>NC_092709.1:119484582-119847082 GCF_047496885.1 Scyliorhinus torazame
TGTCTACCTATCTGCTCCTCTATCTCCCGTTGGCTGTTGGGAGGCCTGTAATAAACCCCCAACATTGTGACTGCACCCTTCTTATTCCTGATCTCTACCCATATATACTTGCTGCCCTCTGAGGTGTCCTCCCGCAGTACAGCTGTGATACTCTTCCTAACCAGTAACTCCTCCACCCCTTTTACACCCCCCTCTATCCCATCTGAAACATCTAAATCCTGGAATGTTTAGCTGCCAATTCTGTCCTTCCCTCAACCAGGTCTCTGTAATGGCAACAACATCATAGTTCCAAGTACTAATCCAAGCTCTAAGTTCATCTGCCTTCCCTGTAATACTTCTTGCATTAAAACATATGCACTTCGGGCCACCAGTCCCGCTGTTTTCAGCAACATCTCCCTGTCTGCTGTTCCTCAGAGCCATAGTGGCCCTATTTCCTAGTTCTCCCTCAATATTTTCACTTTCTGACCGATTGCTCCGGTACCCACCCCCTTGCCATACTAGTTTAAACCCTCCCACGTGACACTAGCAAACCTCGCGGCCAGGATACTTATGCCTCTCCAGTTTAGATGCAACCCGTCCTTCTTATACAGGTCACACCTACCCCAGAGGAGCTCCTAGTGGTCCAGATACTGAAACCCTCCCTCCTGCACCAGCTGTTTAACCACGTGTTTAGCTGATCTATCTTCCTATTTCTAGCCTCACTGGCACGTGGCACAGGGAGTAATCCCGAGATTACAACCTTTGAGTTCCTGTCTTTTAACTTTCTGCCTAGTTCGCTGAACTCCTGCTGCAGGACCTCATGCCCCTTCCTGCCTATGACATTAGTACCAATATGTACCACAACCTCTGCCTGTTTGCTCTCCCCCTTCAGGGTGCTGCTACCCGTTCGGAGATATCCTGGACCGTGGCACCAGGGAGGCAACATACCATCCTGGATTCTCTTTCACGTCCACAGAAGCACCTATCTGTGCCCCTGACTATAGAGTCGCCTATGACTATTGCTCTTCTGCGCTTTGACCCTCCCTGCTGAACATCAGACCCAGCCGTGGTGCCACTGCTCTGGCTGCTGCTGTTTTCCCCTGATAGGCTATTCCCCCCGACAGTATCCAAAGGGGTATATCTGTTCGAGAGGGGGACAACCACAGAGGATTCCTGCACTGACTGCCTGCCCCTTCTGGTGGTCACCCATCTCTCTGCCTGCACCTTAGGTGTGACCACATCTATATAACTGCTATCTATGACGCTTTCCGCCACCTGCATGCTCCTAAGTGCATTCAACTGCTGCTCCAACCGAACCATGCGGTCTGTGAGGAGCCCCAGTTGGGTGCATTTTCTGCAGGTGAAGCCATCCGGGACACTGGAAGCCTCCCGGACCTGCCACATCTCACAGTCAGAGCACTGTGCCCCTCAAATTGACATTGCATTAACTAATTAGTAAATTAAATTTAAAAATAAATTTTTTAAAAGGTTACTGTTAACTATATGTTTCCTCGCACTAGATTTCTACTATAAATGTAAATGCTAAATACAGTACTCTCCAGTCTCTAGCTTAGATACCCCTCTAAATTATGATTATGTAATTAATTAATTATGTTTAATTAGTTTAACAATGTTTAATTTTTAAATTTAGTGCAGATTCTCTGCCAGCCAATCAGGTCACAGCTTTCCTGTGACGTCACTTTTCAGTGCCCCCCAGTCGGATCACTCAAAATAGCAGAACATCTATCACTTACCTGTTCCCAAGCTGCTCCCTGGCTCTCTCTCCCGCTCCCGAAACTCAAGGCCGCTGGAACCTGGGGGTAAGATTTTGTGTCACCTACCTTCCCAAGGTGCTCCCTGGTTTTCTCCCTGCTTCCCGGAATACACTCTGGATCTCTCCCTGCAGATTACCAGTTACAAAGCCAAACAAAGGAAACAGAACAAAAAGGGAAACAGCACCTCCTCCCACTCTGCGCCGGATTACCACACTGCCCAAATTACCAAGTTCCAATTCCCACTCTGGCTGTGTCTCACTCACTCAGGATGTGTCTCCTTCACCTGCACAAAGCTTACTGAGTGCGCTTTGTGTCTGTCTTTTATACAGAACTCAGCTAAACAAGATGAGTCACACTACTTAAGCTTCAAACAGAAGAATACAATGTACACCCTTGTGCCACTAAACAGGCCTCAGGTGACTGACAGATAATTGCAGGTAATGTTCTATACTGTGTCCTCTTTAGATTATGAATAAGAAAAATCACACATAATGGAATCTGTGCCAAGATTAGTGCCGTACAGGCATGGAAAGGGGACGAACATGAGCGCCAATCTTTTCCTAGTGTATTTCCATTAATTGCTGTTTGGAAACACGATAGAAGAACATTTATCCTGATTTCTTTTAGGACCCAACAAGATCTTCCTTTCTCCCTTTTGGATGCATGAACTTTACTCCTGTTCTCTTTTCACTTCTCTCTGAAGAAGGATACTTGCCTCTTGAACCCATTTGTGTCATCAACTTCAATAGCCTTTCCTGATAACATGCTCCACAGCTCACAGATTGAAAGTGTTATTCTGACATTCCACTTAACTCTGATCTTCCTCATTTTGAACTTAATGGCCGGAATTCTCCGAGCCTCCGTGCCGAAATCGCGCTCGGCGCATGGGGGGGGGGGAGAGAGAATGGGTCTCAGACCGTTGAAAGAGGCCCCCACGGAGATTCACCGCGACCAACCGGCTGAGTTCCCGCCAGGTTCCACCAGCGTGGTTCCAACCTGATTCCACCCGGCGGGAGCTCGGACTCTCGGCCGCGCTCGCCGTCCTGGTGGGGTGGCGGAGGGATCAGATTCCAGGGGGTGGCCTCCACGACGGACAGGCCCACGATCAGGGGCTACTGATCGGCAGGCGGGCACAATCCTGGGGGGGGGGCTATCTTCTTCCGTGCTGGCTGCTATGTGGCTCCGCTATGTTGCGTGGGAGCCGGCACGAAAACGGCCGCCATTTTATGGCATGTGCGGACCTGCGGCCGGAGATGCAGGGTCCTGTATCGGCAGCAGGAGCTGCGCGGCGCATGCCGGGGCCCTGCTATACCTCTTAAAACCGGAGAATCACTCAGGACTTTTTGAAAAAAGCCTGGAGTGATTCACGCCCGTTTTCCGGCTGGCGTGGGGACATCACCCCATTTTCAGAGAATCCCGGCCAATATTGGAATCCTTCATGATGGTGTACGATTTGTTTCAATCTGTTTTGTCAATTTGCTTCATAATACGGAGAACCTCAATAAGATTAGGCTGAAAGCTTTTCTTTTCAAATTATACGATTATCTCATCTTGGACTTTGTCAGTCATAACACTAAATTCATTTGCTTTTCTCCAGTAATTTTGATTCCTTGGGCCACACATTAACTGTAGAGAAGATGATTAACTACTATCAAGTTTTTATCAAAGCTACTGCGAACTGTTGGCTGAGAGGTAAATGTTATTGTTCCGATGGTTGATACAGAACGGCACATGTCCTCCAAGTGACCGCTCTTCACAGCAGCACGGCTGAGATGAGGCACTCTGTATACTGGAGAAATCTTGTGGATGGGGGCAGCGGACTCTGGTGTGCACAGGGTGACCGGACAGGAGGGCATCCCACAAAGTGAGCCCATGCCAGTGGCAGTAGGAGGAGGCCCTTAAGTGGCCTTAATTAGCCACTTTAAAGGGCTCAATTGGCCCAATAGCTGGGCAAAAGCCCAATACCTATCCCATCCATGAATAAAATTCCAATGGATGTGGGTAGCTGAGAAGGTGCTGACCTCTTTCCCACCCCACATCCAACCAATGTCTGTCAGCCCACAACTTGGGGTCTGAGTAAAGGTCTGGCTCTTGTCCCCCTTTTTTTATCACCTATCAGTGCTTCCTATCCATGATGACTTCTCTATAAAATTATTCTGGAAATATTCATGAATGGTGCCCTAATGTGGCTAATTATGCTCTACCACATGTTATGATTTTACAGACAGCTAGAATTCCAAAGGGGTTGCATTTCCAGACCCAAATGCAAGGTCATTCTGGCACCTGCAATTTCTTGCTAATTAACAAGTACATGAATTCAACCCACATTAAAATTACATTGTCTCGGTCAAACCTCACTTCTCTGTTACGGGATACAGTTCCTGTCATTTCGGTTTGTCTCCAATATGACTATGTGTCATTGTCAGCTTTTGACAGCATTTATCAAATGTTTAAAATCGCTAATTTTCTTGAAGAGCATATAACGTTCGGTCAACTATTAGCACAATTTCACTTCATCCGTCTCCAGACTTTAATTATATCTTTCAGCATATTAATGCTGATTTGACTCCAATTGAATGTGAGTCGCTAAATTTCTTCTCTATGCACTTCGGTGCAAAACTTCATCAAGTGCAAGGATCGAATTTGCATGAATTATCTTACTGCAGTGCATGCTTTACTTTGTGTAATTTTTTAAAATTTACTGATTATACCTAACTTGGAGTTATGACAAACAGTGAGGATGATAACAATCAACTGCAGCAGGCAGTTCGGTTAGCAGAATGGCAGACAAGTGTCAGATGGAATTTAATGAAAGAAGTCTGAGGTGATGCACTTTGACACAAGTGATAAGGAGAGACAATTTTCTGGCCATTCCTGGTGGCAGGAGGTGCATTCAATGGAACACCTATTGACCAGAAGATTCTGCTGCCGGTCAATGGCCAGCCTCCTCTGCTGCCGCAGAACACACCAGCGAGATGTGGAAAATCCCAGCCATAGACTTTCTGGCACAGTGGAGGGGTTGAGGAAAATGAAGATTCATTTGCAGATTTCTTTGAAGGTGGCACAAATTATTGAAAGAACAGTTAGAAAAGCAACTGGGATCTTGGGCTCCATAAATAAAGACATTGACCAGAATCCTCCAGGCCTGCCAGCAACAGAAAGCTGAGTTATTTGATGCAAGGCCAAAAATCAGACACCCTATTCGCCTCATCCCGACGCTGAAATCGTGGCCGGCGCCGGGGCGGAGAATCCATTTCCCCGCATAGAATCGGGACTGGCAGTGGTTCCCTGATTCTCCGGGCCCCGAAAAGAGTAGGCTGCGCCACATATCGCCTACCTGCTGCCATGCTGGAGGCCCGCCTCACCATTTTCCGCCCCTGACCGGCCGAAGTCCCAACGGCGTGGATCTAACATGGTCCTGCCAGTCGGGATAGTGCGGGCCAATTGGAGGGCAGGGGGGCCTTATACGCGGCCGGGCAATTTTTGAACGGGAGGTCTGGGTCGGGCGTGCGGCCGATCGGGGGCACTACGTTTAAGGCCCATCTCCGCGGTCTGAGTCCGCCATGGAGCATGGCGCGGCTTCTGGAGGCCGCCGCCATGCACATGCGTGGCCTCTGACCCGGACGTGCGGGGGCCCATATCTGCAGCAAAAGCTTCTAGTTTCATGCTGGTTCATTGCTAGCCCTCTGCAGGGCTAGGAATATATAGCCCTTTCATGCCATTTTATCGGGCATGAAAGTCCACAGTTTTTACGACGGCATGGGGTCATCGTCCCAAAAACAGAGAATCCAACCCCTTTCCCAATGGCTGGATGAACTTTTGTAATTGCGTTCTCAGGAGTTTAACAGTGGATTAAATGCCGGTCGAATGACCTGACGAGAAATATCGGGAAACTCTTTTATACGCATTAGCATATCATTAAAAGGCATTCTCATCAGAATTAATTCCCCCCTCAAAATTCAGTTCCATGCCAGTCAGAAATTAAAACGTTCATATTTACAACTGCATGGAAGTGACATGCACCAAGCAAGGTTGTCTTCTCCACAACTTTAAAGTGAGTCGTCGTAGCTTTGGCCTTCTTGGGGACTGCTCATAAATGTTAGCCTCTTAATTGAGATTGGGTGCTGGTAGGCCAAACTGTGAGTGAAAGACCAACAGGGAAGATGGATTGGAGGCAAAAAAGGGGAGGCAGGCTAAGGCTGTGGGAGGGGTTGAGAGATGGTCCTCAAAGACGGGTTGGTGCTGTCTACAGTGAGGATACTGTGCAGCAGACAGAACAGCCAGAGTGAGATGGGGAAGTGGGATGCAGAAGCGTTCAGGGTAGCTGAAGCTTTCTAGGGGCTGGTGGGGGGGGATGAGACACAGAATCACAGGAAATACAGTGCAGAATCGCCCTTTGGCCAATCAAGTCTGCACCGACACGTGAAAAATACCTGCCTGGATCCTATTGGCTGAGGCCAATTGGTTAACCCATGAGGTGTTTTGGGGAATATGAGCTCCGTCAATGGGGCTGGGGATCAATTACCAGTGCAGCTGTGTAAATAGATCTGGCAATGTGTTACCGGCTAGAAGGAGAACCCGGAGTGAACTGTAGGTACTGTGTACATATTGTTGTAAATTAAGTTACTTTCTGTTTGACTCTACAAACTCGTGCTGAATTCTTTGTGGCCCTCACTCTGATCTACCTACCTAATCCCATTTGCCAGCACTTGGCCCATAGCCTCGAATGTTAAGACATGACAAGTGCTCATCCAGGTACTTTTTAAACGATGTGGGGTAACCCGCCTCTACCATTCTCTCAGGCAGTGCATTCCAGACTGTCACCATCCTCTGGGTAAAATGTTTTTCCTCACGTCCCCCTTAAACCTCCTGCCGCTCACCTTGACCTTGTGTCCCCTTGTAACTGACCCTTCAACTAAAGGGAACAGCTGCCCCCTGCCCACGTTGCCCATGTCCCTCATATTATATACCTCAATCAGGTCGCCCCAGTCTTCTCTGTTCTAATGAAAACAACCCAAGCCTATCCAACCTCTTCACAACCTAAATGTTCCATCCCAAGCAACATCCGGGTTAATCTCCTCTGCACCCCCTCCAGTGCAATCGCATCCTTCCTGTAACGAGAATTGCCTCCAATACTCCAGCTGTGGCCTCACCAAAGTTTTATACAACTTCCAACATGACCTGTATGCTTTTGTAATCTATGCCTCAATTGATAAAGGCAAGTGGCCCATATGCCTTTTTCACCAACCTATTAACCTGCCCTCCTGCTTTCAGAGAACTATGGACAAACACGCCAAGGTCCCTTTGTTCCTCGGAACTTCCCAGTGTCAGGCCATTCATTGAATACTTCCTTGTCAAATTACTCCTTCCAAAGTGTATCACCTCACACTTTTCAGGGTTAAATTCCATCTGCCACTTATCGGTTCATTTGACCAATCCGTCTATATCTTTCTGTAACCTTCCTGTGGTTCTTCCTGTAAACTTCTTTTGGTACATGGAAACACATGAAACAGCTGGCTTGGATAATGGGAGGGGTCAAAGTCAGGGTGGGAATGATAAATGGGTGCAGGCTCAGAACAGAGAGAAGACATGCGGATGATGATCGTTTTCGGAGTTCAAGCTGAGCATAATTGGATGACTAAAGACCATGAGGCAACAGGATGTGACTATGCTTAGTGTTCTCTATGTGGAAAAACACACATGGCAGCAGGTTTGCTCCTTGACTCATCAGCGAGTGAGCATAGAAATAGGAGGTTAGTCCAAATGAATAAGTGAATGGAGAGATGGTGCAGGAGGGAGGGCTTCAGATTTCTGGGACACTGGGATAATTTTTGGAGATGGTGGTATCTGTACAAGGTAGAAGGGTTACATCTCAATAATAATTAGGCTTACATTAACACTGCAATGAAGTTACTGTGAAAAGCCCCCAGTCGCCACATTCCGGTGCCTGTTTGTGTACACTGAGGGAGAACTCAGAATGTTCAAATTACCTAACATCACATCTTTCGGGACTTGTGGGAGGAAACCAGAGCACTCAGAGGAAACCTGCGCAGACACAGGGAGAATGTGCAGACTCAGCACAGACAGTGACCCAAGATGAGAATCGAACCTGGAACCCTGGCTCTGTGAAGCAACAGTGCTAACTGTGGTGATGTGCATCACTGTAAATACATGTAAGCTAGACAGACACTAGAGGGAGCACCAGAAACATCACACACACACACACTCAACCAATAGATAAGTTAGATAGGAGGCGACCAATGGACATTCACGATACACAAGGAGGTGACACGACCACAGGGGGGCATTACACCAACCCATACATAAAGTTCTAGGGATGTAGAGGAAAGGATGGCGAGGATGATCCTGGATAAGAGCGAAAGTAACAGGGTAGTTATTATGGGAGACTTTAACTTTCCAAATATTGACTGGAAAAGATATAGTTCGAGTACATTAGATGGGTCGTTTTTTGTACAGTGTGTGCAGGAGGGTTTCCTGACACAATATTTTGACAGGCCAACAAGAGGCGAGGCCACGTTGGATTTGGTTTTGGGTAATGAACCTGGCCAGGTGTTGGATTTGGAGGTAGGAGAGCACTGGGGACAGTGACCACAATTCGGTGACGTTTACGTTAGTGATGGAAAGGGATAAGTATACACCGCAGGGCAAGAGTTATAGCTGGGGGAAGGGCAATTATGATGCCATTAGACGTGACTTGGGGGGGATAGGTTGGAGAAGTAGGCTGCAAGTGTTGGGCACACTGGATAAGTGGAGCTTGTTCAAGGATCAGCTACTGCGTGTTCTTGATAAGTACGTACCAGTCAGGCAGTGAGGAAGGCGTAGAGCGAGGGAACCGTGGTTTACCAAAGAAGTGGAATCTCTTGTTAAGAGGAAGAAGGAGGCCTATGTGAAGATGAGGTGTGAAGTTTCAGTTGGGGCGATGGATAGTTACAAGGTAGCGAGGAAGGATCTAAAGAGAGAGCTAAGACGAGCAAGGAGGGGACATGAGAAGTATTTGGCAGGTAGGATCAAGGAAAACCCAAAAGCTTTCTACAGGTATGTCAGGAATAAGTGAATGACTAGGGTAAGAGTAGGACCAGTCAAGGACAGGGATGGGAAGTTGTGTGTGGAGTCTGAAGAGATAGGCGAGATACTAAATGAATATTTTTCATCAGTATTCACTCAGGAAAAAGATAATGTTGTGGAGGAGAATGCTGAGACCCAGGCTATTAGAATAGGTGGCATTGAGGTACGTAGGGAAGAGGTGTTGGCAATTCTGGACAGGCTGAAAATAGATAAGTCCCCGGGGCCTGATGAGATTTATCCTAGGATTCTCTGGGAGGCCAGGGAAGAGATTGCTGGACCTTTGGCTTTGATTTTTATGTCATCATTGGCTACAGGAATAGTGCCAGAGGACTGGAGGATAGCAAATGTGGTCCCTTTGTTCAAAAGGGGGAGCAGAGACAACCCCGGCAACTATAGACCGGTGAGCCTCACGTCTGTAGTGGGTAAAGTCTAGGAGGGGATTATAAGAGACAAGATTTATAATCATCTAGATAGGAATAATATGATCAGGGATAGTCAGCATGGCTTTGTAAAGGGTAGGTCATGCCTCACAAACCTTATCGAGTTCTTTGAGAAGGTGACTGAACAGGTAGACGAGGGTAGAGCAGTTGATGTGGTGTATATGGATTTCAGTAAAGCGTTTGATAAGGTTCCCCACGGTAGGCTATTGCAGAAAATACGGAGGCTGGGGATTGAGGGTGATTTAGAGATGTGGATCAGAAATTGGCTAGCTGAAAGAAGACAGAGGGTGGTGGTTGATGGGAAATGTTCAGAATGGAGTTCAGTTACAAGTGGCGTACCACAAGGATCTGTTCTGGGGCCATTGCTGTTTGTCATTTTTATCAATGACCTAGAGGAAGGCGCAGAAGGGTGGGTGAGTAAATTTGCAGACGACACTAAAGTCGGTGGTGTTGTCGACAGTGTGGAAGGAAGTAGCAGGTGACAGAAGGACATAGATAAGCTGCAGAGCTGGGCTGAGAGGTGGCAAATGGAGTTTAATGTAGAGAAGTGTGAGGTGATTCACTTTGGAAGGAATAACAGGAATGCGGAATATTTGGCTAATGGTAAAGTTCTTGGAAGTGTGGATGAGCAGAGGGATCTAGGTGTCCATGTACATAGATCCCTGAAAGTTGCCACCCAGGATGATAGGGTTGTGAAGAAGGCCTATGGAGTGTTGGCCTTTATTGGTAGAGGGATTGAGTTCCGGAGTCAGGAGGTCATGTTGCAGCTGTACAAAACTCTGGTACGGCCGCATTTGGAGTATTGCGTACAGTTCTGGTCACCGCATTATAGGAAGGACGTGGAGGCTTTGGAGCGGGTGCAGAGGAGATTTACCAGGATGTTGCCTGGTATGGAGGGAAAATCTTATGAGGAAAGGCTGATGGACTTGAGGTTGTTTTCGTTAGAGAGAAGAAGGTTAAGAGGAGACTTAATAGAGGCATACAAAATGATCAGGGGGTTAGATAGGGTGGACAGTGAGAGCCTTCTCCCGCGGATGGAAATGGCTGGCACGAGGGGACATAGCTTTAAACTGAGGGGTAATAGATATAGGACAGAGGTCAGAGGTAGGTTCTTTACGCAAAGAGTGGTGAGGCCTTGGAATGCCCTACCTGCAACAGTAGTGAACTCACCAACATTGAGGGCATTTAAAAGTTTATTGGATAAGCATATGGATGATAATGGCATAGTGTAGGTTAGATGGCTTTTGTTTCGGTGCAACATCGTGGGCCGAAGGGCCTGTACTGCGCTGTATCGTTCTATGTTCTATGTTCTATGACACCACACACATGATCAGCCCCTTTGGGCCAGTGGAGACAGTCAGTGAGGAGAGGCACAGGGTTGATTCAATATTACACCCACCACGTGGAAGACAGCAGCTGGTTAGTCAGTTTAGGTAGCTACAATAGGATTAGCAGTAGTGTCGAACTCAAGTCATAAAAGTGTACATAGTGTAAATAAATGAGTTGAAGTTATTTACACGTCTTGACCTTCCTTGACAAATGCAACACAAGGAAGCCGCTTATGTTACAAAGCAAACATAACAAAACATGGTACCAGTAGTGAACTGCTTAAATCTAGATAGCCATACCTCAGCGTACAGTGACAAACAGCAATACCCAGGCAAGATGTACGAGCTCCCCGTTCCGCAGCAGCTCCAGTGCCACGGCGATCTCCGCGAAAACTGGCAGCTATTCCGGCAAACATTTGAACTCTTCCTGGTGGCAGCCGAACTTAAAGACCTGGCCGATGATGAAAATATAGAGTTTCTCCTCACCATCGCTGGTGCAAGAGCAGAAGAAATCTTTTAAAAATTCAAGTTCTCCAAGGGGCAAAACAGGAGCGACTTCCATGCAGTCCTGGACAAATTCAGCAAATACTGTGAGGAAAACACACTCTAATCGGCAAGGAAAGGTAAGAGAAGCGGCAATACTCACCTCGAGGCCGAAATCCCGGACCAGAGAGCGATTTGGGTCGAGGTCGGTGGCCATCTTGCTAAAGGGACTACACTAGCGCAGTTGCGCGAGATGTGCGCAGAACTGGAAGGTTCGCATGCGCGAGACGCCATGCATGCGCAATCAAGAAAACGGCCATCGGTAAAGGAACAGCGATCTGCGCATGTGCAATCGCTTCCTACGTGCTATGACGTCATGACGTCAGAGGCCCCAGACCGCACCAATATAAAGGCAAACGTCCCAAATCCAATTTAAAGGGGAAACGTCCCAAAGCAAAGAAAAAATCTTTTAAAGCTGTAAAACAACCTTCCTTCACCTGGAATGACAGCACAATGCCTCAAATTGAACCAGGAAATGAATTTAACCTCCGAAGAACCCTGCAACAAGCAGTTACCTACGCACAAACCGATGATTCCAACCTCGAATACTTCGATACCGATCTTTACATTTTTTCTGGACCTCGCGAGCCCAATGACAGCTCTATGGTCCTAGACGACTACGACTCGGACAAACCTTTCGTGTTGCACATTGGCGACCCCCGCATTGAATCCGATGCAGATGCGGATTCATTTTTCGGATTTGAGGATCTTCAACCCAGCAGATGTGATGTCCCAACTCATCAGTGCAGGATGATGCTGCAGCCTGAAATTAAGAGACAGAAAGTGGTACAAGCCCACAGAGAACGGCCTGCTGCCACACAGAGCGTGGTCCACGCCCCGCTCAGGGTTCCCGACTCTACGAAAGAAGACATGCAAGACTCCACACCGCAGTCCTTGCAGGAACAAGACTTGACTCTAGTGTCACAAGACTCCACAGCAAGCTCGTGGACAGACTCCACAATTGCAGAAACGCATGACTCCGATGCGCAGTCCTTGCAGGAACAAGACCATGAAGGTCTAGCAACCTCCTCTGACCAACTAGCGGCAGACAATGCAAGTCTGCCATGCTCACTTAAACAGCAAGAAGGCTATAACAGTCTACCACGCTCCACTGCACAGCAGGACGACCATGACGGTCTATCATGCTACAATGAAGGGCACAGCGCTGATGACTGTTCAAGCCCAAATGAAGACAAGCCAAAGGAATCGCCTCTTCCAAGCCCGAAGAAAAAAGGATTATGCGCTGACCTTCAGGATCATTCTAGCCGAAGATATATTAATAATGCTGCACAGTCACAGAAGGATGCTGAGGATTTGCTAAAGAAATTGCCTGTATGTCTAACTTGCAAGGAGCAGACTGAAAATTGCCATTGCTTTAGTACGGATCAAAAAAATGGACAAGACGTTGATCCTCATTTAATGGAAATAACCCAACCTGAAACATATCTACAGCAGGGACAACTGTCTCCCTTCAAGACAAAACCGCAAAGTCCCAACTCCAGAGACCAGCAGTTAGTCAGTAATGACTCTTCAACCCCTGATGGGAATATTAATCGCATTGAACCTCTGCACACTCCACTGATAAATGAGCAGAACATTGGAGCAAGAATCCTGAGGACACCGACATCGAGTAGCCAGATAAAGTACTTAAAACCCGCAGCAGTTTCAAGTGAACCAATTGTGCTTTCCAGTGATGGTGAAGATGCAGATAAGGTCGACCCAATTATCCATTGTACCACATTAACTCCAGAGATTAAGCATTTATGTCTGGGGAGTAGAATGTGGGCAATTGAGAACAGTAAAAGAGAGACTGTGACTGTGCCAGTCCCAGAAAAATCTGAGCCAGAGACTATGAAGGCATGTACATTAGAAAAGGATACATAGGAAGTAACTGAGAAGAAAATTAAAACGGACTGTTCTTTGGAAACTAGTACAATGACGAAAGAAACATTGGATCTAACATTTGATGCCCTACATATGGGAGAAATTGAGGGAAATGAACAAGGTTCTGTAATGTCTGGGGGAAGATTTAAAATTCCAAAGAAGAAAAGCCCAAATGAAGGACAACGGCAAGACAATGACAGTCCACCCACATTGCTTGCACCACCAAATGAAAACTCTGACAATTTACCCAACCCTAGTGAACAGCAAGCAGCTACTGAGGATCTACCCACGGTATGTGAAACGAGTGACGACAGCATCCCACTTCCCATGCAAAAGGTGCAAAGTGACAGACCTCAGCTAGTGCGTACAGAGGCATTCGACGATCACGGGGAGACCATTGGTGACTCCGGTGACACCACACTACTTCCACCCTCAATTGCTCGAACCTCTCCACTAGTCAATGCATTCCTGCATGTTCCAACTCCAGACGTGCAGCTTCAAGAAATCTCAGCTGACTCCAGTGAACCTGCTAAGACTCCGGACGGGGAGCATCAACAAAAAACAGACCAGACTCCAGATGTGGAGCAACCAAACGCCGACTCTGATTCACATAAGCCAGACTTTAATCCAGACAGGCAGTGTCGCAACCTCAGTGAGGTGACAGCAGATGCCACAACGACAGGAGATGGATCACGTGACAATCACACTGGGTCAGCAATAACAAGCAGCAGCTACAGTCCAAGAGGAATACACCAATTTTCACCACAGCTATGTCCACACATTTGTTCCACACCGACAGTACGGTTAATGACAGCTCATGCTGGACAAACCCAGTATTCAGGCATGCAGCAGCCAGCAGTCTATGCAGCATATTCTCAAACAGGTCAGCACTACGGATTGCCCACTAATGGAGTCAAGACCGAAGGAGGACTACCGCCAGCGCAATCTGCACTACAGACTGGATGCCTTAGTTACTGCCCAGGATTTGCTGCACCACAGCCTGGCCAGACAGCATATTCCTATCAGAGTTCTAGTTTCACACCATCACCAGACATTGATGCGAGCAGCAATTCTGTCTCCAAATCAACATGCTTCAACACTTCTCAGCAGAATCACCCTTCCAGCACAGCATGTGGCCAGAACCAGTATGCACAGTCTCATCCGACTTCAACATCTGGCACATCCATGACCTCGAATGATATCTCTTCAATGTCAACGACCTACCAGCTACAAGATGCCATCAGACAGCACCACCACAAACATTAAAAAAAAAAGAAAAAGACTCCAAAGCGGACAGCGCAGTGATTCGACCACTTCTTGGTTCCTGTTGATGGCGTTCATAACCAAGAGAGACATTTGACCATGATGATTGATGGTTTATGGACTCACATGAATGATTTGGACTTATTGTTTAATCACCGTTCCCATGACTTGTATATACCTTACCTTCTCTACCTGTTCTTTGTTCAGTTTTTCGGAAAGTGTACAGAAAATATGAACATATTAAAAAAAAGGGAGGATGTGGTGATGTGCATCACTGTAAATACATGTAAGCTAGACAGACACTAGAGGGAGCACCAGAAACATCACACACACACACACTCAACCAATAGATAAGTTAGAGAGGAGGCGACCAATGGACATTCACGATACACAAGGAGGTGACACGACCACAGGGGGGCATTACACCAACCCATACATAAAGGACACCACACACATGATCAGCCCCCTTCGGCCAGTGGAGACAGTCAGTGAGGAGAGGCACAGGGTTGATTCAATATTACACCCACCACGTGGAAGACAGCAGCTGGTTAGTCAGTTTAGGTAGCTACAATAGGATTAGCAGTAGTGTCGAACTCAAGTTATAAAAGTGTACATAGTGTAAATAAATGAGTTGAAGTTATTTACACGTCTCGACCTTCCTTGACAAATGCAACACAAGGAAGCCGCTTATGTTACAAAGCAAACATAACAAAACACTAACCACTGTGCTACCTGTACCAAAATGGGCCAATGTCCTTGCAGGGACGTTTGCTAGTGCTTTTGGGAAGGTTTAAACTAACTTGTCAGGCGATTGGGGTCCTGAGAGAAGGTTCAGCAGAGATAGATACACAGCCAAAATTAGAAGAGAATTAGTCAGGAATTTCTGGATCAGTTAAGTCACAAGGGAGTTTGACAAGATTGTATGGTATTTATTTTAATGCGAGGAGTCTGAAGCATAATGCAGATGAGTTGAGAACAAAAATGAAAACATGGGGGTATGATGTCATTGCTGTCACTGAGACAAAATTGAGAGAAGGGCAGGGTTGGCAGCTCAATATTCCAAGATATAGGATCTTCAGGTGAGATAGGGAAGGAGGCAAAAGAGGAGGGGGGGTGTCACAATTTTGATCAGGGAATCAATTACAGCAGTAAGGAGAGATGACATCTTAGACAGCTTTTCAAATGAAGCCATATGAGTAGCACGTAAAAAGGAGCAATCACATTGCTGGCCGTGTTCTATACGCCCCCTTACAGTCCGAGAGAAATAGAAGAGCAGATATGTTGGCAAATCTCAGAGAAGTATAGGGTAGTGATATTGGGAGATTTACTTGAGCAGACACTTTTACTTAAATCTGTAACAGAATGGTGGGACACATTCAAGAAGGAAATAGGGAGAGTACAGGGCCGATATGTTCCACTAAAGAAAAAGGATGGGCCCAGAAAATCCAGGAACCCTGGATATCAAAAGATAGACAGAGTTGGACATATTAACGGTGTTCAAAAGAAATCTCGACGAATACATGTATTGGAAGGGTATGGAGGGATAAGGCACTAGGAAATGCTGAGGGTTTTGGCCAAGGCTGGAATCATGACCGGTGCAGGCTTGGATGGCCGAATGGCCTGTTCCTATTGGTCTTTGTTCTTTGTTGGATCAGGAGAAAAAGGGAGACTTATGGCAGATATCGAGGGCTCAAAACAGCAGAAGCCCTAAAAGCATACAGAATGTGCAAGAGTAACTTAAAAAGGAAATTAAGAGAACAAAAAGGGGACATGAAAGGATACTTCCATGTTAAAATAAAGGAAAATCATAAGTTGTTTTACATGTACATTAATGGTAAAAGGATAACCAGGGCCCATTAACGACCACAATAGTAATTTGTGTGTGGCAATCATTTTCAATTCCTCTCTGGCCACAGGAGAGGTGGAGGAGGACTGGAGAATGGCCAATGTGGTACCATTATTCAAGAAGGGAGGAAGGAATAAACCACTAAACTACAGGCCAGTCAGTCTAACCTCAGTGGTGGAGAAACTATTGGAAGCAATTCTGAGAGACAGAATTAATCTGCATTTGAAGAGGCAGGGATTAATCAAGAACAATCAGCATGGTTTTGTTGAGGGGATGTCACGTCTGAGCAACTTGATTGAGTTTTTCAAAGTGGTGACCAGGTGTGCAGACGAGGGAAATGTGTTTGATGTAGTCTACATAGACTTCAGCAAAGCTTTTAATAATGTCCGACAGGGGAGACTGATAGGTAATGTAAGTGGACTGTCTAAGGGTATGATTCTTGCTTTGGGGATAAGGATAGATAGTTTTTTGAAGAATAAAGGGATTAAGGGTTAGGCGTCGGGCCGGAAAGTGGAGCTGAGTCCACAAAAGATCAGCCATGATCTCATTGAATGGCAGGGCAGGCTCGAAGGGCCAGATGGCCTACTCCTGCTCCTAGTTCTTATGTTCTTATGTTCTTAATAGGGCCTGAAAATCTGCATCCCAGAGTGCTTAAGGAGGTGGCTCTGGAAATAGTGGATGCATTGGTGGTCATCTTCCGGGATTCTATAGACACTGGAACTGTCCCTGCAGACTGGAGGGTAGCTCACGTCACTCCGATATTCAAAAAGGGAGGTAGAGTGAAAGCAGGGAATTATAGACCAGTAAACCTAACATCGGTAGTGGGGAAAATGCTTGAATCCATTATCAAGGACTTTATAGCGGAACATGTAGAAAGCAGAGGCAGGATCAGTCAGAGTCAGAATGGATTTATGAAGGGAAAATCATGCTTGACAAATCTGTTGGAATTCTTTGAAGTGGTAACAAGTACAGTCGACAAGGGGGAGCCAGTCGATGTAGTACAGTTGGACTTTCAGGAGGCGTTTGACAAAGTCCCGCATAAGAGATTATTGTGCAAAATTAAAGTGCATGGGATTGGGTGAAATGTATTGAGGTGGATAGAAAACTGGTTGGTAGAGAGGAAACAAAGAGTAGGGATTAATGAATCATTTTCAAATTGGCAGGCAGTAACCAGTGGGGTATCACAGGGATCGGTGCTGGGACCCCAGCTATTCACAATATATAATAATGATTTGGATGAGGGAACAAAATGTAACATCTCAAAGTTTGCAGATGATACCAAATTAGGTGGGAGGGTGAATTGTGACGAGGATGCAGGGATCCTACACCAAGATCTGGACAAGTTGGGCGAGTGGACAAACCAATGGCAGATGCAGTATAATTTGGATCAGTGTGAAGTTATTCATTTTGGAAGCAAAAACCGGAAGGCAGATTACTACCTGAATAGTTGTAAATTGGGAGAGCGGAGTGTGCAGCGGGACCTGGGTGTGCTTGTGCACCATCCGCTGAAGGTAAGCATGCAAGTGAAGCAGACTGTAAAGAAGGCTAATGGTATGTTGGGCTTCATTGCAAGAGGTTTTGAGTATAGATGCAGGGATGTGTTGCTGCAATTGTACAGTGCCTTGGTGAGGCCACACTTGGAGTACTGTGTGCAGTTTTGGTCTCCTTCTCTGAGGAAGGATGTTCTTGCTCTCGAGGGAGTGCAGCGAAGGTTTACCAGACTGATTCCAGGGATGGCAGGACTGTCATATGAGGAGAGATTGACTAGGTTGGGATTGTTCTCGCTGCAGTTCAGAAGAATGAGGGGGGATCTCAAAGAGACGTATAAAATTCTAACAGGACTAGACAGGGTAGATGCGGGGAATATGTTACCAATGATGGGTGTGTCCAGAACCAAGGGTCACAGCCTGATGATTCAGGGTAATCCATTTCGGACAGAGATAAGGAGACACTTCTTCACACAAAGAGTGGTGAGCCTGTGGAATTCATTACCACAGGAAGTAGTTGATGCGAAAACTTTGAATATATTCAAGAGGCGGTTGGATATAGCACTTGGGGAGAATGGGGTCAAAGGCTATGGGAAGAAAGCAGG
This sequence comes from Scyliorhinus torazame, assembly GCF_047496885.1. Lineage (NCBI taxonomy): Eukaryota > Metazoa > Chordata > Chondrichthyes > Carcharhiniformes > Scyliorhinidae > Scyliorhinus > Scyliorhinus torazame. The sequence continues at coordinate 119,502,819 of NC_092709.1, forward strand.
ATTAGGCTATTGAGTTGGGTGATCAGCCATGATCATGATGAATGGCGGAGCAGGCTCGAAGGGCCAAAAGGCCTCCTGCTGCTCCTATCTTCTATATATCTATGTATGTAAGAGCCCATGGAATTCAGGGAAATTTGACAAATTAAGGGCGGGATTCTCTGCCCCGCCGTGCCACATTTCTGCTTCACCCCTCCGGCGGGCTGCTCCATTACACCAGCCGGTCAATGGGGTTTCTCATTGTGGGGCAGCCCCACGCCGTTGGGATAACCCCCGGACTGCCGGCAAAATGGAGCATCCTGCCAGCAGAGAATCCCGCCCTGGATCCAGAATTGGCTGAGTGGCAGGAAGCAGAGGGTGATGGTCGAGCAGCGTTTTTCTACCTGGAAGCCTGTGTCCAGTGGGATCCCACAGGGATCCATGTTAGGGCCCTTGCTGTTTGTGTATAAATTATTTAGACAGGAATGTACGAGGTTGAATAGGCTTGCGGATGATATGAACATTGGTGGGGTGGCCTTAGATTGTAGGAGGATATATGCAGACTGGTCAGATGGGCTGATCAGCAGCAAATGGAATACAATCTGGATAAGTGTGAGGTGATGCATTTGGCAGGACAAAGAAGGCAACGGTAAACGGCAGGATCCTGGGAAGTACCAAGGATCAAAGAGACCTTGGTGTGAAGTTAATAGGGCAAGAGGTCAGCATGATGGCGCAGTGGTTACACTGCTGCCTCATGGCGCTGAGGTCCCGGGTTTGGTCCTGGCCCCGGGTCTCTGTGTGGAGTTTGCACATTCTCCCCATATCTGCTTGTGTCTCACCCCCACAACCCAAAAAGATGTCCAGGGTAGGTGAATTGGCCATGCTGAATTGCTCCTTAATTGGGAAAAATTGGGTACTCTAAATTTATAAAAAACGAACAGAGCAAGTAGATACAGTGATTAATATGGCATATGGTACAAAGCCTTTAGTAGCCAAAACTAGAGTTTAAGAGCAGGGAGGTTATGCTGGAACTGTATAAAACATTGGATAGGCCACAACCAAAGTATTGTGTGCACTTCTGGAATCCACATTATAGGAGGGATGTGACAGCACTGGAAAGAGTGCAGAGAAGATTTACCAGGATGTTGCTTGGGCTGGAGAGCTTTTGCTATGATGGGAGATTGGATAGACTGGGGTTGTTTTCTTGGTGCAGAGGAAGCAGAGGGGCTACATGATTGAGATGTATAAAATTATGAGGGGCATAGATAGGTAGACAGGAAGAAGCTTTTCCCCTTAGTGACAGAATCAATGACCAGGGTGCATAAATTTAAGGCAATGGGCAGGAGGATTCGGAGGTATGTAAGGAAAAGCATTTTCACCCAGAGGGTGGTGGAAGTAGAGAACCCTCTGCCTGAAAGGATAGTGGAGGCAGAGACCCTTATAACATTTAAGAAATATTTAGATGTGCACTTGGATACCAAGTGCTGAAAAATGGGATTACAATAGTTAGGTAGTTGTTTTTGACTGGCGCAGACACAATGGGCTGAAGGGCCATTTCTGTGCTGTAAACCTTTGTGACTGGGATGACTAACCCATATCAAAAGCAATTGTGAAAATCCATCACTAAGATTCTGATTCAATGAAAATTATCCTTCACATGACAGTGCTAAATATAAGTTACATTATTGCAGTTCATATCCGAATAGATGTGTCTGCACATTGCTACAATGTACGCTTGTATATATATATATGGCCATAGTGAACCTATTGTCCCAATTTTGTACTCTGCCAATCTCTTTCCAACTGAGTTCAAACTTACTGTGCATCCAGCACATATCTTGCTTTGTACTATCCATTGTTGCCACTTTATTATCAGACCACAAGCTGCTATTATGTTTCTTGTATTGACCAAATGACCACATAACCAGTATGTTAGTTCAAAAGACAGTTTATTATAAAACACAAGACTTATTTCTATGTGCAATGATACATGCGGCTACGCATTAAACTATACCTATCAACTAAGATGACCTTTACTTAACTTCTGGATGACCGGCTCTGTGCGGGTCTTTATCTGCATCCCTACGTGTGTCGGCTGGAAATCGTCAGGTTCATCTTGGCTGCGGCTCGTCTCTCTCAGGTAACGATCGCAGGTCTTGAGCTTGGCTGGTCGTTATGCTGCAGTTGGTGTGGGCACAGGCCGATCCCAAAAGAGGTTGATCCCGAGTGCACAGGGCTTCTTATCCTGCTCTTTCACGCCCTTTTGGGCGGGGTTAACTCAGGGTCCAATGGATCGATCGAGTCTCAGTCACTCTGATCGATACCGGCCAATTAGGGGCAGGTACCTTGATGGTTGGGTGGGTCCTAGTCACCATTGTTCCAAGTGTGTATGCCTTTCCAAATAAGGGGGAGCAGCACCGGGGAGTCTGCGACTGTTGCTATTCCTTGATTTGAATCTATTGTCCTGGCGAAATCGGTGATTGACCTTTAACAGGTGCAGGTTTCAGTTCGGTCTGGTTTTTCCTTTGCACAATACACAGGGGCTGTGCACTGTCTGTGTCCCAGCTTGATCACAATTCCCATTATCCTTTGCAGGTGGCCATTTTAGATGGCCACACCATCTAATTAAATTGTTAATTTTATGAGTAATATGTTACATCAAATATCATCCCTCAAATTTTAATGAATGTCAAAAAACAATATTTGTTCCGTTACAAGGGGCGGCACAGCAGCACAGAAGTTAGCACAGTTGCTTCACAGCTCCAGGGTCCCAGGTTCGATTCCTGGCTTGGGTCACTGTCTGTGCGGGGTCTGCATGTTCTCCCCGTGTCTGTGTGGGTTTCCTCCGGGTGCTCCGGTTTCCTCCCACAGTCCAAAGATGTGCAGGTTAGGTGGATTGGCCATGCTAAATTGCCCTTAAATTAGGTGGGGTTACTGGTTTACAGGGATAGGGTGGAGGTGTGGGCTTAAGTAGGGTGCTTTTTCTAAGAACCGGTGCAGACTCAGTGGGCCGAATGGCCTCCTTCTGCAATATAAATTCGATGATGCTATGATACTTTTGCTAATTAGCACAAATATTTGACAGTAAGTAATCATGTAGGAATTGTTATAAATCAGCGACCATGTTGGTTCTGGTGCTGGCTTGGCCTGGTGGGCAGACCTGGGATGTCGGGGTGGGGAGGACATGCCCTCCCCCCCAGGACGCACGCAATGTGGGTGTCTTGACGGTTCTTCTTCCTTGGGTCCGGGGTTCCCCACTGGCTAGGGCCAATTTGTATGTCCTTTCTTCTTGGGTTTGGATGAAGAATGCCTTGTGCTGATTAGGACTGGGTTGGTGCAACATTGGTGGGGTGTAAGGGTCGGGTCTGCATGGAGATTCCTGGGGTTAGGTTCTCCTGAGTCCTTTGTGATGGTCCCATGGTCGGTATCCTGCTATCCCCAAGGAATGGGGATCCTCTCTTTCAGAGCACCCACAGCTAGATCCCAGCGTGGCTGGGCCTGGCACCCAGGTGAGCAATGGCTTTGGGATGGACCGAGTGTTGTACCTAAGAGTTAACTTTTTTTTGTTTCTCCCCGGTGTACGAGTGAGGTCCCCCTGTGATTCAGTTGGCAGGCTACTGTCCATTTTTGAATGCCTTGTGCGGTTGCCCAGGCAGTTCTGTTATCTGAATGATTAGATCTGATAGTTCTTGTTCTTTCTCTTTGTCCTTTTCTTCCTTCTGAGAGACCCTGGAGGTGTGCCTTCTGCTGAGTCCCTCACTTGTTGGTTTTCTCCTGAGATTTGTCGTGATGTTAAGATGTTGGTCGCAGGGACATGGTTAAATGAGCAGGCCTTTTGATAAATAGCTTTGTGGTAGCCCTACTCCTTTTTCCTGCAACATCCTGTTTTTTGGCTGGGATCCCTGCTGCTAGAGGGTGGGCTGATCCTTCCTCCCAGGGCAATACCCCTTTTGGGGGGTGCCTTGATGGCCCCTTCCTCTGTTGAGAAAGCAGTTCTGATGACTGTTTGTTCACTTCGTGAGTTTTATGAGCTCCTAACTGCAATGTAGCTGCTTAACCTTTTTAAAAGTCCTTGATTTTGTTTTCGCAGCTGCTTACAAAAATCTGCTTACTTGGGGAGATTATGGGCTAGTCAACGACATCCAACAATTTAATAGGGTTTTTGAGTTATTTTCATGAAGCAGATAATTAGTGAGAGAGTGAGGTAGAGAGGGCTGGTTGAGAGGAGATAGTTTAAAGTGGTCAGAAGGTTTAACTGTGTTCAGCTGTGTGTAGCTGAGCCACTGGTTGCCTTGGAAGTACCAGTTTGTGGTCTTTGGGAATGGAGGCGGCTTTTTAAAAATCTGGACTCAGCCTATTTCCACTTCTGCCATGGGTCTGCCACCTCTTACCTCCAAGAAATCTCAATACTGATCGGGCGCGACCTAACCCAAAACAGAGCCCATTCGGGGTGGAATTATGTGATCGTTCTCAGCACTTGTAGCGCCTGCTATCTTAACGGCACTCTTTTTCCAAGCCTCAGCGGGGAACTCCTCACCGAGGCCACATATAAATATACATAGAAAATAGAAGCAAAGGAGGCCATTCAGCCCTTCAAACCTGATCCACCATTCATTATGATTGTTGCTGATCAGTTCAATACCCTGATCCAGCCCCCCCCCCCCCATATCCCTTGATCCCTTTAGCCCCAAGAGCTGTATCTAACTCCTTGAAATTACACAACATTTTGGCCTCTCTTACTTTCTGTGGCTGTGAATTCCACAGATTCAACACTGCCTAGTGAAGAAATTTCTCCCCACCTCAGTCTTAATAGGTTTATCCCTTTTCCTCAAACTATGACTCCTAGTTCTGGACTCCCCCATCATCACAAACAATCTTTTTGAATCTACCCTGTCTAATCCAGTTTGAATTTTATATGTTTCTATGAGATCCCCTCACACTCTTCCAAACTCCAATGAGTATAATCCTAACCAACTAGGACCTCATAGGACAGTTGTGCTATCCCAGGAATCAGCCTTGTAAAAACTGGCTGCATTCCTTCCACAGCAAGAACATAGAACATAGAAAAATACAGCACAGAACAGGCCCTTCGGCCCACAATGTTGTGCCGAACCTTTGTCCTAGATTAATCATAGATTATCATAGAATTTACAGTGCAGAAGGAGGCCATTCAGCCCATTGAGTCTGCACCGGCTCTTGGAAAGAGCACCCTACCCAAGGTCAACACCTCCACCCAACACTAAGGGCAATTTTGGACACTAGGGGCAAATTATCATGGCCAATCCTTCCTCAGATAAGGACACCAAAACTGCACACACTACTCCAGGTGTGGCCTCACCAATGCCTGATACAATTGCAGTAAACATCTCGGGCGTCATTCTCCGACCCCCCGCCGGGTCGGAGAATGGCCGTTGGCCGCCGTGAATCCCGCCCCCGCCCCCGCCGAAGTCTCCGCTCCCGGAGATTGGGCGGGGGCGGGAATCCGGCCGCGCCGGTTGGCGGGACCCCTCGCTGGATTCTCCGGCCCGGATGGGCCGAAGTCCCGCCGAGGAATTGCCTGTCCCGCCGACGTAAATCAAACCTGGTATTTACCGGCGGGACCAGGTGGCGTGGGCGGGCTCCGGGGTCCTGGGGGGGGGGGGCGCGGGGCGATCTGACCCCGGGGGGTGCCCCCACGGTGGCCTGGCCCGCGATCGGGGCCCACCAATCCACGGGCGGGCCTGTGCCGTGGGGGCACTCTTTCCCTTCCGCCTCCGCTACGGCCTCCACCATGGCGGAGGCGGAAGAGACTCTCCCCACTGCGCATGCGCGGGAAACTGACAGCGGCCGCTGACGCTCCCGCGCATGCGCCGGGAAACTGTCAGCGGCCGCTGACGCTCCCGCGCATGCGCCGCATTTCCGCGCCAGCTGGCGGGGCAACAAACGCCATTTCCGCCAGCTGGCGGGGCGGAAATCCCTCCGGCGTCGGCCTCGCCCCTCAATGTTGGGGCTAGGCCGCCAAAGATGCGGAGCCTTCCGCACCTTTGGGCCGGCGCGATGCCCGTCTGATTGGCGACGGCTTTGGCGCCAGTCGGCGGGCATCCCGCCGTTGGGGGAGAATTTCGCCCCTCTATTCTGATACTCAAATACTCTCACGATGAAGGCCAAAATACATCTTTACTGCCTGCTGCACCTGCATTATTGCACTGAGGAAATGCAACTGAGTATGCAAGAAATGCGACTGACTGTGAATCAGTTGCTGAAAGTAATGCTTACTTTCAGCAACTGATTCACAGTCAGTCGCATTTCTTGCATACTCAGTTGCATTTCCTCAGTGCAATAAGAGATTGGGGTACGATTTTAAATGGCGCCCTGATTTCTTGACCCTGCGATGTGATACCCAGACCGCTCCAATGGCCCAACTCACCTATTAGGATGTCTTCAAGCCCCTGCATCCCACCTCATATGGGCAGGGCACCCCAGGCCCGATCCCAAGAGCGGAGAAAATTCCACCTGGGCCACTTGGTCCTGGCACCCTCGCAGTAACCCTGCCAGCCTGGCAATGCCACCTGGGCACTCTGGCAGTTCTAGGCTGGCACCAGGTGGCATGTCAGGGTGTCAAGCTGGCAGTGCCAAGGTGCCTGAGTGGCAACAGAAATGCCAGGGTGCCACCCTGCCCAGATGCCAGCCACCCAGGTGCCTCTGTTGAGTTGGGAGACCCCCCCCCAAGGGTTCCAAAGAGAAAGAATACCTGGTCCCCATTTATGTGAGGCCGGTAGGTCCCAGTCACTGGTTCGACCTGGCATCGGCAAAGTTAGTGAAATTTTAAACTCACTTATCTCTGCAAGTCTGGTCCGGTCATTGTGGGCGGGATCCAGATCGCAAAGTCTAATGAGATCTCTCAAGGTGTAACGACCATCGGAAATCCCGGAAGAGGCAGCTCCCAGGATCTACCGGCCGAGCTTGAAAATCCAGCCCATAGAGATATGCTTGGGTGGAATGCTTGGTGTGCAACTGACAATATGGGTTGAATTCAATTCAATAAAAAAGAAATATGGAATTAAAAGACTCAAGACGACCATGGAACCATTGTCGATTGTTGCAGCAATCCACCTGGTTCACTAATCTGGTTCACTAATCCTGCAGAGGGCGGCAGAGCGGCGATGCTGATTGGCTGTTGCGGGGAGTGAATTGTGGAAAGCTGCTGTCGGGTGAGTTTCTGGAACTAATATGTTTCAGGCAGTGGCTAAACCCGAGACACTACACAGGTAGTGTCTCCCACCCATCCTCCTCCTCTAACCAAAAAAAAAAGACTGTGTGGTGAGTTGGTGAGGTAAGCTTTTCTTTCCTTTTCCTCTCTCCACTCTTCCACCACCTCTAACCTGCGGGGAGCGTGAAAATCAGGGAAGCGTTTTTTTTTCTCTCTCTGTAATTGTCAAGTGGATAAATGGAAGGGATGGTAGAGAGGGCAGTGTAATGTTCCTCCTGCACGATGTTCGAGGTGAGGGACACCGTCAATGGCCCTGCTGAGTTCACCTGTGGGAAGTGCACCCATCTCCAGCTCCTCAAAGACCATGTTAGGGAACTGGAGCTGGAGCTGGATCAACTGAGGATCATTCGGGAGGCAGAGTAGGTGAAAGATAGAAGCTACAGGGATGTAGTTACTCCTAAGAATGAAGGTAGCTGGGTGACGTTTAAAAGGAGGGGGAAGAAGCAGTCAGTGCAGGTATCCCCTGCGGTTGTTCCCCTCAATAACAGGTATACCGTTTTGGATACTGTTGGGGGGGGTGACCTACCAGAGGTAAGCCATGGTGACCAGGTCTCTGGCACTGAGTCTGTCCCTGTGGCTCAGAAGGGAAGTGGGGAGAGCAGGAGAGCATTAGTTATTGGAGACTCTATAGTTAGAGGTACAGATAGGCGGTTCTGTGGCAACGATAGAGGCTCACGGTTGGTGTGTTGCCGCCCGGGTGCTAAGCACTGTGACGTCTCTGATCGTGTTTTCAGGATCATTAAGGGGGAGGGGAGAGCAGCCACAAGTCATGGTACACATCGGTACCAATGACATAGGTAGGAAAAGGAATGGGGATGTAAAACAGGAATTCAGGGAGCTAGGGTGGAAGCTGAGAGCCAGGACAGACCGTGTTATCATCTCTGGTTTGCTGCCAGTGCCACGTGCTAGCGAGGTGAGGAACAAGGAGAAAGTGCAGTTAAACACTTGGCTACAGGAATGGTGTAGGAGGGAGGGTTTCAGTTACTTGGATAATTGTAGCACATTCTGGGGAAGGTTTGACCTGTACAAACAGGACGGGTTGCACCTGAACCAATATCCTGGGAGGGAAATTTGCGACAGCTCTTCGGGGGGGTTTAAACTAATTTGGCAGGGGGATGGGAAACTGATTTGTAGTCCAGGAGATAGTGTTGCTGGAGTTCAGGAAGTTGAGGGTAATGCAGTATTGAGGAAGGTACCAAGGTCACAAGAGTGGACCTGCGGGCATGAATGTGGTTTGAGGTGTGTCTACTTCAATGTGAGGAGCATCAGGAATGAGGTTGGTGAGTTGAAGCATGGATTGGTACTTGGGATTACGATGTTGTGGTCATTACAGATACGTGGATAGAACAGGGGCAGGAATGGTTGTTGGAGGTTCCGGGTTTAGATGTTTCAGTAAGATTAGGGAAGGTGGTAAAAGAGGTGGAGGAATGGCATTGTTAATCAAGGAGAGTATAATGGCTGCATAAAGTTTGAGGAGGATCTGTCCACTGGGGTAGTGTGGGCTGACGTTAGAAATAGGAACGGAGCAGTCACTTTGTTAGGGGTTTTCTATGTAACAGAGATGTGGAGGAAAAGATTGCAATGCAGATTTTGGACAGGTGCGGTAGTCACAGAGTAGTTGTCATGGGTCACTTTAACTTTCCAAATATTGATTGGAACCACTATAATTCGAATCGTTTGGATGGGGCTGTTTTTATCCAGTGTGTGCAGGAGGATTTCCTCACACCATTTGTGGATAGACCGACAGGAGACGGGGCCACATTGGATTTGGTACTGGTAATGAACCGGGCCAAGTGTTAGATTTGGTTGTGGGAGAGCACTTTGGAGATAGTGACCACAATTTGGTGACTTTCACTACAGCAATGGAGAGGGATAGGAACATACGGCAGGGCAAGGTTTATAACTGGGGGAAGGGTAATTACGATGGGATTAGGCAAGAATTGGGGAGCATAAGATGGAAACAGGAACTGTCAGGGATAGGCACAATTGAGATGTGGAGCTTGTTCCAGGAGCAAACACTGCGTGTCCTTGATATGTATGTCCCTGTCAGGCAGGGAGGAAATGGTTGAGTGAGGGAACCATGGTTTACAAAAGAGGTTGAATATCTTGTCAAGAGGAAGAAGGGAGCTTATGTAAGGATGAGAAAACAAGGTTCAGTTAGGGCACTTGAGGGATACAAGATAGCTAGGAAGGAGCTCAAGAAAGGGCTTAGGAGAGCTAGGATGGGGCGTGAGAAGTCCTTGGCAGGTAGGATCAAGGAAAACCCCAAGGCTTTTTACACTTATGTGAGGAATAAAAGAATGACCAAGGTGAAGTTAGGGCTGGTCAAGGACAGTAGTGGGAACGTGTGCATGGAGGCTGAAGATATAGGAGAGGCCCTAAATGAATACTTCAGCGTTCACAAAGGAGAGGGGCCATGTTGTTGAGGAGGGTAGTGCGATACAGGCTCGTAGGCTGGAGGAGGTAGATATTCGGAAGGAAGATTTGTTAGAAATTTTGAGAAGCCTAAGGATAGATAAGTCCCCTGGGCCTGATGGGATATATCCTGGGATTCTTTGGGAGGTGAGGGATGAGATTGCAGAGCCTTTGGCTTTGATCGTTATGTCCTCACTGTCTACAAAATAGTGCCAGAAGACTGGAGAGAGGCGAATGTTGTCCCCTTGTTCAAGAAAGGGAATAGGTATAACCCTGGGAATTATAGGCCGGTTAGTCTCACTTCGGTCATAGGTAAATTATTGGAAAGGGTCCTGAGGGATAGGATTTATGATCATTTGGAAAGATACAGCTTAATCCAAGATAGTCAGCACGGGATTTGTGAGGGGTAAGTCTTGCCTCACAAGTTTGATTGTATTCTTTGAGGAGGTAACTAAGTACATAGATGAAGGTAGAGCAATTGATGTTGTATACATGGATTTTAGTAAGGTGTTTGATAAGGTGCCCCATGGTTGGCTCATGCAGAAAGTATGGAGGCATGGCGTAGAGGGAAATTTGGCCAATTGGATCAGTAACTGGCTGTCACATAGAAGCCAGAGGGTGGTGGTAGATGGTAAATTTTCATCCTGGAGCCCAGTCACCAGCGTGTACCACAGAGATCTGTGCTGGGTCCTCTGCTATTTGTGATTTTTATCAATGACTTGGATGATGGAGTTGAAGGTTGGGTTAGTAAATTTGCTGATGACACCAAGATTGGTGGAGTAGTGGATAATGTGGAGGGCTGTTGTAGGCTGCAAAGAGACATTGATAGGATGCAGAGCTGGGCTGAAAAGTGGCAGATGGAGTTTAACCCTGATAAGTGTGAGGTGATTCATTTTGGTAGGACAAATTTGAATGCGGATCACAGGGTTAACGGCAGGGTTCTGAAGAATCTGGAGGAGCAGAGAGATCTCGGAGTTCATGTCCATAGATCTCTGAAAGTTGCCACCCAAGTGGATAGAGCCGTGAAGAAAGCTTAGATTGTGTTAGCATTTATTAACAGGGGGATTGAGTTTAAGAACCGTGAGGTTATGCCTCAACTGTACAAGACCTTGGTTCGACCACATTTGGAGTATTGTGTGCAGTTCTGGTCACCTCATTATAGGAAGGATGTGGAAGCATTGGAAAGAGTGCAAAGGAGATTTACCAGAATGCTGCCTGGATTGGAGGTTAGGTCTTATGAGGAAAGGTTGAGGGAGCTAGGGCTTTTCTCATTGGAGTGAAGGAGGATGAGAGGTGACTTAATTGAGGTGTATAAGATGATGAGAGGGATAGATAGAGTGGACGTTCAGTGACTTTTTCCTCGGGTAGATGTAGCTGTTACAAGGGGGCATAACTATAAGATTCATGGTGGAAGATATAGGAGGGATGTCAGAGGTAGGTTCTTTACTCAGAGAGTGGTTGGGGCGTGAAACGCACTCCCAGCTATGGTGGTGGAGTCGGACACTTTAGGAACTTTCAAGCAGTTATTGGATAGGCATATCGAGTGCACTAGAATGATTCATTCTAGGTTCATTTGATCTTAGTTTCAGACTAGTTTGGCACAACATCGTGGGCCGAAGGGCCTGTACTGTGCTGTACAGTTCTATGTTCTGTATATTCTAATGTCCTTTAGGGAAGGAAGTCTGTCGTCCTTACCTGGTCTGGCCTACATGTGACTCCAGACCCACAGCAATGTATTTGACTCTTAAATGCCCTCAGGGATGGGCAATAAATGTTGGCCCAGCCGGCGATGCCCACATCCATGAACAAATTTAAAAAAGGCTTGTTGTGGAAATGGGATGCTTGCGGGAGGCTTCTCCCCTTTCCATCTAAAGCTTGTGCAGGGTGACAGCCCAGTATTCCCTCTATCATCAAACTCCAACTGTCAGTCTCAAAATTGAAATGAAGTGGGAAGCGGCTCCTAAGTGGCAAATTATTGGCAATTTAAAGGCCTCATTCGGGCCAAGTCAGAGTTTCTGACCACATATGGAACCAAGCTGAGGTGGGAAAGTGTGGAAATTTATGTTGCTGGCCAGCCTACCAGTTTTCCAGCACCAGCCTCCCCACAAGTCACATTCATGGGAAGTCGAGTACAGTGAATTAAAGGGATATTGGGAATTTTCCAGTCACCTTGAGGATCCCTGAGGCATTTGGAAATAGGCCAGCTGTCTGGAGGTGGCCTCTCACCAGCATCCTTGGGGGTCAATGCTCAAGCATTGGCCCCCTAGGATGTGATCTGTGAAGGAGGTATTGAGACTCTCCTGGCCTGTCTGCCCCTGTAGAGGAGTTCCAGCCTTAAGGTGGAGGTGCCCCCTCTCTCCGTTAACTGAAAAAGCAAGCTGCTCTTCCCTGAGACAATAAAAATCCTTCCAGCTTCAAGAGCACCCTGCCCTGCTTAATTGGCCAATAAGCCCACTCTCTGACCACTGGTTGTCCAATTCTGTTGACAATGCTGTCAATTAGAGATCACTTTTGTTTTCAAAACGCTTTATAGGGGCGCACGGTGGCACAGTGGTTAGCACTGCTGTTTCACGGTGCCAGGGACAGGGGTTCAATTCCGACCTCGGGTAACTGTGTGGAGTTTGCACGTTCTCCCATGTCTGTGTGGGTTTCCTCCGGGTGCTCCAGTTTCCTTCCACAGTCCAAAGATGTGCAGGTGAGGTGGGGTTATAGGACGGGGGATTGGGCATAGGTAGGGTGGTCTTTCAAAGTGTCAGTGCAGATTTGATGGGTCGAATGGCCTCTTTCTGTACTGTAGGGATTCTATGATTCTATATTTTACTGCCTCAAACCAGGTATTGAGCAGCTAAAATGTAGCAAATAAAAATAAATTGAGTCTCAAAATACATTAACTAGGGTTCAATATTTAATTCCCAAATATCCCCACTGAGGCTGAACTTCACACACTACTGGACTCACACATTTCACTGATCATTCATAGGCCAATATTGAATTGATGAAAACTAAAGACAATGAATACCAATTCAGTTTAAAAATTCAGCATTTCTGATTTATATGAAAGTCGGACTGTGGGCTTTGATATACAATACAAGATATTTTTGAATGCTCAAATCTACATCAGGAACAAGAGCCGGGATCATCTAGCCTCACCACGGATGATGCGGTGGACCCACCAAAATGCCATTGACTTTCAGCGGGACCAGACATTCCCAGCGGTGAGCGGGTGGGGCTGACAAATCCCTCCCAAGGTTTCTGGACTGAATCAGATTATAACATTGTGATTTGAGCAGTTTTTCCTTTTTCTTCCTTTTCTTACTTTGAAATGGCACAATAGCTGCCATGTTATTTTCAGTTCCCCAGAAATTTATGATATATCAGAGTGTGTATTGTATTGTATATAGTGAGTTTCCATTGCGCAAATGTCTTCCTGATAGCTACAAATTATTGTCATCAACTATGGCATTTTATTCCACAATAAAATAATAATGGTATATTTAAAGAGGCATATAACATTTTCATATTGGTTTCATAAAATCTATTATACTAATGCTATGAATTCAAATTTTCAATCACTATTTATTCATTTTCTGCACTTAACATGTGTGATTCAATTAGACTTCCACACAACCGAGTGTTCAACTCAGTTAACAGGGAATTTCTGAATATCAAGCTGAAAAATATAAATGTGAGGGGAGAGAAATGTAGTTCAATTTTGCATCTAAACAATGTGTCCAGAAGTTCAAAATTGGGGAAGTACAACCAAGTCCCATCTGATGTAATATTCACGTGTTCCTGTAAATTGATGAATGGTCTGTCCCATCTGGTAAAAACAGAAATGGCTATAAATTGGATAGCCCCCATAATCTGTGTGGGGAATCACAAAGCCCAATTAACTGAAACCCACTGTTTGCAATATAAGCAGCTCAGCAATTTCTTGCTGCCCACCCACTGAATAATTTCTACTTCCAGCCATAATATAACTGGTAAGTGTTGCAGTTTCCATTGCACGACAGGAACAACTTTCCATTATCTGAATGCTGCATGTACGCTAAGGCTGCTGTCATTGCAAGGTTTGTTATGCAAGCTCAGACTACTGCCAGCATGGCTGTCGACTGCAGTGTGAAAAGTCACTTGCAGGGTGCAAGGAAAGTTCAGCGATCCAGCCTTCAGCAGATTCCCAAGGATCCTGAGGCAGCGTACTGGAATGGTGATGGTTGTTCCATGGAACATGAATCTGCTGTCCTCTCTCGGGATGACAACATTCCTCCTAACGCTGCCACTCTAGCAGTTCCTTGCTGTTGCCTGTCATCCAGCCAACCTGGATTACTGCTGTCCATGCAGAAAAGGTGTGATCCATGCTATTCAAACAAGATCATCTGCTGTCTCATCAATATATTTCTGCTGGCAATGCTGCAGCTATTGAAGTAGCACTAGAACAGGCAAAGACAAATGGAAGGCATGCAGTAAGGGAATGCACAATGGTAATTAGTGGACTTTTGTACACCATGGGCTGAATTTTCTGTTTTAGAGACTATGTACTCTCGCCAGAGATGAATTGTCTCTGATTTGTGCTGGGAGCGAGAATCCAGACGCGATTCACTAACTATTGCATGGCAGGGATCGTGAGGGATTCCCCTACGGATCACGCTATTGGGCCACCACTTTGAGTTTACAGTCCAATAATGAGGTCTGGCAGCTGGGCTCACTCCCCCCTGCAATGCAATTCTGTCCCCACCATGGAATTTGCTGGGCCACAGTGTGAGGGAGACCCAAACCTCCCCCCGCCCCCACGACCCTCATTACAGAGACCCCCCCATGAACAATACACCCCATAAGAGAGCCCCCATCAGAGACCCATCCATAAGAGAACCCCACCCACCAAAGACAGAGGAAGCAGCACCTGCAAGTTCCGAGAACGTGAAAACCCCAACTGTAGGATTTAAACCATCCCAGATATTTGATCTGCAAGGCTTTCATTCACATCAATGGAAAATTGCTTGTACTAGACAGTTAAGTGCATTCTGCAGAGAAAAAGAGGAAGTGAGAGTACTTTGATGCGGTCCAAGAGCTGTTAATCATAGCTAGATGTTTATAAACATTGCGGTTGGTTTCACAGCTGGGTACTTGAGATCCATTCAAGCATGATGGAAATGCAATTAAACAATTCAGACAGCTGGCTGTATGCAAATTGTCATCACAGCCTAATAAAACCAATTTCACATTGATGTGAATAAAAGCCTTGCAGGTCAAAGATCTGAGGGACTTTAAACCCAGCTGATGTGGTTTTCCCTTTCTAGTAATTTACTGGTGCTGCTTTCTCTGCCTGAGCCAGCAGTTATAGGGCACAGATGAGTTTTATAAAGGAGCAATTTTTTTGCTCTGCCTCTGTCTGGACCGCCCTCTATCTTCCAGGCTATGGGGGTTCTCTGGTGGGGGTCTCTGTAATTGGGGGGTGTCTGGTAGGGTTGGACTGAGTGGGCAGTGGGGGACTGGAGCATCAGAAGGCATAAATCCCGTTTTTTGACGACGCTAGATTCTCTGCCACATCAGGAACTCTGCTATCGGCGGTGGGCAGCGGAGAATCCAGCCCACTTTGCCATGATTTTATTTATAAATATTGTTTCGAATCTTAATTTATGGTGGTTTTTATTTTTGCATTTTGGCCAAATGAACGCTATGATTCTTAGTGACAGAGAAAAGATAATGCTGGTGAACAGGGAAGAGACTTTATGGTAACGAAAGAGAAAATGATGGAAAATCTCAGCAAGTCTGGCAGCATCTGTGGGGAGAGAAAAGAGCTAATGTCTCGAGTCCAGATGACCCTTTGTCAAAGCTATAAGACAGAGAATGTGGGAAATATTTATACTGTGGAGTGAGAATGAAAAATGAGTCATAGCCACAGAAACCATGGGGAAAGAGTGCTAATGACAGTCCCCAGAGAAAACAAAAGGTTGAAAGACAAAACAGCAGAGAAACTAACATCAGAGGGTTAACTGTGACAGATGTGGATGTGGGGGAGGGGAAGGGGGAAGCAAAGTGGATAAATGGGAAGGAAAGGTGGATAAGATGGGGGGGGGGGTTAAATATATATAAAGAAAGACAAGAGAGAAAGGTATGGTAAAATACAGTTAAAATGAAATGGGATGAAAACAAATGGGTCGAGGTGGGGTAGTGACTTTGCGGTTACTGGTATTGCATTTGGAGAAGTACAGCTCTGGCAGAAAAGGTCTGTCTCGCTTGCCTTCTCCCTTCCTTTTCCTCCTCCTCTTCCTCATGCTCCTGTTGTTTGCTTATAGAATCATAGAGTTTTACAGCACAGAGAGAGGCCCTTCGGTCCATCGTGTCTGTGCCAGCCATCGAGTACCTAATCCAGCACTTGGTTTGTAGCCTTATATACTATGGCATTTCAAGTCATCATCTAATTACTTCTTAAGTGTTGTGAGGGTTCCAGTTTCTCCCACCTTTTCAGGCAATAAGTTTCGGATTTTCCGAACCCTCTGGGTGAGAAAAGTTTTCCTCAAATCGCCTCTGCCCCTCCTGCTCATTATCTAAAATCCATACCCCCTGGTAATAAGGGGATCAGGGGTTATGGGGAGAAGGCAGGGGAATGGGGATGAGAAAATATCAGCCATGATTGAATGGCGGAGCAGACTCGATGGGCCAAGTGGCCAAATTCTGCTCCTATGTCTTATGGTTTTATAGTTTCTTCCTATTTTAAAAAAAATAATTTTTACGAGATGTGGTCTTCACTGGCTAGGCCAGCATTTGTTGCCCATCACAAATTGTCCTTGACAAGGTTGTGATCTGTTGCCTTCTTGAACCACTGTAGTCCATGTGGTGTAGATACATGCACTGTGCTGTTAGGGAGGGAGTTCCAGGATTTTGACCCCGTGACAGTGAGGGAACGGTGATATATTTCCAAGTCAGGATGGCGAGTGACTTGGAGGGGAACTTCCAAGTGGTCGTGATCCCATGTATCTGCTGCCCCTATCCTTCTAAATGCTAGTGATCTTGGGTTTGAAAGGTGCTGCCTAAGGAGCCTTGGTGAGTTTCTGCAGTACATCTTGTAGATGGTACACACTGCCACTACTGTGCATTGGTGGCAGAGGGACCGAATGTTTGAGGAAGGGGTGCTAATCAAGCGGGCTGCTTTGTCTTGGATGGTGTCGAGCTTCTTGACTGTTGTTGGAGCTGCACTCATCCAGGCAAGTGGGGAGTATTCCATTACACTCCTGACTTGTGCCTTGTAGATGGTGAACAGGCTTTGGAGAGTTCGGAGTTGAGTTATCCGCCGCAGGATTCCTAGCCTCTGACCTGCTCTTGTAGCCACAGTGTTTACATGGCGAGTCCAGTTCATTTTGTGGTCAATGGTAACCCCCAGGATGTTGATAGTAGGGAATTCTACGATGGGAATGCCATTGAATGTCAAGTGGCAATGGTTTGAATCTCTTTCATTGGAGGTGCTCATTGCCTGCTACTTGTGTGGCGTGAATGTTAATTCCGTTTGCTAGCCCGAGCCTGGATATTGTCCAGGTATTGATGCATTTGTATGTGGACTGCTTCAGTGTCTGAAGAGTTGCGAATGGTGCTGAACATTATGCAATCATCAGCGAACATCCCCACATTTGACCTTGTTAGAAATAAAGTCATTGATGAAGCAGCTGAAGATGGTTGTACCGAGGACACTACCCTGGGGAACTCCTGCAGTCATGTCCCAGGACTGAGGTGACTTACCTCAACCATCTTCCTTTGTGCTACGTATGACTCCAACCAGTGAAGAGTTTTCCCCTGATTCCCATTGACTCCAGTTTTGTTAGGGCTCCTTGATGCAGAGTACAGGAATGAGATAGAGAATCTGGTGAACTGGTGCAACGATAATAATCTCTCCCTCAATGTCAACAAAACGAAGGAGATTGTCATCGACTTCAGGAAGCGTAGAGAACATGCCACTGTCTACATCAATCGGAATGAAATAGAAAGGGTCGAGAGCTTCATGTTTTTAGGTGTCCAGATCACCAACAACCTGTCCTGGTCCCCCCATGCCGGCACAATAGTTAAGAAAGCCCACCAACGACTACTTTCTCAGAAGACTAAGGAAATTTAGCATGTCAGCTATGACTCTCACCAACCTTCACAGATGCACCACAGAAACCATTATTTCTGGTTGTATCACAGCTTGGTATGGTTCCTGTTCTGCCCAAGACAGCAGGAAACTACAAAAGGTCGTGAATGTAGCTCAGTCCATCACGCAAACCAGCCTCCCATTCATTGACTCTGTCTACAATTCTCGCTGCCTCGGAAAGGCAACCAGCATAATTAAGGACCCTATGCACCCCGGACGTACTCTCTTCCACCTTCTTCCGTCAGGAAAAAGATACAGAACTTTGAGGTCACGTACCAACCGACTCAAGGACAGCTTCTTCCCTGTTGCCATCAGACTTTTGAATGGACCTACCTCGCATTAAGTTGATCTTTTCTCTACACCCTATGACTGTAACATTACATTCTGTAGTCTCTCCTTCCTTCCTTATATACGGTATGTGTTGTCTGCATAGCATGCAAGAAACAATACTTTTCAATGCATACTAATACATGTGACATAATAAATCAAATCAAATCAAATGATGCCATACTCGGGCAATGCTGCCTTGATGTCAAGGGCAGACACTCTCACTTCAGGAGTTCAGCTCTTTTGTCCATGTTTGAACCAAGGCTGTAATAACGTCAGCAGCTGAATGATCCTTATTACTGGTGCCTGGTTAGCCCTCAACAATGGCTAACAGACTGACCAGACACGTAACGTTTTTAAGTTTTAAGACTATGCAGAAAGATTTATTCGTTTCAGGAACGATAATATAAGAAATAGGGCTTGGTTATTTTGTAAACCAACTTTATTAAAACAAAAGAAAAGAAAACAATATTTAAACTTACTTCAATTCTAACACTGACAGATTACATGCAGTTTCTTAACCTGAACACAGCAGTTTCCATTAAACTAGCCTTCCATTGATGGGCAAATAGGTCATCATACTCTGTGATGGGCTGTTGGCTGGTCAAACAAGGTTGTCCTGAATGACAATGGATCTTGGGTGGAACATCCTGGCTCAACCGGGGCATCCTGTGGATTCCCAGTAATGAGGTTAAGTTTGAATGGGACAAGGTAACTCAGGTTGTGGGTGAATCTTAATATCTCCCTATCATGACACCCTGGGCGAACCCAAACTGCGTGCCGATGAGCAGATTATTCCTAAGTAAGTACCACTTGATAATACTGTTGATGATCCCTTACATCACTTTACTGATGATTGAGAGTAGACTGATTTGCCAAATGGGTGCCAGTGTTTTAGCTGTATTGGTCAGCTTGTCTAGGGGTGCGGCAAGTTCTGGTTCACAAGTGTTCAGTGTCTATTTCATCTATGTCCTTCATAATTTTGTATACCTCAATCAGGTCCCCCCTCAGCCTTCTCTGCTTGAATGAGAGCATCCAAATCTAACCAGCCTCTCTTCACACCTGAAATTCCTCGGCCGAGGGAAAATCCTGGTGCATCTCCTCTGCACTCTTTCGAGTACAATTATGGTGACCGGAACTGCACACAGTGTGGCCTAACAAGCAGTTTATACATCTCCATCATAACCTCCTTGCTCTTATATTCCATGTTCTCATGTAGCTGTTCCAGAATTCTACTTCGTAGACACAACGGAATGGTTGCTCTAATGCACCACAACAATACTCCATTTTGTAATGTCATCTCAAGAAGCCTGGTAAGATGGCATTTAAGGTCTGAATTCTTTCTGTGCTCTTGTGCTAGAGTGCCTTTTTGAATCATGTCCAACACCTTTCCCATCATCAGTCCAGATAAATTTTTGCACCTAAGAACATATTACCAGACGATTTTCTGCCATGAGACAGATCGAATATGTCGTGAAGACTTCTATCAGATTCATGCTTGTCATTTTGGTCTTGTTGATCTGGCAGCCGAATCAAAGCATCTACGTTCCCATGCTGTTCAGACCCACGATATCTGATAACATAATCGCGTGCCGACAAGATTAACGCCCAACATTGTAATAAACTAACAGCGAGTGAAAGGATCCCCTCATGTGGCCCAAAAATTGTACTTAAGGGATGATGGTAGGTCAATAGAGTAAACTGACACCAAATAAATAATGGTGGAACCTTCAAGTACCAAAAATAATGCTGAGAGCTCCTTTCTCATGTTGCGAATAGTTGCACTCAACACTAGTCAATGTCCTGGAAGCAAATACTATTGGTCGCTCTTTGCCTGAAGGCATTATATGTGAGACAACTGCTCCAACCCCATGGAATGATGTATCATAATCAAACTGCAGTTTCACTTTTGGGTTATAATGGACCAAAACCTCCAATTCCTGTAATATTGTTTTGATATTTTAGTGAGCACCCTGACAACCTTTCATCCCAAGCCAAGCTTGTTTGTTCGAAAGAAACATGTGTAAAGGCTTCAGCCTTGTTGTTAAGTGTGGCAAGCACTTTCCGTAGTAACTTAATCCTAGAAACAACCTAACTGAGTCACATTCTGCGGTCATGGAGTATCCAAGATCTCCAACATTTTCTGAGGTTCTATGTGAAGACCGTCTTGGTTGATGATGTGTCCAAGATAGTGAATAGAAGATTTAAAAAATGTGCACTTCTCTTTCTTGACTCTGAAATTATGTAGTTACAACCTTGCAAGAGTAGCTTCTAGGTTCTTTACATGCTCTACATTGGTCAAACCTGTGATGAAAATATTGTCCAGGTAGCATTGCACAGTCAATAGCCCTCTCAAGATCTGATCCATAGATTATTGGAGAGAGCCGGTGCTGACATTATCCCGAACCGAAGCCTCCGATACCGAAATGGATCCTTGTGTGTAACTATGAGCAGTAACTGTTGAGATTCAATAGCGAGGTTCATTTGCAGATCGGCTTGGGAGAGATCAATTTTGCTAAAGTTTGCTAATTTTGCTAATGAACAGAATTTATCCCTCAAGACATCTAAAATGTATAAAAAATAGGCTCCTACATTGGACCGCTGGCGGTTCTTTCGAGTCTCCTTCGAGATTCGATGGATGGCACGGTGGCACAGTGGTCAGCACTTCTGCCTCACAGCGCCAGAGACCCGGGTTCAATGCGTGACTTTGGGTGACTGTGTGGAGTTTGCACGTTCTCAATGTGTCTGCGTGGGTTTCCTCCGGGTGCTCTGGCTTCCTCCCACAGTTCAAAGATGTGCAGGTTAGGTGGATTGGCCATGTTAAATTACCCCGAGTTGCGATTACAGGGATGGGGCGGGGGATTCAGCCTAAGTAGGGTGCTGTTTCAGAGGGTCGGTACAGACTCAATGGGCCGAATGGCCTCCTTCTGCAATGTAGGGATTCTATGATTGTTCAATTTCACTCTCGCAGGTCCAAATTCAAAATAGAATAGTAACTCCAAGCAAACAGCCTATCTCATTCATTGCTATCTAATTGGCTGGCAATTTTTCCCACCCAAACAGTATTCCAGCTCGTGTTTTAAATCAAATACAACTCAACTCATTTTAAGTGAAAAGCAGTTCTCCAAACTGACTGTACCAAATCTTCTGGACAGGCAGGGACACCTACTAATTGACATAATGGGCTACAATTGAAAGGAATGACATTGGAACATAGAAAATAGGAGCAGGAGTATTCTCTGGCCAGACTGGCTCTTCAGAGATGGGGCCACCATATTGAAAGGGTGCCTAGATCTCTAAGTGAGCGAGGGTCTCCCACACCCACCACCTATGGGCAATGTCACTTCCCACATACATGGGCATTACCCCACATCCCCCCCAAGTGAGGACACCCCACAATGAGGCTGCTCAGGGCCCCTCTTTTTCAGGAATTCCCATGCCCACTTTCGGGGCCCCTTCCCATTCAGGACCCCCATCCTTCACCCCCGCAACCTTCAGAGAACCTTTCATACTCGTCCTTCATCTCCTCTCTCCCCCCACCCGTCATACCCCCCCCCCCCCCTCAACCCTCCTTTCATTTGCATGGCTCATCTCAATCCCTGGCCCTTGGCACTGCCAACCTTGCATCCTGGCAGTGCCCCTGCTAGCAGTGCCACCCGGGCACTTATTACATCCATCTGTGTGATTAATTCATCCACTTTATTGCGAATTTTCCACGCATTAAGACACAAAGCCTTCAGGCTTGTCTTTTTAACATTCCATGAGCCATTCCCATTTTTTCACTGTGGTCCTGTTTGATTCTGACCGCTGATTTTTCTGTCGATCACATTTCATGTTCCCCTTTCTGTCTTTTGTTCTTTTCTGTGCTTCCCCCTCCTCTGACTCCTTGCATAGGTTCCCATCCCCCTGCCATTTTAGTTTAAACCCTCTTCAACCACTCTAGCAAATACTCCACCTCGGAGGACTATTTAAAACTTTCAAGAAAACATAAAATAGGAAGTTACTTTCACAATAGAGAAACAAAGGTGTGCAACATAAGAGACCAGTGGGAAGCAATGTAGACTATCAATTCAAGCTTGATCATAAAAAGCCTATTCTCCTGACCCTTGACCTAACAAATGCGCAGTTACCCTTTGCAAAATTCAAGAAAAGATGTGGATTTCTGCCATATTTATTTTGCATCAGTACTTGATGGCTTTATGGGGAAATGTGGGGTTGGGTGTGTTGTAGTCACCACTAGCTGTATTATATGTATTACGGTAAGACTTGTATACTAGAGGTACATGGGTAAATCCCTGCCTGCTGGCTCCGCCCAGTAGGCGGTGTATAAATGTGTGTGCTCGCCGGTGCTGCTCCCATTCTGGTGGCAGCTACAGGAGGCACAACATCTTTCTCAATAAAGCCTCGATTATTCCACCACTCTCATCTTTGTGGTAATTGATAGTGCATCGGGGTGTAGGTGGAAGTGCCTGCTGTGCTGGTGCATGCGAGCTGGGGGCATTTAACTGTGTTCCTGGAGCCTTTTTACTGGTGCCTGTTTGGATATGTAAGCACACTGGCACCTCTGCGGAGGGATGCCTTAAACACAGCACAACCTCCGACTTCCACCTCTGTGCACCTGACTCTGAGCTCATGGGAAAAAGTTTAGTACTGCTAAGGTACACTGAAAGTTTAGTTAACCTGATTCTGAGAATAAAACATAGGTACAACACGGTTGGGGCCCACCGATCCGCGGGCGGGCCTGTGCCGTGGGGGCACTCTTTCCCTTCCGCCTCCGCCACGGTCTCCACCATGGCGGAGGCGGAAGAGACACCCTCCACTGCGCATGCGTGGGAAACTGTCAGTGGCCGCTGATGTTCCCGCGCATGCGCCGCCCGGGGATGTCATTTCCGCGCCAGCTGGCGGGGCAACAAAGGCCGTTTCCGCCAGCTGGCGGGGCAGAAATTCCTCCGGCGTCGGCCTAGCCCCTCAATGTTGGGGCTCGGCCCCCAAAGATGCGGAGCATTCCGCACCTTTGGGGCGGCGCGATGCCTGTCTGATGGGCGCCGTCTTGGGCGCCAGTCGGCGGACATCGCGCCGTTTCGGGAGAATTTCGCCCCTGGTCTAAAATGGCACCAAACAGATCACGTGATGCTACAAAGGCTCTGGCAAAAAACAAGACTAATGTGGAAGTCCCAACACTAGCTGCACACACTCAATATATTCACAACTATAAAACAGCGCAATAGAGAAAGAGGCAACTTAAAACAAACACTGAGCATATCTGCCATGATTGAATGGCGGAGCAAATTCAATGGGCCGAACCCAAGCAAATTTTAGTTCTTATGACTGTAATGCGTGGTTCATTTGTTGCCCAAGAATTTAAAACTGCCAATTCAAATATCGAATGCTCCTCTAGGTCCCATTAATTGTCATGGCTCCTCGAGTGCAAAGAATTCCAATTAATTGAATTTGTATGCATGTATCTCTTCTGCCAAAAGTCCCTCTATCCCCAAGGCTTCCCATTCAGGATGATCATCCCCACAGCACCCATAAGAACACTGTGTCATAATGTCTTTATAATAATTTAAAATAATTGCGCAGAGACTGTTCTAGAATTTTGGCTACACGTCTAATCATATACCATTAACATCCACAATGGTCTCTCACAAGTCATAAATTTTTTTGGACAATCCTTTATAAAAATAAATGCAAATGTTTCTGACATGGAAGAGGAACGAAAAATGAATTAAACATTTTTCATGTCACTGTCAATTTCTGTCTCTCTAATTTTACAAATGTTATGGTCCAGTAGAATGCAAATGTGCAGCATAGTCAATGTTACTCAAATCTGCATGCCATCGTAAGATCAGTTCACTCAATCAACCATCCAAATCAAAAGGAAAAACAGATGTAATGTACTGAATCTCATCGGAATGCTGCTCACAACATTTTTGTATTTTGTAATTATGTTGAAAAGGAACAATAACAGAAACCGAAAATAATACGCTGGGTAAATCATGATCACATGCCAGTAAAACTGAAATGGGCTGCAAGATTACAAGTCACACAGTGCAATTGCTTTGTTGAAAGTGGAAAACCAGTTACAACTTTCAAAAGGCTAGGACAGATTTAACTTCATTGTCCTTGGGCGGCATTCTCCCAGCCCGGGGCCGGGCTGGAGAATCCCCGCAACCGGGCCACTCTGCCCCGACGGCAGCACACAATTCTCTGCTGAGCAGAGAATCGGCGCCATTGGTGCCGACACGTTTGCCGCGGGGCCGGTCACGGGCCGTTGTACGCAGCTGGTCCACCGATTTTCCGGCCCGGATGGGCCGAGCGGCCACTCTAAAATGGCAGAGTCCTGCTGCTGCCGTCCACACCTGGTCGCAGCCGACAGGAGCTCTGCGCGCAGGGTCGGGGGGCGGCCTGTGAGGGGGAGCGGTGCTCCGTGGGGGGGCCTGTGAGGGGGAGCGGTGCTCCGTGGGGGCCTCCGATGTGGCCTGGCCCACGATCGGGGCCCACCGATCAGCGGGTCGGCCTCTCGCTCCCCAGGCCTATTTTCTTCTGCGTCGGCCCCTGAACTCCTGTGCCATGTTGCGTCGGGGCCGGCACGTTGAGAGAGACCACCGCGCATGCGCGGGTTGGTGCTGTCGCCACTGCACATGTGCGGATCCAGCGGCATACAGTTCGCGCCGGGGTGGGAGGCTGGAGCGGCGTGAACTGCTCCAGTGCCATGCTGGCCCCCTGTAGGGGCCAGAATCAGTACTTCCAGCGGCCCGTTCGCGCCGTCATGAAACGCAACAGCGTTTCCGACGGTGTGGACACTCTGCCGCCGAATGGGAGAATCCCGCCGCTTATCTGTGTCACAAGTCACCACAATCAATTCTTTATCCATGCCTCTCTCAGTTGCCCTTGGGAGTTTGAGAACATTTCTGTATTTATCCTGCAATGAGCACTCTCACCTGTTGTCTACATGTATAATATGGTAGGAATGTGGGGCGAGATTCTCCGACCCCCCCGCCGGCGTAGATTAAACCACCTACCTTACCGGCGGGACAAGGCGGCGTGGGCGGGCTCCGGGGTTCTGGGGGCGCCGGGCGATCTGGCCCCGGGGGGTGCCCCCACGGTGGCCTGGCCCGCGATCGGGGCCCACCGATCCGCGGGCGGGCCTGTCCATGGGGGCACTCTTTCCCTTCCGCCTTCGCCACGGTCTCCACCATGGCGGAGGCGGAAGAGACTCCCTCCACTGCGCATGCGCGGGAATGCCGTCAGCGGCCGCTAACGCCCCCGCGCATGCGCCGCCCGGAGATGTCATTTCCGCGCCAGCTGGCGGGGCACTAAAGGCCTTTTCCGCCAGCTGGCGGGGCGGAAATTAGTCCGGCGCGGGCCTAGCCCCTTAAGGTTGGGGCTCGGCCCCCCAAGATGCGGAGCATTCCGCACCTTTGGGGCGGCGCGATGCCCGACTGATTTGCGCCGTTTTGGGCGCCAGTCGGCGGACATCGCGCCGATACCGGAGAATTTCGCCCGTGTTTTCCAGATAGGTCCAGCTGCTTTTTGTCACTTGCATGGAGAAAGTTTCAGTTTAACTCTGCTTTGCACCCAAATGGCAGAAACAATGACTGCAGTCTGGATAATGAATTATTTCTTCCTATTTTATTCTGAAGAGTACTGTATAGATTTTCTGGTGTCTACCTATTAATCCAGCTGAATGGGATGCAGTAATGTAAATTTCATGAAAATGACAGTCAGGGAAATCTGGAGCGAGATATTCCCGTGGGCTTGGGAGAATCTGCAACTTCCAAAATGTAAACCCAACATATCTGTGGTTTTATCTGTTTTTTTGTCTTTTCACACAGGGGTTGGGCCTACAGTGCATTGTGCAAGTCACAATGGAGTTTGTGAGGAGTGTGGGTGCAGAGGCTAGAAGGTCTGCCTCAGTTCTCCAATATAGCAGCTCCGCTCTTAACATTGTTTAAAAGTGCACTAAACCTCACGTCCATGTCTCTCACTCCTAACCCACCACCCATGGCCACTCAGATAGAACATACAACATACAGTGCCATTCGGCCCATCGAGTCTGCACTGACCCACTTAAGCCCTCACTTCCACCCTATCCCCATACCCCAATAACTCCTTCTAACCTTTTTGGTTACTAAGGGCAATTTATCATCGCCGATCCGCCTAACCTGCACGTCTTTGGACTGTGGGAGGAAACCAGAGCACCCGGAGGAAACCCACGCAGACACGGGGAGAACGTGCAGACTCCGCACAGACAGTGTCACACAGACAGTGTCATAGATTATCGTAGATTATCATAGAATTTACAGTGCAGAAGGAGGCCATTCGGCCCATCGAGTCTGCACCGGCTCTTGGAAAGAGCACCCTACCCAAGGTCAACACCTCCACCCTATCCCCATAACCCAGTAACCCCACCCAACACTAAGGGCAACTTTGGACACGAAGGGCAATTTATCATGGCCAATCCACCTAACCTGCACATCTTTGGACTGTGGGAGGAAACCGGAGCACCCGGAGGCAACCCACGCACACACGGGGAGGATGTGCAGACTCCACACAGACAGTGACCCAAGCTGGAATCGAACCTGGGACCCTGGAGCTGTGAAGCAATTGTGCTAACCACAATGCTACCGTGCTGCCCCTACCTGCTGGGTCACGCAGACCCAGCAGGTAATCGAACCTGGGATCCTGCCGCTGTGAAGCCGCACTGCTATCCACTTGTGCTACTGTGCTGCCCACGCATCTGCCCGTAACAGATGCCCCATGTTACTTCCGTGCCCCCAATTTATCCTTAATAGCCAGTCAGCGGGTATGCATGATCTAAAGATCACGAGAGGGTGGCACGACAGCATTGCTGCCTCACAGCACCAGACATCCAGGTTCAATTTCAGCCTTGGGTGACTATCTGTGTGGAGTCTGCACTTACTCCCCTGTCTGCGTGGATTTCCTCCGGATGCCCCAGTGTCCTCCCACAGTTCAAAGATGAGCAGGTTAGGTGAGGTTACGAGGATAAGGCAGAGATGTGGACCTTGGTCGGGTGCTCTTTCAGAGGGCCAGTGCAGGTATATGGGCTGAATGGCCTCTTTTTTCACTGTGGGAATTCTATGATGCATACCTCTTGAGATCATGCAATAGCAATGGGAATTATTTTTGAATGATTGATTAAAATAATAGATCTCTAATAATCTTACAAAAGTTGAATTCAAACACACTACTGGGAAAAGCAATCAGTTCAAAAATAAAATGGAACTCTTTCACTGCCTATTAGCTTTGTAAACAAACAGGAAAGCACATCAGAGACATACTTTGTTCTTAAAGCCTCTTTAGAGTTTCAATATTTCTTGGATCAACAGGCCAGCTTCTGAGCTGATGTCATGTAAAGCTTTTGAAACCCAGCCAAGTGATCGCACCATCTACAACTGGCACAATTAAAGCGTCCAGGTATATTGCCTCAAACTGTCAGACTATAATGGGGCCATCATTTCCATTTCAAAGAAGGGTATCTGCCAATCAATGATGCAGAGTAGCTGCAGAGACTTTTTTCAATTATTAAAACAGACTTTGAGGAGTTTCGTAGGAAATTGAAAAGTAGGACTTGAAAGGTAGTAGGGGCTGCATTATTCCTGGTGCCATGCAATAGTGAGTAAGGGAACAGAAGGATAGAGCAGTTGAATGCCTCTTTGGAGAAGTGTTGCAGGAGGGAGGCCTTTAGATTCCTGGGCAATCGGGACTGTTTCTAGGGGTGGTGGGACCTGTACACGTTGGACGTGTTACATCTGAACAGGAATGGGACCAACATCCTCGTGGCGCGGTTTGCTAGTGTTGTTGGGGCATGTGGTGGCGTGGTCCGTTTAAGGGGACAGGCTCCACGGACCATGTGACGGACTAGGGGCCAATTGCGTGGGATTGTGTGTGAACACCAGCCAATAGGGAGTTTGATTGGAGCCCGAGGAGCAGGACTCCAGACAGTGTGGATCAGAGAGCCAAAGTGTAAAGTGTTGTACAGTGTTCCTTGCCTGTTACTGCTTTTGCCTTTCATCAATAAACCCCTCTGTTTACTACTGGAAGCCTCCAATCTATGTCTTGAGCCACCACAGATGGATTTAAACTAAATTGCCGGTGGGATAGAATCCAGGCAAGTAGTTCAGAGGGAAAAGAAGCTGAGCTTGAATTAGAAGTTAAAACAGTAGTAAGTGTGTCTGAAAGGCAGAGAAAACATAGGCTACTTAAGAATGAAGTGGGTCTAGCAAGACAAAATTGAATATATTTTATTGCAAGGAGCCTAAGGAATAAGACGGATGAGCAGGAGGTCAGATAGGCACGTGGGGGTATGATATCTTGGGCGAGATTCTCCGACCCCCCGCCGGGTCGGAGAATCGCCGGGGGCTGGCGTGAATCCCGCCCCCGCCGGTTGCCGAATTCTCCGGCACCGGATATTCGGCGGGGGCAGGAATCGTGCCGCGCCGGTTGGCGGGGCCCCCCCCGCGATTCTCCGGCCCGGATGGGTCGAAGTCCCGCCGCTAAAATGCCTGTCCCGCAGGCGTAGATTAAACCACCTACCTTACCGGCGGGACAAGGCGGCGCGGGCGGGCTCCTGGGAGGGGCGCGGGGTGATCTGGACCCGAGGGGTGCCCCCACGGTGGCCTGGCCCACGATCGGGGCCCACCGATCCGCGGGCGGGCCTGTGCCGTGGGGGCACTCTTTTCCATCTGCCTTCGCCACGGTCTCCACAATGGCAGAGGCGGAGGAGACCCCCTCAACTGCGCATGCGCGGGAATGCCGTCAGCGGCCGCTAACGCTCCCGCGCATGTGCCGCCCGGAGATGTCATTTCCGCGCCAGCTGGCGGGGCACCAAAGGCCATTTCCGCCAGCTGGCGGGGCAGAAATCAGTCCGGCGAGGGCCTAGCCCCTTAAGGTTGGGGCTCGGCCCCCCAAGATGCGGAGCATTCCGCACCTTTGGGACGGCGCGATGCCCGACTGATTTGCGCCATTTTGGGCGCCAGTCAGCCGACATTGCGCCAATACCGGAGAATTTCGCCCCGTAGCTATGACTGAGACTTGGCTCAAGATGGGCTGGATTGGCAGCTCCACATTCCTGGTTATAGGGTATTCAGATGAGATAGAGAGGGGGATAGAATCTAATTTAGTTAGATTTATGGTCATTATGGAAAAGGATAAGAATGGCCAGGAATAAAAGTTCTTAACGGGGAAAGACTAATTTTACAAAGAAAAGACACAAGTTTGCCCAAGTAGATTGGGAGCAGCTCCTTACAGATAAAATTGAGTCAGAGCAGTGGGAGGCCTTCAAGGAGAAGATCGTAAGAGTACAGGGCAAAATGTTCCCGTAAAGACGTTGGACAGGATTCTCGGTCGGCCAACACCGAAATTGGGAAACGCAAATGGGCGGAGAATCGGTTCCGACGCCAGAATCGTGGCAGGCGCTGCTTTGACCCCAAATCGCAATTCTCCATCGCCACGATAACAGGGCCAATGCCATCTGGAACGCACCAACATTAAATATTGTTTACATATCATTAGCGGGCTTGACCCAGTATTTTCCGGGCCGCCGCAATCCTCCGCCTCCGATGGGTTGAATTCTCGATGGCGAGGTTCACTTGTGCTTTTAAAAATTGTGAAACAGATACCATGGCTGCTGAGGGAGAGGGAGGGGGTATAGAAAGTGTATAACATCACCATGTGTACTGACCGTTGTGCCACTGGTCAGGGCGCTTCTGCCAGGGCCGGGAGGAGTAGCGAGGGGTGGCCAGGAGATGGACTGTGGGGTCGGGGTGGACGGGCATTCTGTCATTATGTTACAAAATATCTCCTCACATTACAGTCATTTGTATTGTGGATGTTACTGTTGTATCAATGCTATTGCCAGTATTTAAAACTGTTCTGATTTAATTGCAATCACTTTATAATTCTGCGAGGTATCGGGCGGGATTCTCCGTGAACCGGCGGGGCGGGCCACTCTGGTGCCGAGGAGTGGCGTGAACCACTCCGGCGTCGGGCCGCCCCGAAGGTGCGGAATCCTCAGCACCTTCAGGGGCAATCTCTGAATCTCTGAATCAACACACTTTCACGAAATTCATTCTGCCCAGCAACAGAAGAGATCCATCCACACAGTTAGACAGTCAAGGCTGAATTTTGCAACAGATGGTGAGCCTCTTTGTCATGGAGAAAATGGTGCTGGACGCCCGAATGTGGGAACCTGCCTCCGAATCCGCCCCCACCATTCCTGCAGAAGTGGCAATGGGTGGGCGGTGGACGGGTGGAACTGTCCACTAGTATCCATTACAAGCCCGCCGATTCCCACAGCTATCTGGACTACAGCTCTTTACATCCCACATCTTGTAAGGACTCCATCCCATTCTCCCAGTTCCTTCGCTTCTGTTCTGATGGTGCCACTTCCCAAAGTGGAACAGCTGAAATGTCTTGATTCTTTCTTAATTGTGGTTTCCCACCCATTGTGGTTGATTGGGCTCTCAACTGTCTCCAACACGGAATTCTGATGTGACTCATTACTCTCCCTCCCAGAACCTTGGGCGAAATTCTCCGTAATCGGCGCGATGACCGTCGACTGGCACCAAAAACGGCACAAATCAGTCCAGCATTGCGCCGCCCCAAAGGTGCGGAATCCTCCGCATCTTGACCGGCCGAGCCCTAACCTTGAGGGGCTAGGCCCGAGCTGGACTGATTTCCGCCCCGCCAGCTGGCGGGAAAGGCCTTTGGTGCCCCGCCAGCTGGCGCGGAAATGACATTGCCGGGTGGCGCATGCGCGGGAGCGTCAGCGGCCGCTCACGGCATCCCCGCGCATGCGCAGTGGAGGGGGTCTCTTCCGCCTCCGCCATGGTGGAGACCGTAGCGAAGGCGGAAGGAAAAGAGTGCCCCCATGGCAGAGGCCGGCCCATGGATCAGTGGGCCCCGATCGCGGGCCAGACCACCGTGGGGGCACCCCCCGGGGCCAGATCGGCCCGTGCCCCCGGAGTCCGCCCACGCCGCCTTGTCCCGCTGGTAAGAGAGGTGGTTTAATCCACGCCGGCGGGACAGGCATTCTAGCAGCGGGACTTCGGCCCATCCGGGCCGGAGAATCGCCGGGGGGGCCCGCCAACCGGCGCGATTCCCGCCCCCGCCGAATCTCCGGTGCCGGAGAATTCGGCAACCGGCGGGGGCGGGATTCACGCCGGCCCCCGGCGATTCTCCAACCCGGCGGGGGGTCGGAGAATCTCGCCCCTTGTCCTCATTTTTCACCCCACCAGCCTCCATATTCAAAACATCATCTTCTGTCAGTTCACAAAACTCCAGCATGATGCCACCACCAACCACATCTTCCCCTCATCCCCCTGTCAGCATTCCACAGGAACCGTTCCTTCCAGGGTACCCTGATCCACTGCTCAATCACTCCCAACATTTCATCCCCTACTCACGGCACCTTCCCATGCAATTGCAGAAGGTGCAGCACCTGCTCCTTTACCTCCTCCCTGCTCAGTTTCGAAGGGCCCCAACACTGTTTTCAGGTGAGGGAGGGCTTCACGTGCATCTCCGTCATTCTGACCTAATGCAGAACTTCCTGTCACTTGCCATTTGAACACAGCATCCTGCTTTCATGTCCAGATGCCCATCCTAGGCCTGCTGCATTTTTCCAGTGATCTCCAAAGCAAACTGCCAGTCCCGGTGTCCTCCTCACTCACTCTCCTCTAGGTGTTACTGACTGCTGTCCCGGTGTCGTCCTCACTCACCCTCCTCTAGGTGCTACTGACTTGCCAGCCCCGGTGTCGTCCTCACTCACTCTTCACTAGGAACTGTTGAGTGCCTGTCCTGGGGCAGCACGGTAGCACAAGTAGATAGCACTGGGCTTCACAGCGCCAGGGTCCTAGGTTCGATTCGCCGCTGGGTCACTGTCTGTGTGGAGTCTGCACGTTCTCCCTTTGTCTGCGTGGGTTTCCTCCGGGTGCTCCGGTTTCCTCCCACAGTCCAAAGACGTGCAGGTTAGGTGGATTGGCCATGATAAATTGCCCTTAGTGCCAAAAGGTTTAGAGGGGTTATTGGGTTACGGGGATAGGGTGGAAGTGAGGGCTTAAGTGGGTCGGTGCAGACTCGATGGGCCGAATGGCCTCCTTCTGCACTGTATATTCTATGTCTATGTCTATGGTGTTCTCCTCTCGCATTCATCTCTAGACGCTGCTAACTTCCTGTCCTCGTCTGCTCCTCTTTTATTCTCCTCTAGGTGCTGCTGACTGCCTACCTGGAGTCCTCCTGTCTCACTCTCCTCTAGGTGCCACTGACTGCCTGTCCTAGTATCCTCTTTTCTCACTCCCCTCTGGGTGCTGCTGACTGTCCCAGTGTCCTCCTCTCACTCCTCTCTGGGTGCTGCTGACTGTCCCAGTGTCCTCCTCTAGGTGCTGCTGACTGTCCCAGTGTCCTCCTCTCACTCTCCTCTAGGTGCTGCTGACTGTCCCAGTGTCCTCCTCTCACTCTCCTCTAGGTGCTGTTGACTGTCCCAGTGTCCTCCTCTCACTCTCCTCTAGGTGCTGCTGTCTGTCCCAGTGTCCTCCTCTCACTCTCCTCTTGGTGCTGCTGATGACTTGTCCTTTGTCCTCCTCACTCACTCTCCTCTAGGTGCTGCTAATAAGTCTCCACCTAACTCACTCTCCTCTAGGTGCCACTGACTGACTGTCCTAGTATCCTCTTCTCTCACTGTGATGAACGGTTACTGCCTTATCATCATGTAAGGTGATGTCCCCTTTAAGACCGGGCTTGGAACCCTGGGGACTCCGCCTCTGGCTCCGCCCATCTGTGAGCCATATATAAAGGGCTGCCTCATGGGCTGTGCAGCAGTCAGCACATGTCTCAGCTCTAGCATAGTTCTTAGTCTAATAAAGCCTTCTTTACTGTTTACACTCTAAGCATCGTTATTGAGGGTACCTCACTCACTCTCCTCTATGGCTGTTGACTGCCTTCCCCCTTGTCTTCCTCTCGCATTCTCCTAATTCATGCTCATCTAAAGGACTCAATCTGCCACTCGCCTCTGGTATTCGCCCAGCGGTGGATGGGGGACTCTCCATGTGGGGAGTCAAAGAAGAATTCTGTTAGGATTGTTTGCTGCTTTCCAGGAGTCCTTCTTCAAAGGCAATCAAAGCCTGATCCAGGGACCCATTGAGAGCCAAACCCTGCTCTTGCAGCTGATCCCTGCCACGCCTGCCCCGTGATCCTCACTCCACCATTGGTCACTTGTGGTCTGGGCCTATCGACAATCCTGGGTCCTGGATGGGCGCATTACCAGCAACAGCCATTGCCTCCACAGTGTCTTTGTTGAGCAATGCACAGCTGCTGGACTCTGATTGGCAGGCACTTCACGGGTAGGGGGAGGGGGGCACATCCTCAAAAATCAGTTCAGCAGGTTTAAAGTGGCAGAGTCACCTTCACTAGTCATCCTTTTCCTCTTGTTATGTGATGCCCTGTCCTACAGAAGCATTGCCTATCCGTTATTGAAAGCAAGTTCCAACTTCTCACTGTAAAGCACGCATTGCTGCATAATGGTTACTTACTGAAGAGAAAATTAAGGATTGTATGGTTACGAAGTCTGAGTTGATGATAATAAGAGTTGGCACAATGAAAGAAAATTAATACTCTTTAACAAACCCTTTCTTTAGATCCTAAAATGAAACAGAGATTCTGTGACCATGCTGGAGAAATGCTGAGATCCATTTCCTGTCACTACAGTGACAGATGCCCACAAAATAGAAGGCATCAGAGCCAGGAAATATGAGTGCACTTATGCCCATTGAAGTTGAGAATGTTAGGCTTATGCATTGCCTCAATTGAATTTCGCTCACAAGAAGGTAGAAAATCAGTCTTATTTTCAGTTGGACAAATCTCTAGCCAAATTAAAGCAAAATGTGCTGACCAACTGGAGTTTTTTGTAATGCTCTTGATCTCAGTAATGAAACAGCGAACATTGTTTATGTTACCTCCTTCTCAGGATCTTAAATAACTTTTCCAATTTTAATGGTGCAGGAACATCATGTGAATCTTGTGCTATTTCATTTTCACTCTGCACTATTCCTCTTTGCAGCACAATGCAGATGTGTAAACATTGCAACTATATGAAGAGTGATATTGTGAAATTCAGAAAATTCTAGCTATTCTCATTTGCTAACAGGATAAGTGGAAAATAATTGAAGTGTGCAATCACAAGCATCACAGTCCTTTCCAAAAGTGGTCGTCATTCTGAGCTAATGTAGAAGGGTGACTTAAGCCTATTCATAATTAAAGTTAGTTGTTGTCCAGTAAGTTTACTTCTGCTTCTGGCTAACCATGGGAAAGAGTTACCAGGAAAAATATGTTTTATATTATGAGTATCATCATGAAGCATTGTGTTCCACATAACTAAATAATGCCAGTTACCTCTGCTGAGGGTGTGGGAAGCAATACTCAATGCTGAAATGTCTTTCAACGAGCAGAACTTTCTGAATTCTGGAGCATGCAAGGTGGGAATGTTCCAGAAAATGATACTGGGTGGCATTTAATGAAGGCAATGGGGGTGTGACTGATGGCAAGAAGCCTGCTTTGCTTCTTTTAGGAAAGGCCCACCGAATTAAGTGGCACTCAGGCATTTGACAAGCAAGCCACAGGTATTTCTGGGATCAAGGACTTTAGTGGAGAGGCGGGAAGGGCACCCTTTGTTTGGAAGGTAATTGTGAGGTATGTGTGCAGGAGGGCAACAGGCTTAGTATGAATGTCTGGTTGGGAATGTGAGGTGCCTGGAGAGAATTAAATTATTACAGCTATGGAATATATGGACATGATGTGTGCTGTACAGGAGAATGTTGGACCAATCAGCAGGTTGGATGAGCACACGTTTGCTGTTAACTTCTTTGGCCTCTTGGGTCCACTTTGCTTGGTGGAGAGGTTACCCCCCACCCACCCACAACCAACACCCCATCCTTGGGAGAGCTCATCTTACTGTAGTCTCTCAGATCATGCAGCAGGACCTCCAAGCTAAGAGGGGAAAACACAAGGCAGGGGTTCCAGCTTGCTTCTCCATTCATGTGGTTGATTTTGTCTAAATAATTCATATGCTGATAAGCCCTTGTAACTATGCCTTATATCTTCTTTAATTGGAAATCCTTTCTTTGGCAGAATGGGCATGTTATCCCACCTACCCTTCCTGATTGGGGAGCCTGCTGGGGGGGTGGGGGGCGGGGGGTGTGTGTGTGATAATGGTTTCATCGGCTTCCCATCCTGAACATAACCAGTTGTTGCTGGAGGGACTAAGATGAGGAGATTCCACACGATGTTTAGCCACAGCAAATCTTCTGACAACATATTGCTTTGAGAACTAGCACTGTCTGAGTATCTTGAGTATCCAATTCAATTAGATACAACTGTCTGCGGTGAAAAATCTGTGGTGATCAAAAATATGTTCTAGGCTATAATGAGACCAAAAATGTAATCACTCTCAAATGTCTTATGCCTTTTAAAGTGTTTGTGCATCATTTATAGAAAGTGTAAACTCTCTTAATTCAATTTTTTTCTGAGTGGTAATTGGCAGCTCAACAGTTTGGAATACCGTGGAGAAAGTAATTTGTTGAGCAGCATCTTCAAATAATAGTCTTAGCACTGTTGGGCAGAAAGGGATCCTTGCCGTATCCCAGCAAGAATTTAAAATTGTTAATTTGGTGAATATAGGTCATAAAAGAATAACCAGGAGCAAAACTGTTAAAACAACATTCTAGCACATGTTTCAGATTACCAAGTACTTTATAGTTAATTTTGTTGTTACGTGATCCTGTAACTGCACGGTAGCACAGTGGTGGGCAGCACAGTAGCATAGTGGTTAGCACTGTTGCTTCACAGCACCAAGGTTCCAGGTTCGATTCCCGGCGTGGGTCACTGTCTGTGCAGAGTCTGCATGTTCTCGCCGTGTCTGCATGGGTTTTCTCCGGGTGCTCCAGTTTCCTCCCACAGTCCAAAAATGTGCAGGTAAGGTGGATTGGATTGGCCATGCTAAATTGCCCTTAGTGTCCAAAAAGGTTAGGGGTGGAGTCATGGGCTTAAGTAGGGTGCTCTTTCCAAGAGCCGATGCAGACTCAATGGACCAAATGGTCTGCTCTGTAAATTCAATGACTGAGTACCAGGTTCCCAGCTTTGGTTAGATGCACTCCTGGGGGTTTGATCGCCTGTTGGTTAATTCTGTAGCATGTACTCACAGACTTTTGGTTATGTGACATCTGATTGTATGATGCTTGTCCTCAGTTTATGGATATTATTGCATTTAATTTATGAAGCTTGATATTTAGTTGACTGTCTCTGCAGTTGACGTTGCACGAGCAGCTATCTCATGAGAGGTTTAAGAGAGCTGAATGCGATATGAGCTGAAGAATGTATGCAGGCAAGAATTGTGAATGCAAAGTGTGAACTCTGCATTACTCTCAGGTTGCTAGCAACAGTGTCTGGGTGATTTATACAAAGAACAAAGAAATGTACTGCACAGGAACAGGCCCTTCGGCCCTCCAAGCCAGTGCCGACCATGCTGCCCGACTAAACTACAATCTTCTACACTTCCTGGGTCCGTATCCCTTTTTTTCCATCCTATTCATGTATTTGTCAAGATGCCCCTTAAATGTCACTATCGTCCCTGCTTCCACCACCTCCTCCAGTAGCGAGTTCCAGGCACCCACTACTCTCTGTGTAAAAAACTTGCCTCGTACACCTACTCTAAACCTTGCCCCTCTCACCTTAAACCTATGCCCCCTAGTAATTGGCCCCTCTACCCTGGGGAAAAGCCTCTGACTATCCGCTCTGTCTATGCCCCTCATAATTTTGTAGACCTCTATCAGGTCGCCCCTCAACCTCCGTCATTCCAGTGAGAACAAACCGAGTTTATTCAACTGCTCCTCAAAGCTAATGCCCTCCATACGAGGCAACATTCTGGTACATCTCTTCTGCACCCTCTCTAAAGCCTCTACATCCTTCTGGTAGTGTGGTGACCAGAATTGAACACTATACTCCAAGTGTGGCCTAACTAAGGTTCTATACAGCTGCAACATGACTTGCCAATTCTTATACTCAATGCCCCGGCCAATGAAGGCAAGCATGCCGTATGCCTTCTTGACTACCTTCTCCACCTGTGTTGCCCCTTTCAGTGACCTGTGGACCTGTACACCTAGATCTCTCTGACTTTCAATACTCTTGAGGGTTCTACCATTCACTGTATATTCCCTACCTGCATTTGACCTTCCAAAATGCATTACCTCACATTTGTCCGGATTAAACCCCATCTGCCATCTCTCCGCTCAAGTCTCCAAACAATCTAAATCCTGCTGTATCCTCTGACAGTCCTCATCGCTATCCACAATTCCACTAACCTTTGTGTCATCTGCAAACTTACTAATCAGACAAGTTACATTTTCTTCCAAATCATTTATATCGTACTCTCTGCCTTCTATGACCTAGCCAGTTCTGTATCCACCTTGCCAGCTCACCCCTGATCCCGTGTGACTTCACCTTTTGTACTAGTCTACCATGAGGGACCTTGTCAAAAGCCTTACTGAAGTCCATATAGACAACATCTTCCATTTTGGGAGAACCTGGATAATCTTTGATGGATGTCAAGAGCACTGAAGAATGAAATAATCTGTCAGTACTCACTAGTCAGGCATAGATGTGGACGGGCAGAATTCTCCGACCACCCGCCGGGTCGGAGAATCACCACGGCGCAGCGCGGATCGCGCGACGCCGCTCCGACGCCGGGACGCCAGTCTCCGATGCAGCTCTTGAAAACAGCGCGAGAGGAGAGAGAGCTGGGACATTGAAAACAGCGCGAGAGGAGAGAGAGCCGGGAGATTTAAAAAGCGCGGGAGATTTAAAAAGTGCGGGAGCTGCGAATCAGAGCGGAGATTTTAAAAGATCGCGGCCTAGTTTCGGGAGCCGTTCGGAGGAGGAGGAGCAGTCTCTGTCAGGGAGAGAACCTGAGAACTCAGAAGGTAAGAAGGTAAGTCAGTGATTTTTACTCATTTTTACTTTTATACCTTTTTCAAATTGTGTGTGTTGGGGGGAAACAGAAAAGCTGTGACCTGAGTGGCTGGTTGGGAATCTACACTAAATTAAAAAAATTAAGCATTGGTAACTAATTAAACATAATTACTTAATTATAATTATAATCGGAGAGTACTATATTTAGCTTTCGCATTTATATTAGAAATATAGTGCTAGGAAACAGATAGTTAACAGTAACTTAAAATTTTTTAAAAAAAAATATATATTAAAAATTTTTTTAAACTTTTAATTTTAATTAATTGACGCAATGTCAGTTAGAGGGGTTAAGTGCTCTGACTGTGAGATGTGGCAGGTCCGGGAGGCTTCCAGCGTCCCGGGTGGCTTCATCTGCAGAAAGTGCACCCAACTGGAGCTCCTCACAGACCGCATGGTTCGGTTGGAGCAGCAATTGGATACACTTAGGAGCATGCAGGTGGCGCAAAGCGTCATTGATCGCAGTTATATAAATGTGGGCACACCCAAGGTGCAGGCAGAGAAATGGGTGACCACCAGAAAGGGCAGGCAGTCAGTGCAGGAATCCCCTGTGGTTGTCCCCCTCTCGAACAGGTATACCCCTTTGGATACTGTCGGGGGGGATAGCCTATCAGGGGAAAACAGCAGCAGCCAGAGCAGTGGCACCAGGGCTGGCTCTGATGTTCAGAAGGGAGGGTCAAAGCGCAGAAGAGCAATAGTAATAGGGGACTCTATTTTGAGGGGCACAGATAGGCGCTTCTGTGGACGTGAAAGAGACTCCAGGATGGTATGTTGCGTCCCTGGTGCCAGGGTCCAGGATGTCTCCGAACGGGTAGAGGGCATCCTGAAGGGGGAGGGCAAACAGGCAGAGGTCGCTGTACATATTGGTACTAACGACATAGGCAGGAAGGGGCATGAGGTCCTGCAGCAGGAGTTCAGGGAGCTAGGCAGAAAGTTAAAAGACAGGACCTCTAGGGTTGTAATCTCAGGATTACTCCCTGTGCCACATGCCAGTGAAGCTAGAAATAGAAAGATAGAGCAGCTAAACACGTGGCTAAACAGCTGGTGTAGGAGGGAGGGTTTCCGTTATCTGGACCACTGGGAGCTCTTCCGGGGCAGGTGTGACCTATATAAGAAGGACGGGTTGCATCTAAACTGGAGAGGCATAAATATCCTGGCCGCGAGGTTTGCTAGTGTCACACGGGAAGGTTTAAACTAGTATGGCAGGGGGGTGGGCACGGGAGCAATAGGTCAGAAGGTGAGAGCATTGAGGGAGAACTAGGGAATAGGGACAGTGGGGCTCTGATGCAGATCAGACAGGGAGAAGTTGCTGAACACAGCGGGTCTGGTGGCCTGAAGTGGCCCTGGCAGAGGGGACGGCCTACAGGTCTCAGGGCATCGAGGGGGCAGGGGAGGGACGTGTGCTAGCAACCGGGCCGGCTATGTAGCCCATGGCAACTGGTTGTGGAGGGGGGTATACCAGTGCTGAAACCCTGTCTACTCCCATCCCCTACAGATAGTACAATGTTTAGCCATCTCCCAGCGTTGTTGTCTGCCGTGGCGGGGGCTGCTGCCCTGCATGAGGCCCAGTAGGAACTGGAGCACGGGCGTGACAGGGACGTGGCCTGCTGTAGAGCAGCGGGCTTGCAGTGGGCATGCAAGCCACACAGGCCGCAAGGCCACATGCCCGAGAGGCGCAGGAGGAGCACCACGCCGTGCGGGAGCCACAGCAGGAGGAGGATGGGGAGGAGGAGGAGGAGGGTGTGCCACGGCCACGGAGGCGTCCGATGCGACAACATGTGTACCGGCCCCACATGTCCTTTGAGGACTTCCCAGACAGGGCATGCAGGATGAGACTCCGGCTAGTTGCTGTTTGGTTTAGAAGAAGGTGAATTTTCAATCAGCTTTAAACAAAGCTTCTATTTGTCGGCACTTGCAGCTGGAGCTTGTTAATTAGTTAATTGGATTAGGCCAGTTTTCAGAGGCTATATTCACAGTACAAAAGTGATCCCCTACAGTGCAGACTTTGCACTGAGTGCTGAATTTGGTGCATTTGAGTGCGTGAGAGTTTGGTGACTGAGGGAGTGCTGAATTTGGTGCATTTGAGTGCTGTAGTGAGAGTTTGGTGACTGAGGGAGTTAGGTGAGGAGGGAGTAAGGTGCTCCTTTCATTTTGTTTCCTACATTTCCGCAAAGAGTGAGAAGAGAGCCAGGAGTTTACAGAAAGTGCAGCTGACTTCGAGCAGAGTCGGAGGGCGGAGTTCCAGTTGGTCCACAGGGCAGCTATATTCTGTAAGGTAAGAGGGGATGGAGGGTAGGCCAGTTGCATGCTCCTCCTGTAGGATATGGGATACCACCGGTGTCCCCGCTGACTATACCTGCGGGAAGTGCACCCAACTCCAGCTCCTCAAAGACTGTGTTAGAGAACTGGAGCTGAAGCTGGATGAACTTCGGATCATCCAGGAGACAGAGGGGGTGATAGAGAAGAGTTACAGGGAGGTAACCACACCCAAGATACAGGACAAGAGTAGCTGGGTTACAGTCAGGGAAAAAAAAACAGGCAGACAGTCCAGGGATCCCTCATGGCCGTTCCCCTTCAAAACAAGTATACCGTTTTGGATGCTGTTGGGGGGATGACCTACCGGGGGAAGGCCCTAGCGGCCAGGTCTCTGGCACTGAGTCTGGCTCTGGGCTCAGAAGGGAAGGGGGAGAATAGAAAAGCAATAGTTGCAGGAGATTCAATGGTTATGGGAATAGATAGGAGATTCTGTGGTCGCGTGCGAGACTCCCGGAAGGTATGTTGCCTCCCGGGTGCCAGGGCCAGGGATGTCTCGGATCGTGTCTTCAGGATCCTTAAGAGCAGCCAGAAGTCGTGGTGCACATTGGTACCAACGACATAGGTAGGAAAAGGGGCGTGGAGGTAATAAATGAGTTCAGGGAGTTAGGCTTGAAGTTAAAAGCCAGGACAGACAGAGTTGTCATCTCTGGTTTGTTGCCGGTGCCACGTGATAGCGAGGCTAGGAATAGGGAGAGGGTGCAACTGAACACGTGGCGCATTCTGGGGAAGGTGAGACCTGTACAAGCAGGACGGGTTGCATCTGAACCAGAGGGGCACCCTGGGAGGGAGGTTTTTCTAGTACTCCTCGGG
The DNA here is from genome assembly GCF_047496885.1 of Scyliorhinus torazame. Lineage (NCBI taxonomy): Eukaryota > Metazoa > Chordata > Chondrichthyes > Carcharhiniformes > Scyliorhinidae > Scyliorhinus > Scyliorhinus torazame. Next base: position 119,544,071 of record NC_092709.1, read on the forward strand.
AGGGTTTAAACTAATTTGGCAGGGGAATGGGAACCGGATTAGTCGTCCAGCAACTAAGGTAGCCGATATTCAGGACGCCAAAGCGTGTAATGAGGCAGTGGGGAAGGGAACACTGACAAAGGAGAGTACTTGCAGGCACGTAGATGGGTTGAAGTGTGTATACTTCAACGCAAGAAGCATCAGGAATAGGGGGCGGTATTCTCTGCAATCGGCACGATGTCCGCCGACCGGTGCCAAAATCGGCGCGAATCAGTCCGGCATCGCGCCGCCCCAAAGGCGCGGAATTCTCCGCATCTTGAGGGGCCGAGCCCGCACCGTGAGGGACTAGGCCCGTGCCGGACTGATTTCCGCCCCGTCAACTGGCGGGAAAGGCCTTTGGTGCCCCGCCAGCTGTCGCGGAAATGACTTTGCCGTGCGGCGTATGCGCGGGAGCGTCAGCGGTCGCTCACGGCATCCCCGCACATGTGCAGTGGAGGGGGTCTCTTCTGTCTCCGCCATAGTGGAGACCATGGCGAGGGCGGAAGGAAAAGAGTGCCCCCACGGCACAGGCCCACCCGCGGATCGGTGGGCCCCGATCGCGGGCCAGGCCACCGTTGGTGCACCCCCCAGGGCCAGATCGCCCCGCGCCCCCCCCAGGACTCCGGAGCCCACCTTGTCCCGCCGGTAAGAGAGGTGGTTTGATTCTCGCCGGCGGGACAGGCATTCCAGCAGCGGGACTTCGGCCCATCGCGGGCTGGAGAATCGGCGGGGGGTGCTCGCCAAACGGCACGGCGCGATTCCCACCCCCCGCCGAATATCCGATGCCGGAGAATTCGGCAACCGGCGGGGGCGGGATTCATGCCAGCCCCCGGCGATTCTCCGACCCGGCAAGGGGGTCGGAGAATCCCGCCCAAGGTGGGTGAACTTAAGGCATGGATCGGTACTTGGGACTACGATGTGGTGGCCATCACGGGAACTTGGATGGAAGAGGGGCAGAAATGGTTGTTGGAGGTCCCTGGTTATAGATGTTTCAATAAGATTAGGGAGGGTGGTAAAAGAGGTGGGGGGGGTGGCATTTTTAATTGGAGATAGTATAACAGCTGCAGAAAAGCAGTTTGGGGAGTACCAGCCTACTGAGGTAGTATGGTTTGAAGTCAGAAATAGGAAAAGAGCAATCACTTTCTTAGGCGTTTTCTATAGGCCCCCCAATAGTAGCAGAGATGTGGAGGAACAGATTGGGAAACAGATTTTGGAAAGGTGCAGAAGTCACAGGGTAGTAGTCATGGGTGATTTTAACTTCCCAAACATTGAGTGGAAACTCTTTAGATCAAATAGTTTGGATGGGGTGGTGTTTGTGCAGTGTGTCCAGGAAGCTTTTCTAACACAGTATGTAGATTGTCCAACCAAAGGAGGGGCAATATTGGATTTAGTACTTGGTAAAGAACCAGGGCAAGTGATAGATTTGTTAGTGGGGGAGCATTTTGGAGATAGTGACCACAATTCTGTGACTTTCACTTTCGTAATGGAGAGGGATAAGTGCGTGCAACAGGGCAAGGTTTACAATTGGGGGAAGGGTAAATACGATGTTGTCAGACAAGAATTGAAGTGCATAAGTTGGGAACATAGGCTGTCAGGGAAGGACACAAGTGAAATGTGGAACTTGTTCAAGGAACAGGTGTCTTTGATATGTATGTCCCTGTCAGGCAGGGAAGAGATGGTCGAGTGAGGGAACCATGGTTGACAAGAGAGATTGAATGTCTTGTTAAGAGGAAAAAGGAGACTTATGTAAGGCTGAGGAAACAAGGTTCAGACAGGGCATTGGAGGGATACAAGATAGCCAGGAGGGAACTGAAGAAAGGGATTAGGAGAGCTAAGAGAGGGCATGAACAATCTTTGGCGGGTAGAATCAAGGAAAACCCCAAGGCCTTTTACACATATGTGAGAAATATGAGAATGACTAGAGCGAGGGTAGGTCCGATCAAGGACAGTAGCGGGAGATTGTGTATTGAGTCTGAAGAGATAGGAGGGGTCTTGAACGAGTACTTCTGTATTTACAAATGAGAGGGGCGATATTGTTGGAGAGGACAGTGTGAAACAGACTGGTAAGCTCGAGGAAATACTTGTTGGGAAGGAAGATGTGTTGGGCATTTTGAAAAACTTGAGGATAGACAAGTCCCCCGGGCCTGACGGGATATATCCAAGGATTCTATGGGAACATAAGAACATGAGAACTAGGAGCAGGAGTAGGCCATCTGGCCCCTCGAGCCTGCTCCACCATTCAATGAGATCATGGCTGATCTTTTGTGGACTCAGCTCCACTTTCCGGCCCGAACACCATAACCCTTAATCCCATTATTCTTCAAAAAACTATCTATCTTTATCTTAAAAACATTTAATGAAGGAGCCTCTACTGCTTCACTGGGCAAGGAATTCCATAGATTCACAACCCTTTGGGTGAAGAAGTTCCTCCTAAACTCAGTCCTAAATCTACTTCCCCTTATTTTGAGGCTATGCCCCCTAGTTCTGCTTTCTCCCGCCAGTGGAAACAACCTGCCCACATCTATCCTGTCTATTCCCTTCATAATCATATATGTTTCTATAAGATCCCCCCTCATCCTACTAAATTCCAACGAGTACAGTCCCAGTCTACTCAACCTCTCCTCGTAATCCAACCCCTTCAGATCTGGGAGTAACCTAGTGAATCTCCTCTGCACACCCTCCAGTGCCAGTATGTCCTTTCTCAAGTAAGGAGACCAAAACTGAACACAATACTCCAGGTGTGGCCTCACTAACACCTTGTACAATTGCAGCAGGACCTCCCTAGTCTTAAACTCCATCCCTCTAGCAATGAAGGACAAAATTCCATTCGCCTTCTTAATCACCTGTTGCACCTGTTAACCAACTTTTTGCGACTCATGCACTAGCACACCCAGCTTTCTCTGCACAGCAGCATGTTTTAATATTTTATCATTTAAATAATAATCCCTTTTGCTGTTATTCCTACCAAAATGGATAACCCCTATGGATATAGGGGGGATGTCAGAGGTAGGTTCTTTACCCAGAGAGTAGTGGGGGCATGGAATGCACTGCCTGTGGAAGCAAGAGATGAAATTGCAGAGCCGTTGGCAATGATCTTTTCGTCCTCACTGTCAACAGGGGTGGTACCAGGGGATTGGAGAGTGGCGAATGTCGTGCCCCTGTTCAAAAAAGGGACTAGGGATAACCCTGGGAATTACAGGCCAGTTAGGTGGTAGGCAAAGTCATGGAAAGGGTACTGAAGGATAGGATCTCTGAGCATCTGGAAAGACACTGCTTGATTAGGGATACTCAGCACGGATTTGTGAGGGGTAGGTCTTGCCTTACAAGTCTTATTGAATTCTTTGAGGAAGTGACCAAGCATGTGGATGAAGGTAAAGCAGTGGATGTAGTGTACATGGATTTTAGTAAGGCATTTGACAAGGTTCCCCTTGGTAGGCTTCTGCAGAAAGTAAGGAGGCATGGGATAGTGGGAAATTTGGCCAGTTGGATAACGAACTGGCTAACCGATAGAAGTCAGAGAGTGGTGGTGGATGGCAAATATTCAGCCTGGATCCCAGTTACCAGTGGCGTATCACAGGGATCAGTTCTGGGTCCTCTGCTGTTTGTGATTTTCATTAATGACTTGGATGAGGGAGTTGAAGGGTGGGTCAGTAAATTTGCAGACGATACGAAGATTGGTGGAGTTGTGGATCGTGAGGAGGGCTGTTGTCGGCTGCAAAGAGACATAGATAGGATGCAGAGCTGGGCTGAGAAGTGGCAGATGGAGTTTAACCCTGAAAAGTGTGAGGTTGTCCATTTTGGAAGGACAAATATGAATGCGGAATACAGGGTTAACGGTAGAATTCTTGGCAATGTGGAGGAGCAGAGAGATCTTGGGGTCTACGTTCATACATCTTTGAAAGTTGCCACTCAAGTGGATACAGCTGTGAAGAAAGCCTATGGTGTGCTCGCGTTCATTAACAGAGGGATTGAATTTAAGAGCCGTGAGGTGATGATGCAGCTGTACAAAACTTTGGTAAGGCCACATTTGGAGTACTGTGTACAGTTCTGGTCGCCTCATTTTAGGAAGGATGTGGAAGCTTTGGAAAAGGTGCAAAGGAGATTTACCAGGATGTTGCCTGGAATGGAGAGTAGGTCTTACGAGGAAAGGTTGAGGGTGCTAGGCCTTTTCTCATTAGAACGGAGAAGGATGAGGGGCGACTTGATAGAGGTTTATAAGATGATCAGGGGAATAGAGAGAGTAGACAGTCAGAGACTTTTTCCCCGGGTGGAACAAACCATTACAAGGGGACATAACTTTAAGGTGAATGGTGGAAGATATAGGGGGGATGTCAGAGGTAGGTTCTTTACCCAGAGAGTAGTGGGGGCATGGAATGCACTGCCTGTGGAAGTAGTTGAGTCGGAAACATTAGGGACCTTCAAGCAGCTATTGGATAGGTACATGGATTACGGTAAAATGATATAGTGTAGATTTATTTGTTCTTAAGGTCAGCATGGTGGCATTGTGGATAGCACAATTGCTTCACAGCTCCAGGGTCCCAGGTTCGATTCCGGCTTGGGTCACTGTCTGTGCGGAGTCTGCACATCCTCCCCGTGTCTGCGTGGGTTTCCTCCGGGTGCTCCAGTTTCCTCCCACAGTCCAAAGATGTGCAGGTTAGGTGGATTGGCCATGATAAATTGCCCTTAGTGTCCAAAATTGCCCTTGGTGTTGGGTGGAGGTGTTAACTTTGGGTAGGGTGCTCTTTCCAAGACCCGGTGCAGACTCAATGGGCCGAATGGCCTCCTTCAGCACTGTAAATTCGATGATAATCTATGATTAATCTAGGACAAAGGTACGGCACAACATCGTGGGCCGAAGGGCCTGTTCTGTGCTGTATTTTTCTATGTTCTATGTTCCAAGCCGGGAGAACGTCGCCCTCATCTCTGATGGCACACCTGGCACCACGTGGGCCGGGGGTGGACATGCCCTCCCGGTGGCCATCAAGGTAATGGTCGCACTCAACTTCTTCGCGACGGGGTTGTTCCAGTCACCGTGTGGGGACCTGTCCGGCATCTCCCAGCCATTGTTGCCCAGGTGCATTCGGGCCGTCACCGACACCCTGTACGACATCGCGGACCGGTACATACAGTTCCCTCTGGACCGCGCCCAGCAGGATGCCCGCGCAGCGGGGTTCTCTGCTGTTGCCCGGATACCCATGGTGCAGGGGGCGATCGATGGAATGCAAATCGCCATGCGGCCCACGTCGGAGGAAAGGGTCATGTGCCTGAACAGGAAGGATACGTACTCAATGAACGTGCAGGTGGTCTCTGACCACAGGATGACGATCCTGCACGTCTGCGCCAGGTACCCTGGCAGTGTGCATGACTCCTTTATACTGTCCCAATCGTTCATCCCCACCATATTTGAGGGACCCCCCCCCCCCAACCCCCCCACCCCCGCCTGCGGGGATGGTTGCTGGGCGATAGAGGTTATCCGTTGTGGTCGTGGCTAATGACGCCTATCCGGAGGCCACAGACCGACGCGGATCACCGCTACAATGATGCTCATGCAGCGACCAGGAGTGTGGTCGAGAGGTGCTTTGGGCTGCTGAAGATGCGCTTCAGGTGCCTGGACCGCTCTGGGGGGGCCCTCCAGTACCCGTCAGAGAGGGCCGGCCGCATCTTCGTGTTCTGCTGTGTCCTGCACAACATAGCCCAGCAGAGGGGCGATGCGCTGGAGGAGGAGGAGGGGTATGGTCAGGATGAGGGGAACTCTTCTCCAGACAAGGGGGATGGCGAGGGGGAAGCAGATGCATGGGACATGGGGGATGGACGTCACAGGAGGCTGGGCCGGCAGGCACGGGTGTTTCTGGTAGCTGCACGTTACGGCGACCACGGTGGGGGTCAGCAGTGATGGGCATGGGCACAGACAGCAGAGTTCAGCATCTCCCCCACCACTGACCTGCCCTGTGACTAGGGCCCCCCTTGGCGTCCGTATCCTGGGGCGGCCCGGCCTGGATGGGCCAGGCTGCACCTCGGGCAATTGGGATGGTGTGGTGCCACCCTGTTCCGCTAGCTTCCCACTAGATGCACCAGGGACGGTAGGGGGGGGGGATTCCAAGGTGGCGCGGCGTTCCGGCAACTACCTGCAGGGGGAGCCGGAATGGGCCCCAGCACCTACTCCTCCCTCGGGGTGCCCGGAGGCCCACGGGGCTCTCCATGGGATGAGGGTGCGAGCGGATGCAGCACCCGGGGCACCACCATTACCTGGCGCTGCCAATCTTGGAGGCCCGCGCTGCTATCGACCAGGGTCTGGACGTTCGCAGCCAAGGAGCTCAGGGAGTTTGCCATCCCTGTCTGGCTCTGTACAACGCCGTCCATCACCAGGGCAATGGCGCTGATGCTCTCAGCGATGGCCTGCTGGGACTGGGCCATGGACTGCTGAGACCGCGCCAGGTTGTTCAGCGCCTCTGCGATGTTCAGCTGGCCCTGGCTCATAGCTGCCTGTGAGACGGCAGCCCTGTCCTGGGCCGCGGAAGTCGCGTGCACAGATAGCCTCAGGCCCTGCAAACTCAGTCCCATGCCCGACACCATCGCCACCATTGTCTCCACTGCGGACGCCACCCGTGCAGTGTTGGTCTGTGCGGCACTCATGACCGGCACCATTTCCTGCTCCTGGACGCTGATGCACTCCTGCACTTGTGTCTGCAGGTGCTGGAAACCGGCCGTCACACTATCACGCCCCTGGGTCCCTGACTGCATCGGGTCTATGGGTGGGCGGGGGAACTCCAGGAGCCCGGGACCCGAGTGGCAGGTGTTTACCGGGGCTGGGCTGCCCTCCCACCGTCCAGCCCCTCGGCTACTCCTACCTCCACCTGCTGTACCGGATCGGCTGTGTGGTGCACACCAGTTAGTGTCCCAGAAGCCTGTGATGAATGGGTAATGTGCCTTTAAGATCATGCATGTAATGTCCCTTTAAGACCGGGTTTGGCACCCCAGGGGACTCCGCCTCCGGCTCCACCTCCCAGGGGCAGGATATAAGGTGATAAGGTGACGTCCTGTGGGCGGCGCTCAGTGAGCACTCATCTCTCCGGCTGGCGAAGTTCTCTGTTTATTAAAGCCTTCGTTTTTACGAGTACACTCTCTCATGTCATAATTGAGGGTATATCAATTTAATAAACAGATTACGATAGGATGGATAGCGGTCTCAAGCCAGAAAAGCTCGACCTGGACGAACGTACGCCGGAAGTCAAAGAAATTTTTGAACACTGGCTTTGGTGTTTTGAGGCCTACCTGGACTCCTCGGCAGACCCCGTCGACAAGCCTCGCAAGCTGCGCCTACTCCATGCCCGGGTGAGCCACAGAATCTCCGGCCTGATCGAGAAGGTGGCCAACTACAGCACGACGATCGAGATTCTGAGGAAGCGTTTCGTAAAACCCGACAATGTGGTACATGCACGGCATCTGCTCTCTACGCACTGGCAGCGCTCAGGGGAATCGCTGGACGAGTACTTGGAAAAGCTCACCATGCTTGCTAGAAACTGTAACCATCAAGATGTGACTGCGGAAGTCCACATGAACCTACACATCCGCGACGCCGATGTGTCTGGAATCCGATCGAACTATATTAGGCAGCGACTTCTGGAAAACGGGGCGAAAGATCTACAGGAAACGGTAATGCTCGCCACCTCTCTGGAGGTGGCCTACCAGACCCTCGGCTCGTATCCCGCGGACCCTGCGAGCCCCTTTCGGCCTTCCCCAGACTCGGGCACGCCACGGGCCTGCGCCGTGACCCGCCCAGACCGGGGGCACACTGTGCTTTTTCTGTGGGCAGGGCCAGCATCCACGACAGCGCTGCCCAGCCCGTTCCGCGACCTGTAGCGACTGCGGAAAGAAGGGGCATTTCGCGAGGGTCTGCCTGACCAGGCCCAAGGCCCAGAAAGAAAAAGCCCAACATCCCCGAAAATCGAGCTCACAGACCCGCAGGTCCCGCAAAGCGGCTGCACGGCGGCCGGACAGGCCCCTTTCTGACGCGTCATCGGCCTCGTGCGAGTCATGGGGGCGGCCATCTTGGCGGCGGCCATCTTCTAAACCTGACACGTGCGACCGACGGGGGTGGCCATTTTGTGACTCCGACCCGGCAGAAAACTCAGACTACCCACAGCTGGGAGCAATCACCCTCAACCAGTCGTGGCCAAAGCACCTGCGGAACTCCATGATGCTCGTCCAGATCAACGGGCGCGACACTCCCTGCCTTTTCGACTTCGGGAGCACGGAGAGTTTCGTGCACCCAGAAACAGTAAGGCACTGCTCCCTGCGCACCTATCCCGCATCCCAAACCATTGCCCTCGCCTCTGGGTCCCTTGCGAATCTCGCGATCCAGGGTGCCGAATACGCCCGTTTTAAGCTGTACATCCTCCCTCACCTCTGCGCCCTCCTGCTGCTGGGCCTGGATTTCCAATGTAGCCACCGAATCCTGACCCTGAAGTTCGGCGGACCCTTCCCCCCCTCACGGTATGCAGCCTCGCAACACTGAAAGTTGCACCCCCCTCACTATTTGCGAACCTCACCCCCGACTGTAAGCCCATCGCCACCAGGAGCCGGCAGTACAGTGCCTAAGATATGACTTTCACCAAGTCAGAGGTCCAGCGTTTACTGAAAGAGGGGGTCATCGAGGCTAGCAACTGCCCCTGGAGGGCACAAGTGGTGGTAGTCCGGTCCGGGGAAAAGAAACGGATGGTCGTGGATTAAACCGCTTCACGCAGCTCGATGCGTACCCCCTCCCCCGCATAACAGAGATGGTCAACCGGATCACTCAATACCGGGTATACTCCACGGTCGACCTGAAATCTGCCTACCACCAGCTCCCTATCCGCCCGGATGACCGCCTCTATACTGTTTTTGAAGCAGCCGGCCAGCTTTTCCACTTCCTTAGGGTCCCCTTCGGCGTTACTAATGGGGTCTCCGTCTTCCAGAGGGCGATGGATCAAATGGTGGACCAGTACGGGCTGCGGGCTACTTACCCGTACTTGGACAATGTCACCATCTGCGGCCATGATCAGCAGGACCATGACGCAAACCTTGAAAAGTTTCTCCAGACCGCCCGGGCCCTCAACCTGACCTACAACAAAGAAAAATGCGTTTTCCACACAGCCCGACTGGCCATCCTCGGCTACGTCGTGGAAAACGGGGTCCTAGGGCCCGACCCCGACCGCATGCGCCCCCTCAAGGAACTCCCCCTACCCCATAGTCTGAAGGCCCTTAAACGATGCTTGGGGCTTTTCTCCTATTATGCCCAGTGGGTCCCCAAATACGCGGACAAAGCCCGCCCACTCATGAAGGCCACGATTTTTCCCCTCACGGCTGAGGCCCGGTCGGCATTCAGCCGTATCAAGGCCGACATCATCAAGGCCGCTATGCATGCGGTGGACGAAACCATCCCTTTTCAGGTCGAGAGCGATGCGTTAGACGTCGCCCTGGCTGCTATCCTCAAGCAGGCATGCAGACCAGTAGCATTCTTTTCCCGAACTCTCAACGCCTCCGAGATCCGGCACTCTGCAGTCTAGAAGGAGGCACAAGCTATTGTGGAGGCCGTGCGACACTGGAGGCACTACCTAGCCGGTAGGAGGTTCAACCTCGTCACTGACCAATGATCGGTCGCCTTCATGTTCGATAACGCGCAGCGGGGCAAGATCAAAAATGACAAGATCTTGAGGTGGAGAATCGAGCTCTCCACCTACACGTACGATATTAAGTATCGTCCAGGGGAGTTCAACGAGCCCCCGGATGCCCTGTCCCGCGGCACGTGCGCCAACGCACAGGAGGATCACCTGCGGGCTATCCACAATGACCTCTGTCACCCAGGGGTAACCCTGCTCGCCCATTTTCTAAGTCCCGCAACCTACCCTACTCCACCGAGGAGGTCAGGGTCATGACCAAGGCTTGCCAAATCTGCGCAGAGTGCAAACCACACTTCTATCGACCAGGCATGGCTCGCCTGGTAAAGGCCTCTGTGTCCTTTGAGCGACTAAGCATGGACTTCAAAGGGCCCCTCACGTCCACCAACCGCAATACCTATTTTTTAACCGTCATCAACGAGTTCTCCCGCTTCCCATTCGCCATCCCCTGCCCCGACATGACCTCGGCCACTGTTATAAAGGCACTGCACAGCATCTTCACTCTGTTCGGTTTCCCCGCTTATATCCACAGCGACCGGGTTACATCATTCATGAGCGATGAGCTGCGTCAGTACCTGCTCAGCAAGGGCATCGCCTTGAGCAGAACGACCAGGTACAACCCGCGGGGAAACGGGCAGGTGGAGAGGGAGAACACGACAGTTTGGAAGGCTGTCCTTTTGGCCCTACGGTCAAGAAGTCTCCCAATCACCCGCTGCCAGGAGGTCCTACCTGACGCGCACCACTCCATCGGTCGCTCCTCTGCACGGTCATGAACGAGACCCCACACAATTGCTTGTTTGTCTTCCCAAGGAAGTCCACCTCCGGGGTCTCGCTTCCACCTTGGCTGACGACTCCAGGACCTGTCCTTCTCCGGAGGCACGTGAGGAGCCATAAGATGGACCCTCTGGTCGGGAGGGTCCAGCTGCTACATGCAAACCCCCAGTCCGCCTATGTCGCGCACTCAGACAGACGGCAAGATGCGGTTTTCCTGTGGGATCTGTCACCCGCGGTTCCCCCTCGCCAATGTTCCCCCTTGCAGCCCCACACCGCCTGTCACAACCCCCCTCGTGCCTTCTCCTCCTTCCTCCATGCCGGCGATGTCACCTTCACCCCCAGCTACCCTCCCTACTCCCCAACACCCTACCCCGCACCGCATAAAAGCACCAACCACCGTTCTCCCGGATGTACCCTCATCGAAGACGTCCGTGTCCGCCGCACCACCGCCCGAGCTGAGAAGGTCGACAAAGACGATCAGGCCTTCAAAGAGAATGGACATGTAATCCCACTTCACCCACGATGGACTCTGTGTTTTTCTTAAACAGGGGGTGAATGTGATGAATGGGTAATGTGCCTTTAAGATCATGCATGTAATGTCCCTTTAAGACGGGGTTTGGAACCCGGGGGACTCCACCTCCGGCTCCACCTCCCAGGGGCCGGATATAAGGTGATAAGGTGACGTCCTGTGGGCGGCGCTCAGTGAGCACTCATCTCTCCGGCTGGTGAAGTTCTCTGTTTATTAAAGCCTTTGTTTTACGAGTACACTCTCTCGTGTCATAATGGAGGGTATATCAAAGCCTCATCACTAAAATGGCTAAGCGAGGTGAGTGTATCTGCAGTGGCAGAGGGTGCAGGGGACAGCTGTGACGCAACCTCAGTGTCTTCATCGGACCTGCGGTTGTGGGTACCCTGGGGGTGCCAGGTCCCGTATGTGCGTCCCCTCCGTGGTGGTGTCGTGTTGTGTCCTTTCATGTCTGTCTGTCCCCTGTGTGCTTGTGTCCTGTGTCATTGTGCCGTGCCTGTCTGTCCCCTGTGTGCCTGTGTCCTCGTGCCGTGCCTGTCTGTGCCCTGTGTGCTTGTGTCCTGTGTCATTGTGCCGTGCCTGTCTGTCCCCTGTGTGCCTGTGTCCTCGTGCCGTGCCTGTCTGTGCCCTGTGTGATTGTGTCCTGTGTCGTCGTGCCGTGCCTGTCTGTGGCCTGTGTGCTTGTGTCCTGTGTCGTCGTGTCGTGCCTGTCTGTCCCCTGTGTGCTTGTGTCCTGTGTCGTCGTGCCGTGCCTGTCTGTGGCCTGTGTGCTTGTGTCCTGTGTCATTGTGCCGTGCCTGTCTGTGCCCTGTGTCCTGTGCCGTCGTGTCGTGCCTGTCTGTCCCCTGTGTGATTGTGTCCTGTGTCGTCGTGCCGTGCCTGTCTGTGGCCTGTGTGCTTGTGTCCTGTGTCGTCGTGCCGTGCCTGTCTGTCCCCTGTGTGCTTGTGCCCTGTGTCGTCGTGCCGTGCCTGTCTGTCCCCTGTGTGCTTGTGTCCTGTGTCGTCGTGCCGTGCCTGTCTGTGGCCTGTGTGCTTGTGTCCTGTGTCGTCGTGCCGTGCCTGTCTGTCCCCTGTGTGATTGTGTCCTGTGTCGTCGTGCCGTGCCTGTCTGTGGCCTGTGTGCTTGTGTCCTGTGTCGTCGTGTCGTGCCTGTCTGTCCCCTGTGTCCTGTGTCATCATGTCGTGTCTGTCTGTGGCCTGTGTGCTTGTGTCCTGTGTCGGCGTGCCGTGCCTGTCTGTGGCCTGTGTGCTTGTGTCCTGTGTGCTTGTGTCCTGTGTCCTCGTGCCGTGCCTGTCTGTCCCCTGTGTGATTGTGTCCTGTGTCGTCGTGCCATGCCTCTCTGTGGCCTGTGTGCTTGTGTCCTGTGTCGTCGTGTCGTGCCTGTCTGTCCCCTGTGTCCTGTGTCGTCGTGTCGTGCCTGTCTGTGGCCTGTGTGCTTGTGTCCTGTGTCGTCGTGCCGTGCCTGTCTGTCCCCTGTGTGCTTGTGTCCTGTGTCGTCGTGTCGTGCCTGCCTGTGGCCTGTGTGCTTGTGTCCTGTGTCGTCGTGCCGTGCCTGTCTGTCCCCTGTGTGATTGTGTCCTGTGTCGTCGTGCCGTGCCTGTCTGTGGCCTGTGTGCTTGTGTCCTGTGTCGTCGTGTCGTGCCTGTCTGTCCCCTGTGTCCTGTGTCATCATGTCGTGTCTGTCTGTGGCCTGTGTGCTTGTGTCCTGTGTGCTTGTGTCCTGTGTCCTCGTGCCGTGCCTGTCTGTCCCCTGTGTGATTGTGTCCTGTGTCGTCGTGCCATGCCTCTCTGTGGCCTGTGTGCTTGTGTCCTGTGTCGTCGTGTCGTGCCTGTCTGTCCCCTGTGTCCTGTGTCGTCGTGTCGTGCCTGTCTGTGGCCTGTGTGCTTGTGTCCTGTGTCGTCGTGCCGTGCCTGTCAGTCCCCTGTGTGCTTGTGTCCTGTGTCGTCGTGTCGTGCCTGTCTGTGGCCTGTGTGCTTGTGTCCTGTGTCGTCGTGCCGTGCCTGTCTGTCCCCTGTGTGCTTGTGTCCTGTGTCGTCGTGCCGTGCCTGTCTGTGGCCTGTGTGCTTGTGTCCTGTGTCGTCGTGCCGTGCCTGTCTGTCCCCTGTGTGCTGGTGTCCTGTGTCGTCACTGGACTGGGCCGGAGGGCTGTTGTTGGAGCTGCCCTCTCCGTCGCTGCTAGAATCCCTGCGGGCTGGCCGCCCTGGCGCTGGCCGGAGGCGGGTGCGCCCGGTTGGTCTGCGTCGGCTGGCCATCCAGGCGCTGGATGCGGGTGATGTCTGCCAGGTCGGTCACCGAGCGGTCCTGCGACACACAATACACCATCATGGTTAGGCAGGTGGAGGGGGGTGTGGGTCGCTGTACGGGGTGAGGGGACAGTGCTGAGGGGGAACGGCTGGGGGAGAGGGCTGAGGGGAGAGGGCTGAGGGGAGAGGGCTGAGGGGAGAGGGCTGGGGGGAGAGGGCTGGGGGGAGAGGGCTGGGGGGAGAGGGCTGGGGGGAGAGGGCTGGGGGGAGAGGGCTGGGGGGAGAGGGCTGGGGGGAGGGGGCTGGGGGGAGGGGGCTGGGGGGAGGGGGCTGGGGGGAGGGGGCTGGGGGGAGGGGGCTGGGGGGAGGGGGCTGGGGGGAGGGGGCTGGGGGGAGGGGGCTGGGGGGAGGGGGCTGGGGGGAGAGGGCTGGGGGGAGAGGGCTGAGGGGAAAAGGAGCCAGGCATGGGGGGGGGATCTCACTTGGTGGCGCGCCCCCGGTCTCGGCATGGGTAATCTCCCGGTCCTTGGGTGCACCAGCTATGTCCAGTGCCCTCTGCTCATGCACGGTGAGGGGCCGCAAGTTAGGTTCACCCCCTCCGGTTTGGGCTCACTCTCGCTGATTATGGGTGCCCTTCTCCTGGGGGGGGAATAACAGCATTGTTTTGCGGTCCAATGCATGCAGTTGGATCTATGTTGGCATGGCTGCACAGAGCACACGGCCAACGCGGCTTGCATGGGTGGCTGCAGCCATGCGGATCACGGCTGTGGTCGTACCGTCCCCTGGGGAGGAGATGGGTGTAACATATGTGGGGGGTATGGGGGTTGTTGCCATGGGCATATTGCTGGGTACTCACCCTGGCTTCCCTCAGTAGGTTATTGAGCTTTTTGTGGCACTGCTCGCCAGTCCTGGGTGTCAATGCGCTGGCACTGACGGCCACGCCCACCTACCTCCACAGATGCCGGGCCACGTTGCCGGGCCATGGTGGAGGCGGGAGAGACTCCCTCCACTGCGCATGCGCGGGAATGCTGTCAGCGGCTGCTGATGCTCCCGCGCATGCGCCGCCCGGAGATGTCATTTCCGCGCCAGCTGGCGGGGCACCAAAGGCCTTTTCTGCCAGCTGGCGGGGCGGAAATTCGTCCAGCGCCGGCCTAGCCCCTCAATGTTGGGGCTCGGCCCCCAAAGATGCGGAGCATTCCGCATCTTTGGGGCGGCGTGATGCCCGTCTGATTTGCGCCGTTTTGGGCGCCAGTCGGCGGACATCGCGCCGTTTCTGGAGAATTTCGCCCCTTATTCTGGATGCTCCTTGCATTGAAGTAGACACACTCCAACCCACCTTTCTGTCTGCCGGTACACTCCTGCGACCTTGATACCCTCCTCAGTACCTCACTACTCTCAACACTGGCTTCTGGACGACAGCTCGATTTCCCATCCCCCTGACAATGATGTACATCATTTTCCCTTGACTGCGTGTCGCATCCACATGATATCTCTGTTACATTCACTTGGGATTCCAAGCATGCTTTCAAGGCTTTCAAAATTTCTGTCATCTGTTTTTTTCTGCTCTTTAGAGAGGTTTAGGGTGGAATACAATTTTTAACAGTCTCTCTCAGCAGTGTTAAAAGTGTTGCTACTCGTATCGACTCTGGCTTGTTAACTAAATCTGTTGCAATCTTGTAGTTTTGCCATTGCAAGTGGAATCATTTCAACAGGAGTTGGGAGTGGAAAATTTGCAGCCATTTTTGTCTCATCCTTGCAACTTGCAACCTTCAGTTTGTGTTAGCTTTTCCTTGTCTGTGATATTTTCTTTTTTTTAAATAAATTTAGAGTACCCAATTCATTTTTTACAATTAAGGGCCAATTTAGCGTGGCCAATCGACCTACCCTGCACACCTTTAGATATTTTCTGTGGCTTTTGGCAGGTTGGAACATTTCGGTGCACTCCGCTGTAGCTTCTCTTCTAGCTGTTCAAAATTCAATTTCATCTTCACTTTGCACACCATGTTAAGAGCTTTCTCGTGTAATTATTGTACACAATGGTTTCTCTTTCCACTCACATAATCCCTGCAGTTCAAAAGAAGGCCATTCAGCCTACCGAGTCTGCACCAACCTCCCTGAAAGAGCACTCTACCTAGACCCACTCCCCTGTCTATCTCTGTAACCCCAGTTAATCTGTATATCTGGACACTAAGGGGCAATTTAGCATGGCCAATTCACCTAACGTGCACATCTTTGGACTGTGAGAGGAAACCAAAGCCCCCGGAGGAAACCCAGGCAGACACGGGGAGAACGTGCCAACTCCACACAGTCACCCAAGGTTGAAATCGAATCCGGGTTCCTGGTGTTGTGATGCTGAAGTGCTAACCACTGTGCCACCCCTAAGCTCTTCATTGAACTGAATATATCATGGTTGCCCCCAGCCATTCCCTCATGGCAGAGATCACAAGACTGTGAGGAGCCAGGTAGGACATGTTGTGATTGTATTTCAAAATCCAAGCAAAGAGAGGATACAAATGAAATAAAGGAACAGATTAGAATAAATAGTTGCCACAAAAACAAACAGCTATTATTTGTGAACCTTATACTGGCTCCAGAGCAGCCTAACCTGCATAAGCTGTACACATGCTTACCAACTCTTATCTACTCTCGTTTGTTCTTTGGTGCTCTGATCAATGTAATTTTCCTATTTTCTCTTGAAGTGTTCACAGCAGTGCTCAGGAGATTAAAATGTCCTTGGGGGACACTCCCAGAGAATCCAACGTGACGCTGTGACCTTTTCACAGGTGCAAAATGAATGCCAAAGTGTTTAATATTGGGAAAGGCGGAGCACACATAATTCACACTGAATGTGTCGCCCACCATATTGGCATCAAAGGAGAAGTCAAATGCCTATGCCTGAAACAGGCCTTGGGCATTTTCCATGTACAAATTGGATTCCTAGACTTCAGGTGGCGACCATGGTGTAAGTGGTCATGCACTCAGTGGCTTACGCACAAAGTATACAAGGAGAAGGCGGAGCGGGCAGAGATGCTGAGGCTGATGGAGGCCATTTTTGCGGTAAATCGGAAGTGCTCAGCGGTGCCTGAGGAGGAGCTGTTTAAGGAGCGACAGAGGCTCCAAATGAAGTTTGGACTCATATCAACGGGGAAGGCGGTGAGGCAATTGTGCAAGACTTGGGGAGAGGTGGCTGAGAGTGGCGGTGTAAGAATATGGGGAGGAAGCTAGTAGGAAGCTTGCACACCAGCTGAGGAAGCAGACAGCAATGAAAGAGATTGGACAGATGTGAGATGAGGGGGGCACAGCGGTAACGGAGCTGGAGGGAGTAAATGGGTTGTTTGAGACCTTCTACCGGGAACTATACCGCTCGGAACCTCCAACGGGATGAGGTTAGACGGCGCTTTTTGGGCAAGTTGGAGTTCCCAAGGGTGTGGCAGATGAGAGTAAAAGGGCTATGAGCCTCAATAGGGCTGCGAGAGGTTCTTACGCGCGCCGGCCCCGATCCAACATGGGGTCGGTGTTCAGGGGCCGACCGCGGTGGAAAGTAGGCCCGGAGCCGGGGGGGGGGGCAGGATTCACGCCGCCCCCCGGGGATCGGGTGGGCCTCAATCGCGGGCCAGACCCCATTGGAGCCCCCCCCCCCCCCCCCCCGGGTGAAGGAGCCCCCCTCCGCCCCCCACAGGCCGCCCCCCCCTGAGCGCTCCCACAGAGTTCCCGCCGCAACCAGGGGTGAATGACACCGGCGGGACTCTGTCACGTTGGAGTGGCCACTCGGCCCTTCCGGGCCGGAGAACCGGTGGCCCCGCCGATTCCAGCGGCCCGCGGCCGGCGCTGCGCCAAACGCCTCGGAGAATCGCGCGCCGGCATCGGGGCGTCGTGGCCCGGTTGCTCCGATTCTCCAGCCCGGCGCGGGGATCGGAGAGTCGCCCCCAGTATCTTTTGGGTGCCAGTGTTTCCCATCCCATCACCTGAAGAGTCAGTGGGGAGGGGAACACATCCCGACCATATCAGCTGCCTGCAGTCCATTTGCAGGATGTTAATTGGCTAAGTGAAAGACTTCTGCCCCCATCTGGAGAGAATGTCCCACTTTGAAGCTGTTGCCAATTGAATGGCAAGCAGCACTGTAGTCCTAGTAGTGACGGGTTCAAATGGTGACCACTATTGGGACTACAGGCTGTGCCCGAAGAAGAGGAGCTAGTGGAGGTAGGTGGTATCAGTGGGGCAGGGTCTGAGAGGGTTAGGGGGTCAGATTTGAAAGGTCGGGTAGTTGAAAGGTTAACGGGAGGTATGTCCTGGAGGGGGAGAGGTTGGGCGCGATTCTCCACTCCCACGCCGGTTGGGAGAATCGCCTGGGCCGCCAAAATTTCCGGGGACGCCGGTCCGACGCCCTCCCGCGATTCTCCCAAGCGGCGGGAACGGCCCTGTCGGGTTTCGCGGGCCGCAGGCCGGAGAATCGCCGGAGACACCGAAAATGTCGATTCTCTGGCACCCCCGCTATCCTGAGGCCCGGATGGGCCGAGCGGCCAGGCCAAAACGGCGGGTTCCCCCCGGCGCCATCCACACCTGGTCGCTGCAGTCGTGGGCGGTGTGTGAACGCTGGGGGGGGCGGCCTGTGGGGGTGCGAGGGGGGATCCTGCACCGGGCTTTACCTGAAATGTGGGGTGGCCCGCGATCGGTGCCCACCGATCGTCGGGCCGTCCTCTCTGAAGGAGGACCTCCTTTCTTCCGCAGCCCTGCAAGATCTGTCCCCCATCTTCTTGCAGGGCGGACGTAGAGCGGACGGCAACCACGCATGTGCGGGTTGGCGCTGGCCAACCCGCGCATGCACGGATGACGCCCGTTATGCGGCGCCGGCCGTGCCATCTATGCGGCGCCACTTTTACGCGGGCGACAAGGCCTGGTGCGTGTGGATGACGCGGCCCCGATACTGGCCCATTGTCAGGGCCTGAATCCATCGGGACTGGGGCCGTTCCACGCCATCGTGAACCTCAACGGCGTTCACGACGGCGCGGCCACTTCGGCGTGGGAGTGGAGAATCGCGCCCGTTGTCTCCGGTGGGCAAAGAAGATACCCTACCCTCCTTGCCTGACACCAATCCATGCAGCTAAAGCTGCCAGACTGCCTGCTTGCCATGGACCTACCTCTGCCATGGATAAAATAGTGGTGGTAGGTGGCCCTTCCATGACCATAAATTGGCCACTTCATAGAATCCACAGAATCCCTACAATGCAGAAGGTGGCTATTTGGCTCCATCAAGTGTATACCAACCCTCCAAAAGAGCACTCCACCCAAGCCCATGCCTCCTCCCTATCTCCAGCCAACCTTAACATAGGAACATAGGAATTAGGAGCAGAAGTAGACAATTCAGCCCTTCGAGCCTGATCCGCCATTCAGGCAGATCATTGCTGATCTCATCCACCTCACCAACTGTTACCAACTGTTGCCCATATCCCCTTAACCCATTTTTTAAAATCAAAAATATATCTCATAGATTATCATAGAATTTACAGTGCAGAAGGAGGCTATTCGGCCCATCGAGTCTGCACCGGCTCTTGGAAAGAGCACCCTACCCAAGGTCAACACCTCCAACCTATCCCCATAACCCAGTAACCCCACCCAACACTAAGGGCAATTTTGGACACTAAGGGCAATTTATCATGGCCAATCCACCTAACCTGCACATGTTTGGACTGTGGGAGGAAACCGGAGCACCCGGAGGAAACCCACGCACACACGGGGAGGATGTGCAGACTCCGCACAGACAGTGACCCAAGCCGGAATCGAACCTGGGACCCTGGAGCTGTGAAGCAATTGTGCTATCCACAAGGCTACCGTGCTGCCCCAGCTCTTTCTTGAAACCATTTAATGACTCAGATTCCACCGCACTATGGGGCAGCGAGTTCACCACCGTCTGCGAGAAGTAAATCCTCCTCATCTTAGTTGTAAATCTACCGACACTCATCCTATATCCGTGACCTCTCATTCCAGATTGCCCCATAAGGAGGAACATTTAATCTACATTTACTTTATCAATCCCTTTTGATATTTTATATACCTTGATGAGATCCCCTCTCATCCTTCTAAACTCCAGCGAGTATAAGCCAAAACTGTTTAATCTCTCCTCATACGTCAACTCTTTCATCCCCGGAATCAATCTGGTGAACCTCCTCTGAACTGCCTCCAATGTCAGCACATCCTTCCTCAAATAAGGAGACCATAACTGGACACAATACTCCAGATGTGGTCTCACCAGCACCCTATACAATTGCAACAACAATTCTCTGCTTTTATACTCCCGTCCTTTTGCATAAACTCTAACATTCCACTTGCCTTTTTAATTAAATGCTGTCACTGCAAACCGACTTTCTGCAATTCATGAACAAAGACACCCAGATCCCTTACCCAGACGCATCTTGAATCTGCATTCCATTTAGATATAAATTTGCCTTTCTATTTTTTCAGCCCAAATGGATAACCTCACACTTATCTGCATTAAACACCATCTGCTAAATTTTGGCCCAATCTCCTAACCTATCTATATCTGTCTGTAAAACCTTTATCTCCTCTTCAATGTCTGCTTTCCCTCCGTTTTAGTATCATCCCCAAATTTTGCTATGTTACACTCTGTTCCTGCTTGCAGATCATTTATATAAATTGTAAACGTTGAGGTCCGAGGACTGACCCCTGTGGCACCCCGTGAGTTACAGTTCGCCAGCCAGAGAAGGACCCATTTATACTAACCCTCTGCTTTCTGTCAGTCAGCCAATCTTCAACCCAATCTAGTACTCTACCCCCAATCCACTGCAATCTCACCTTCTGAATCAACCTTTTTGCGGCACCTTCGCAAAGTTATATATATCACACCCACAGGTTCCCCATTATCCGCCTTGTTGGTTACATCCTCAAATAATTCAAGCAAGTTCATCAAGCATAACTTACCCCTTTTAAAACCATGTTGACAATGGTGGATTGAGCTTTGTCTTTTCAAATGTTCAGTCATCTCCTCCTTAATGATTGATTCCAGCAACTTCCCCACCATAGAGGTCAAGCTAACCTGTCTATAGTTTCCTACTTTTAGCCGCTCTCCCTTTTTGAATAATAATAATAATATTTATTGTTGTCACAAGTACGCTTACATTAACACTGCAATGAAGTTACTGTGATAGGGGTGCCTCATTAGCATGTTTCCAATTCCCTGGGACACTTCCAGAAGATGTTTCAATGATGCACTCGTGATTGATGAGCTCAAATGATGCCAGGGCAGGTGGATCAGAGTCAGAACACCACAGATGCAGTGTGAAACTTGTACAAAATGTTTTTTTCCAAATACTTGAATATACGGTATGATTTCCTGCCGACAATGCCAACAGGATTCTCTTCAATATTCTCGTTGAAAGCTGAACTTTTATTTAAAAATCAAATTCTAGTATAACAGCCAAAATTATTCTTTGCACAGTTACAGAGGTAAAATCCTCCATACTTACAGTATTTATCAAACTTATGGGGCGAAATTCTCCGGAAACGGCGCGATGTCTGCCGACTGGCGCCCAAAACGGCGCAAATCAGTTGGGCATCGCGCCGCCCCAAAGGTGCGGAATGCTCCGCATCTTTGGGGGCCGAGCCCCAACCTTAAGGGGCTAGTCCCGCGCCGGACTAATTTCCGCCCCGCCAGCTGGCGGAAAAGGCCTTTGGTGCCCCGCCAGCTGGCGCGGAAATGACATCTCCGGGTGGCGCATGCGCGGGAGCGTCAGCGGCCGCTGACGGCATTCCCGCGCATGCGCAGTGGAGGGAGTCTCTTCCGCCTCCGCCATGGTGGAGACCGTGGCAAAGGCGGAAGGGAAAGAGTGCCCCCATGGCACAGGCCCGCCCGCGGATCGGTGGGCCCCGACCGCGGGCCAGGCCACCGTGGGGGCACCCCCCGGGGCCAGATCGCCCCGTGCCCCCCCCCCCCCCAGGACCCCGGAGCCCGCCTGCGCCGCCTTGTCCCGCCGGTAAGGTAGGTGGATTAATCTACGCCAGCGGGACAGGCATTTTAGCGGCGTGACTTCGGCCCATACGGGCCGGAGACTCGCGGGGGGGGGGGGGGCCCGCCAACCGGCGCGGTGCGATTCCCGCCTCCGCCGAATATCCGGTGGTGGAGAATTCGGCAACCGGCGGGGGCGGGATTCACGCCAGCCCCCGGCGATTCTCCAACCCGGCGGGGGGTCGGAGAATCTCGCCCGGATGTCAGACGTTTTTAATATCAGATCAGTTGCTACAGGGTATTTGGCACACACTGCATTGGAAACTTATTTAAAGGCTTCAATCAGCAGAACATCTGATTTGTGAGTTTAATTTTCTAATGTAAACTAATGCAGTGCTTTGCTTCCCTAGAGTCCATAAGAGCAAGAAAGAGAAATCTAACTCCTCTTGCATGGTGCAGTTGTTGTAAATTCGCCAATCCACAAAGCTTTCAAATCTAACCCTCTCAGTAAATTACAGAAATGTCAGATACAGACATGGTTGAGATGTTTTTCTATCGTTATGTACCGCATTACTGCACACATTAGAGTGATTTTTTAGGTCAGCACTTTGGTAATGGCACACATAATTCATTTCAAACTACAGGGCACTGCATGAGACTAAAAGGTGAACTGCCTAATAACAAAAAAGGAGGTATACAAAATAACATGATTACAGAGCTGAATTCAACACTTGACATGGCTTTTCATGTCTTCTGCACATCATTTCTGACAGAGAAAAATGTGATTTCATTTTGGAGAGCCTTACCTTCAGGCTCCAATAAAAAAACATGACAGCCTCGTTCAATGCAATGGCAACTCTCCCACTATAAGCAAAGCTGTTGTAAGGCACAAGTAATTGAAGTTTTGTGAGGGCCACGAAGAATCCAGCACGAGTTTTAAGGATACAAAGTAATAACATTTATTTACAATAACATATATATATATATATATATATATAGGGCCTCCCTCCTCTGCTCCACTGCGTCCAGGAGCGCCTCCACATCTATCTCTATCTCTATCTCTATCTCTCTCTCTCTCTCTCTCTATATATATATATATAAAATATATATATATTATATATATATATATAACAGCAGCAACTTCCCTTGCTGCACACTCCTTCCTGCTGGTTCCTAACCTGGCCAGCTTTATTTATACTAGGAGTTTACTAATGGTTTCTCCGCCCCCCCCTCATTGGGGAAGCTCATACTCCCACAGGATTGTGGGATTGTCATTAGTCCCCAGCCAATGATAAGTAGGCAGTTTATAACAGGAAGTGAGACTGCTTTCACAAAGAAAGAATTGTATTAATATGGGGCCTAACTTTCTCTCTGTGTTTATGTGCAATGAATTACATTGTATTGCAGTGACTGCTGCAAATGCAGCAGCCATTTTACACACAAGACCACATACACAACAATGAGAGGAATGACCAATTAATTTATTTTGGTTCTATTGGTTAAAATGGGAATTAATACCAGGATAGTGGGGAAACTGCCTGCTCACCTTCGAACAGTGCCATGTCATAGCAATTAGTTTTGGGAAGTTACTTCATGCAGTGCAACACTACCTCAAGAATTGCACTAGAATTGCACACCTAAATCATGAGCTGGACAGCTGGAGTGCGACTTGAAGGCTTGAAGCTATAAACGTCTGACACAACAGTAAGTTTAAATGAAACTAAATTGTGGATGTGATCTACCGGCCATGTCCCCGACAGAACTGGGGCGTGATGCAGCTGGTAGATCCTGGGAGAGGCCTCCCTCGGGATTTCCGATGGCCGTTATGCCTCGTGCGACCGAACCAGATCTCGCGAGACATCATGGGCGAAATTCTCTGTTATCGGCGCAAAGTCCTCCGATCGGCGCAAAAAACAGCGCAAATCCGACTTGCGTCACGCCGGAAAAATAGTTGAAAAGTCTCCGGCCCGAAATGGGCTAGCAGCGACGTGACGGGATCCGCGCTTGCGCACGTGGTTCACGCCGTACAGCGTCATACACGCCGCACGGCGTGACGGCTCATAAGGCCGCGCTGCTCCCCCCCCCAACCGACCGGAACACCCGACCGGAACACCCGACTGGATGGCTGGCCGCCGCTCAGCCCCGAGGTTCCAGTCACAGGATGTGGAGGCGCTCCTGGACGCAGTGGAGCAGAGGAGGGAGGCCCTGTATCCCTGGCACGGCCGCAGAGTTGCCCCACGTCTGTGGAGGGAGGTGGCAGAGGCCGTCACCGCTGCGGCCCTGACACCACGGACAGGCACCCAGTGCCACAAGAAGGTGAACAACCTCGTCAGAGCAGGCAGGGTGAGCCTCCCCCCCCGCCCACCGCCCGATATCCATATCCCCCCTCCCCAATATCCCCCCTCCCCCATATCCCCCCTCCCCCATATCCCCCTCCCCCATATCCCCCCTCCCCCATATCCCCCTCCCCCATATTCCCCATCCCCCATATCCCCCCTCCACCATTTCCCCCCTCCACATATCCCCCCTCCCCCATATCCCCCATATCCCCCCTCCCCCATATCCCCCCTCCCCCATATCCCCCCTCCCCCATATTCCCCCTCCCCCATATTCCCCCTCCCCCATATTCCCCCTCCCCCATATTCCCCCTCCCCCATATTCCCCATATCCCCCCTCCCTATATCCCCCCTCCCCCATATCCCCCGTATCCCTCCTCCCCATACCCCCCTCCCCCATACCCCCCTCCCCCATATCCCCCCTCCCCCATATACTCCCTCCCCCATATCCCCCCTCCCCCATATCCCCCTCCGCCATATCCCCCCTCCCCCATATCCCCCTCCCCCATATCCCCCTCCCCCATATCCCCCTCCCCATATCCCCCCTCCCCCATATCCCCCTCCCCCATATCCACCTCCCCCATATCCCCCCTCCCCCATATCCCCCCTCCCCCATATCCCCCCTCCCCCATATCCCCCCTCCCCCATATCCCCCCTCCCCATATCCACCCCCTCCCCCATATCCCCCCTCCCCCATATCCCCCATATCCCCCCTCCCCCATATCCCCCCACCCCCATATCCCCCCTCCCCCATATCCCCCTCCCCCATATCCCCCCTCCCCCATATCCCCCTCCCTCATATCCCCCCTCCCTATAACCCCCCTCCCCCATATCCCCCCTCCCCCATATCCCCAATATCCCCCCTCCCATATCCCTCCTCCCCCATATCCCCCCTCCCCCATATCCACCCTCCCCATATCCACCCTCCCCATATCCCCCCTCCCTCATATCACCCATATCCCCCCTCCCCCCATATCCCCCCTCCCCATATCCCCATATCACCCCTCCCCTATATCCCCCTCCCCCATATCCCCCTCTCCCCCATATCCCCCTCCCCCATATCCCCCCTCCCCCATATCCCCAAGTGAATCCAGCCCTAACCTTAACCTCTGCAATGCACGCGCAACCGATGGCGTGCATTCATATACCTGCCTAACACTGTTGCCTTTTACCCCTGCCACCACCCCCCCCCCCCCACAGGATAAGCACGTACACAACAATAGGGAGCATGTGAGGACTGGAGGAGGCCCCGCTGATGAGAGGCCACTGACCGAACACGAGGAAAGGGCCCTGGAACTGGCTGGCGGACCTGACGACCGGGAGGTTGCTGATGCAGAGGTGGGGGGCATACTAGCAAGTGAGCCACCGACAGCCCGTCCCCATATCCACCCCATCCCCATATCCCCCCTCCCCCATATCCCCCCTCCCCCATACCACCTGATCACTGCCTGCGTGTCTAACCATGCATGCGTCATTGTGTATCGCAGGAGCAAACGTCGAGGCACCCAGCCCCGCAGATGCAGACCACCCGCAGGATGCCCCTCGCACACCACGGGAGACGGAGAGACCCGGACCCTCCGGCATGCGACGCCCGCAGGATGCCCCTCGCACACCACGGGAGACGGAGAGACCCGGACCCTCCGGCATGTGACGCCCGCAGGATGCCCCTCGCACACCACGGGAGACGGAGAGACCCGGACCCTCCAGCATGCGACGCCCGCAGGATGCCCCTCG
Source organism: Scyliorhinus torazame (assembly GCF_047496885.1). Lineage (NCBI taxonomy): Eukaryota > Metazoa > Chordata > Chondrichthyes > Carcharhiniformes > Scyliorhinidae > Scyliorhinus > Scyliorhinus torazame. The sequence continues at coordinate 119,569,320 of NC_092709.1, forward strand.
CACACCACGGGAGACGGAGAGACCCGGACCCTCCGGCATGCGACGCCCGCAGGATGCCCCTCGCACACCACGGGAGACGGAGAGTCGCGGACCCTCCGACATGCGACGCCCGCAGGATGCCCCTCGCACACCACGGGAGACGGAGAGACCCGGACCCTCCGGCATGCGACGCCCGCAGGATGCCCCTCGCACACCACGGGAGACGGAGAGACCCGGACCCTCCGGCATGTGACGCCCGCAGGATGCCCCTCGCACACCACGGGAGACGGAGAGTCGCGGACCCTCCGACATGCGACGCCCGCAGGATGTCCCTTGGAGACCACGGGAGACGGAGAGACCTGGAGCAACAGGGAGACGACGCCCCCGTCACGTGCGGGTGCTACGACGCAGGCGTGTGCCACCCAGCGATGAGGGGGGCAGCCACAGGCCCCCGTCACAGCCGAGCCAGGACACCACTACCCAGGACACCACTACCCAGGTCACCACTACCCAAGACACCACTACCCAAGACACCACTACCCAGGGCACCCCTACCCGGGACAGCACTATCCAGGACACCCCTACCTGGGACAGCACTACCCAGGAAGACGAAATACCGGACAGTGACTCAGAGTGGATGGGTGGAGACGAACCCCCACCCCAAAGTGCCATGGACTCAGAGTGGGACGAAGAGCACGACACAACGCCACTGCTGTCACCAACACCCTCCACCATCGCAGAAACACTCACCTCAGTTGGGCACTTTAGTGATGAGGCGTCTGCTACACTCACTGATGTGCACAACACAGCCGTCCCGGTACAGCAGGTGGAGGTAGGAGCAGCAGAGGGGCTGGGTGGTTGGAGGGCAGCCCAGCCCAAGCGAACATCTGCCGCCCAGATGGATCCCGGGTTCCTGGAGTTACCACACCCACCCATAGGTCCGATGCAACCACCGAACCTGAGACGAGCTAAGAGGGTGACGGCAGGCTTGCGGCGGCTGCAGTCGCAGGTGGAGGAGTCCACCCGCGTCCAGGAACTGGGAGTGGTGCCGGTCATGCGTGCCACCCAGGCCGACACCGCACGGGTGGCGTCCGCGGTGGAGGCAATGGGTGCGACGGTGTCAGACATGGGGAACGGTTTGCGAGGCCTGGGGCTTTCCGTGCAGGAGACGTCTGTGGCCCAGGACATGGCTGCCCTCTCACAGGAGGCCATGAGCCAGTGCCAGCGCCAGGTGGCAGAGGCGCTCAACGCCATAGCCCTGTCTCTGCAGGCCATGGCCCAGTCTCAGCAGGCCATGGCCCTGTCTCTGCAGGCCATGGCCCAGTCTCAGCAGGCCATGGCCCAGTCTCAGCAGGCCATAGCCCAGTCTCAGCAGGCCATGGCCCAGTCTCAGCAGGCCATGGCCCAGTCACTGCAGGCCATGGCCCAGTCTCAGCAGGCCATCGCTGAGGGCATCGGCGCCAGTGGCCATGTGCGAGCCTGCGTCGCACTGTCACAGACAGGGTTTGCCAACCCCCTGGGCTCCATGGCTGCAAACATGCAGACCCCTGTCGATACCAGCACGGGCCTCCAAGACTGGCAGCGCTAGATGTCGGGGGGGCGTCGGATGGCCAGTCCGTTCACATCCCCCACCCATGTAGAGGCCTGGGCGCCATCGGGCACCCCGAGGGAGGAGGAGGTGGTGTGGCCCGTCCCGGCTCCCCCTGTAGGGGAGGTCCCGGAACACCGCGACACCTCGGACTCCCCCCCTTCTGTCCCAGGTGCATCGGGTGGGCAACGGGCAGGACAGGCTGGCAGCTCGCCATCCCAGTCGCCCGGGCCGCAACCTGGCCCATCTAGGCCAGGACGCCCCAGGAAACGGCCGCCAAAGGGATCCAGTGTCAGAGGGCAGGAATCACAGGAGTCCACCTCCAGGTCTGCTGTACCGTCTGGGGAACCATGTAGACGTAGTCAAAGGGCCCGTAAGGCCAAACAATTAGACACTGAGTAAGTTGGCACGGGTGCAGGGCACAGATGAGTTTTAGGGGCTAGGGCACGTGCATGAACTCCTTTGGTTATTAAAGTCAATGTTACACCTACAGAAGCTGCCTTTGTGCTCTGTCCAAAGCGTGCGGGGGTGTCATGTACGTTGAGCGCAAGTGTGTGTGTGAGGGGTGGTCTTACCTCAGCCCCGGGTGAGTCTGCCCCCTTCCCCCTGGGCCGCCATCAACATCCCCTCGGGCAGAGGATGGGACCGTGCGCTGCAGTGTCACAGCCGCATGCAGGGATGGTCCGGGTGGATGGTGGTACTGTGGCCATGGGTCAGACATAGTCCAACGATGTGGAGCCAGGAGCTCACCGCAGGGCGAGTTGTCATCATCCTCCATGGCCTGCAATAGTCACGCGTCCACCCGCAACTGTGTGAGCCCGGCCGTTGTGCCACAGGTGGATCAGCAATGGGGGGGGTGGTGTGCATGCGGGTGGGGTGGGTGGGGTTGGGGAGGGGGGTGAGGGTGCTGGGTGGGTGGATGGGTGGGGGGTGTGGGTGGTCGGCTGTTGCCATGGTGTGCGGTCTGTGGCCATACTACCCGATTCCCACGCCCATCTAGTCAGTGAAGCGGGCGTCTATCAGCCTGTCCCGTGCCCGCTGGGCCAGCCGGTAACGGTGGACAGCCACCCGCCTGTGTCTAGCCCGTCTGCCCTGACCATTGCCCCCATCCCCCTCATCTGGGGAGGACTGCGCCTCTTCCTGCTGCTCCTCCACTCCGCCCTCCTCTGCCTGCGGCACATCGCCCCTCTGTTGGGCTATGTTGTGCAGGACGCAGCACACCACAATGATGCGGCCGACCCTATCTGACCGATACTGGAGGGCGCCCCCAGAGAGGTCCAGGCACCTGAAACGCATCTTCAGCATGCCAAAGCACCTCTCTATCACTCCCCTTGTCGCTACATGGGCATCATTGTAGCGGTTCTACGCCTCATTACGTGGCCTCCGTACAGGCGTCATCAGCCACGATCGCAATGGGTAGCCCCTGTCGCCCAGCAACCAGCCCCTCAGCCGGGGATGGCGTCCCTCGTACATGCCGGGGATGGATGACCGCGACAACACGTATGAGTCGTGTACACTGCCTGGGTAACGGGCACAGATGTGCAGGATCATCATGCGGTGGTCGCAGACCACCTGTATGTTCATCGAATAGGTCCCCTTCCTATTGGTGAACATGGCCCTGTTATCTTCAGGTGGCCGCACGGCAACGTGCATCCCAACGATCGCACCCTGGACCATGGGGAACCCGGCCACGGCAGAGAAGCCCACGGCCCGGGCATCTTGGCTGGCCCGGTCCACAGGGAATCGGATGTAGCGGTGCGCCATGGCATATAGAGCATCTGTCACTGCCCGGATGCACCGATGTCTGCGATATGCTGGACAGGTCCCCACTCGGTGCCTGGAATTACCCCGTTGCATAAAGGTTCAGGGCCACCGTAACCTTGACGGACACGGGGAGAGGGTGTCCCCCGCCAGTGCCACGTGGTGACAGGTGTGCCAGCAGGTGGCAGATGTGTGCCACGGTTTCCCGCCTCATCCGGAGGTCCTGGTATGACTGCCGGGGCCGGTACACACGGGGCGCCCTCGGGTGCCTCCGTTGCCGTGGGGCCATGATGTCCTCCTCCCCCTCCTCGTCCTGTCGGTCAGGTGTCCCTCCAGCCTGGACCAGGCTGCCGCCTGCCCCTCTGCGGCAGACTGCGCCGCCTCTCTGGCACGCTCCTCCTCCTCCTCCTCATCCAGGGCAACATGGACATTAGCGGCTGCCGCCACGGCGGCCAACATCGCTGGATGATCGGAAAACATGACGGCCTGGTGGGGGGCGGGGGGGGGGGAACGACGACATGTCATCATTGCCCATATCCCCTCCTTCCCCCCAGCCAGGTGGCATGGACCGCATGGGTCCAACTGTTGGACGCTGGCACCTGGCCAGGTGGACCAACTCACTTGACCCCCCATCCCCCTCCCCAGCACGGACCCCCCCCCCCATCCCTCTCCCCGGCACGGACCCCCCATCCCCCTCCCCGGCACGGACCTCCCATCCTCCTCCCTGGCACGGACCCCCCCCCCCATCCCCCTCCCCGGCACGCACCTCCCATCCTCCTCCCCGGCACGGACCCCCCCCCCCCATCCTCCTCCCCGGCACGGACCCCCCCATCCTCCTCCCCAGCACGGATCTCCCATCCTCCTCCCCGGCACGGACCTCGCATCCTCCTCCCCGGCACGGACCCCCCCACCCTCCTCCCCGGCACGGACCCCCCCATCCTCCTCCCCGGCACGGACCCCCCTCCTGGCACTCCCCCGGAGCCCAGCCCACTCTAACCACCACCCCCCGCCGCACACACACACACACAACCCTAGACACACCTCTCCCCACACATTCAGACTGCAGCCACGCCATCGCCTGCCCAGCGGCCAACCCCCCAGGCCGTCACTCACCTCCACGCTGTGCTCCAGGTTCACGCCGATGAAAAGGAGGTTTGATTTACGTCGACGTGACCGGTCATCACGTCGACGGGACTTCGGCCCATCCAGATGGGAGAATATCGGCAGGCCCAAAATCGGCTGCCTTGCGCAGGCCCGTGCGATTCTCCGACGTCTGCGGCGCCATTAACGCCCCGCCGACTTTTCTCCCTCCGGAGACTTTGGCAACCGGCGGGGGCGGGATTCACGGCGGCCAACGGCCATTCTCCGACCCGCTGGGGGGTCAGAGAATGACGCCCCATGATCTGTAGCCCGTTGTGGGTGGGACCCAGTCTTGCATGGCTTAGTGAGTTTAAGAACCCACTTAGCCATGCTTCACCTGATCTAACGGTCACCCGGCATCTACTGGCCTCTCTGGGAAGACCCCAGCCGAGCGTTGTTCAGTACTGGGGGGGTCGAGAGATTAGTACACCATTTTAAATGGCTTCCAGATCCATTATGCACAAGGGAACTCTGCTCATCAGAGCTCCTGAGTGCAGGAAATGATGCAGAGTGCGGTCTCGGGGGGGCGTTCACTGCCAGGGAACTAAAACAACCAGAGTGCCGATAGATAGCGCTGGAACAACCTGGCTCTTTCCGCCCAGAACAGCCTTTTTTTTTAGTTTGATCGTGCCCTTGGTTTGGGAGCATAAAAATAGGCCTGATTCCTGCTCTTGATCATTGTCAAGCACCTTGATTGGAAAATGTATGTATGTAGCGATCAGATGAAATAACCTCTGAACACATTCTTTTGATTCACGCATTAGGAATGGCACAAGGTTCCAGAAAATGTTTAGCCTCCATTCACCAATACCACAGCTCTTTAGTTGAAGGGGAAATAAAATTCTCTGAAATCTCTCTCCAAACCCCTTCTTTTTTCTACTTTTCTATCTGCCTTTATAAGCCTCCTCAAAATCCAATCTTTCAATTACTGTTATTGTTTTGTGTTTGTTTCTTCTTCTTGCCCAATATGAACAGAGGGAGGAATAAAACAAATCCATTACTAATTTTAAAACACATGAAATAATTTCATAAATTTCACTTTGCCTACTAACAAGGTAAGAGAATACACAATGAACAGTAGGACCCTAGTAAGTACAAAGGATCAGAGGGACCGTGGTATGCATTTCGATAGATCCCAGAAGGCAGCAGGATGAGTAGATCAGGTGGTTAAGAAGGCATATGTGATACTTGCCTTGTTAGCCAAGGCACAGAATATAAGGGCAGGGAGGTTATGATGGTGCTGTATAAAACGTTAGTTAGGCCACAGCTAGAGTACTGTGTGCAGTTATGGTTGCCACACTATGGGAAGGAATGAAGTGGAGATGCCGGTGTTGGACTGGGGTGAGCACAATAAGAAGTCTTACAACACCAGGTTAATGTCCAACAGGTTTGTTTTGAATCACTAACTTTCAGAGCACAGCTCCTTCCTCAGGTGAAAGAAGAGGTGGGTTCCAGAAACATATATCGAGACAAAGTCAGTGATACAAGACAATACTTTGAATGCGAGTCTTTGCAGGTAATTAAGTCTTTACAGGCCCAGATGGAGCAACTGGAGAGAGGGATCATCATAGGTTCAAGAGGTCTGAATTGTCTCACGCCAGGACAGTTGGTAGGATTTTGCGAGCCCAGGCCAGATGGTGGGGGGTGAATTTAATGTGACATGAATCCAAGGTCCCGGTTGAGGCCTTACTCGTGTGTGCGGAACTTGGCTATACGTTTCTGCTCGGCGATTCTGCGTTGTCGTGATTGTCACGCAATGTCCGTTCATCCATTACAGCAGCGTCTGCATGGTCTCGCCAATGTACCACGCATGGTACCACGACAATCGCCAGGCAGGAATGTTCCCTTCCAGTCGGGGAACACGTTAGCAGTCAAGGGCATTCAGCCTCTGATCTTCGGATAAGCGTTCTCCAAGGCGGCCTTCAGGGCGCACGACAACGTAGATTCGCTGAGCAGAAACGCATTGCCAAGTTCTGCACACGTGAGTATGGCCTCAACCGGGACCTTGGATTCATGTCGCATTACATTCACCCCGCCATCTGCCTGGGCTTGCGCAATCTTACCAACTGTCCTGAGACAATTCACAGCTCTTTAACCTGTGATTATCCCTCTCTCCAGTTGCTCCATCTGGACCTGTAAAGACTTAATTACCTGCACAGACTCGCATTGAAAGTATCATCTTGCATCATTGACTTTATCAATATATATGTTTCTGGAACCCACATCATCATTCACCTGAGGAAAGAGCTGTGCTCCGAAAGCTAGTGATTCAAAACAAACCTGTTGGACTTTAACCTGGTGTGGTAAGAATTCTTACTATGGGAAGGAAGTGATTGCACTCGAGAGTGTGCAGAGGAAATTCATCAGGAAGTTGCTTGGGGTGGAGTGTTTCAGCTATCAAGAGAGACAAAATGGGCTGGGGGTGTTTTCCCTGAAGCAGAGAAGGGTGAAGGGGGACATGACTAAGGTGTATGAAATTATGAGGGACATAGATATGGTAGATATGAAGAAAGAACAAAGAACAATGCAGCACAGGACCAGGCCCTTCGGCCCTCCAAGCCTTTACCGGTCATGATACTAACCTTCGCCAAAACCCTCAGCACTTCCTTGTGCCGTATCCCTCTACCATCCTATCCATGTGTTTGTCAAGATGCCTTTTGAACGCCGTTAATGTATCTGCTTCCACAACCTCCCCTGGCAATGCGGTCCAGGTTCTCGCCACCCTCTGCGTAAAAAACCTGCCTCGCACATCTCCTCTAAACTTTGTCCCATGGATCTTAAACCTATGCCCCCTAGTGACGGACCCCTCCACCTTGGAAAAGAGTGCCGCCCCATCCACTCTATCCATGCTCCTCATAATCTTGTAGACCTCTATCAGTTCACATCTCAACCTCCGTCTTTCTAATGAAAACAGTCCGAGTCTGTTCAGCCTCTCCACATAGCTAACACCCTCCAGACCAGGCAACATCCTGGTAAACCTTCTCTGCACCCTCTCCAAAGCCTCCACATCCTTCTGGTAGTGTGGCAACCAGAATTGTGCGCAATATTCCAAGTGCGGCCTGACCAAGGTTCTATACAACTGTAGTATAACTTATACTTGATGCTCCATCTAATGAAGGCAAGCATTCCGTATGCTTTCTTCACTACCTTGCCCACTTGTGTTGCCAACTTCAAAGATCTGTGGACCTGCATGCTCAGATCTCTCTGACTTTCTATATTCCTCAGTTTTGCCATTTACAGTATATTTCCACTCTATGTTAGTCCTACCAAAATGCATTACCTCACATTTGTCCGGATTAAACTCCATTTGCCATTTCTCTGCCCAAGTCTCCAACCTATCTTTGTCCTGTTGTACCCTCTGACAGTCCTCAACACTATCTGCCACTCCACCAATCTTGGTGACAGGAAAAAGGAAAAGAAAAACTTTTTTACGCAGAGGGTGTGGGAATCTGGGATTCACTGTCCGAGTTTGTGGTGGAGGCAGAGACCTTAAAAGGTGGGTGAATATGCACCTTAAATGCTCTAAGTTACAGGGTTATGGACCGGGTGCAGAAAGGTGGGATTAGAAAGGGCACCTGGGTGTCCTCGGGCTGGCATGGACAAGATAGACACAATGGCCTCCTTCTGTGTTGTCTGATTCTATGATTCTAAATCTTTTCCCTTAATAGGGGCGGGTCAATAACCAGGGGGCATAGATTTAAGGATGTAGGGCAGGAGAATTAGAGGGGATACATAGATACATAGAACATACAGTGCAGAAGGAGGTCATTCAGCCCATCGAGTCTTTACTGACCCACTTCAGCCCTCACTTCCACCCTATCCCCGTAATCCAATAACCCCATCTAACCTTTTTTTTTGGACACTAAGGGCAATTTAGCATGTCCGATCTATCTAACCTGCACGTCTTTGGACTGTGGAAGGAAACTGGAGCACCCGGAGGAAACTCACACAGACACGGGGAGAATGTGCAGACAGACAGTGACCCAGCGGGAATCGAGCCTGGGACCCTGGCGTTGTGAAGCCACTGTGCTAGCCTCTTGTGCTACCGTGCTGCCCGGGATGTGAGGAAAAGCCTTTTCACCCAAAGGGTGGTTGAAATCTGGGAATTACTGTCTGAATGGGTGGTAAAGGTAGGAACACACATTACATTTATGAAGTATTTAGCACTTGAAATGCCATAGCATACAAGCCAAGTGCTGGAAAATGGGATTAGAATAGTTAGGTGCTTGCTGGCTGGCGGAGTGTCGATGGCCGAAGAGCCTCTTTCCATGCTGTAAACTATGACTTTTGGGAATTTGTATTTGTGGTGGCAGTGACTTTCTGTCCATTAAATTAAATATTTGGAAAATGGTGCTATGGAATTCCCAATAAGTGGTCCCAGTGTGGAATTTGCAATGTTAACACTTATTATCAAGGTTCATGTTTGTTAATGTCTTTTCTCCTCATGGAAACATTGCCAAATGTTGTACTGAGCCCTTTTGATTAGATAGAAGCATAGTAACATGATGGACATTCATTATATGAGGAAATTAAGAAATTGTATCCAGAAGGATGAAAAAGCAAGCAATGCACCCAGAATGTTCAATGATTCTGATATCACAATAAAAGGAGAAATGTAAAGAGGTGATTTAATAATAATCTTTATTATTTTAGAAGTAGGCTTGCATCAACACTGCAATGAAGTTACTGTGAATGTCCCCTAGTCACCACACTCTGGCGCCTGTTCGAGTACACTGAGGGAGAATTCAGAATGTCTAATTCACCAAACAAGCACGTTTTTCGGGACTTGTGGGAGGAATCTGGAGCACTCGGAGGAAACCCAAGCAGATATGGGGAGAACATGCAGACTCTGCACAGAAAGGGATCCAAGCAGAGAATCAAACCTGGGACCCTGGCGCTGTGGAGCAACAGTGCTAACCACTGAGCTACCATGCTATGTGCCACCCTATTTTTATAGTGCCCCGCATTGGCTGCCCGTGTGCCCCGGACTGCCTGCCCACATTGCCCCCAGCACCGAATGAAGCCCCCCCTTGCCCGCCGATTGGCCCTCCCCCGACTGTGGCATCCCCGGACTGAGTCCGGCCACGCGAGGATCCCGGACGGTGTGAGCACACGCTGTAAGCCATGCCGTCGGGTATTTGGCCGGTCAGCAATGGAGCATCGCGGGACAGGCCTCAGGCAATGGCTTGAGGTGCTGGATACACACGTAGTGTACTCTTCGAGTACGCCGATTTTCAGGCGGCGGAGAAGTGGAAAACCGCCGCCGCACTTGATTTTGGCGCCAAATTGGATTCTCCGCCTCTTCGCCGAACTCCGCGATTTCGGCATTGGGGAGCGGACAATCCCCCCCAAAGAACTTTGTAATTTTGTTAAGCAAAGTTTGATCGCTGCAGAACTTAATGACTTCAATGACTGGATTTCCCATTAACTTGAATTAACAGCACTTTTCTTGACCAACAAATGTCTCAAAGTGCATTACAGTCAATGAAGTACTTTTAAAGTGTAGTCACTGTAATTTTGTATTGTGTGTGGTTTATGGAAATGCATGCCAGTGCACACAAAAATTATAGATGAGCTGTTGCCTCTTGCGTGTTTACATTTTGTGCCCCATATGCCTTCTTTCCGAGATTGTAGTAATATATTTTGACCTTTAAATCACATTTTGTCAAAAGAGGTCTAATTAGCCTTCATCTGAAATTCTGTTTATAAATGTTGGGTTACCATCTCAGCTGAAGTAGTGGAGAGAAGAATTTCATTCATTATCCCATGGCATAATTGTGTTTATTTGAACTGCTGGCTGCTTGTCTGGAAACCAAGGCTGCCAGACAGAATGATCTCTAACGCTGATGATAATTTTATCACACTCTGTTCCAGATCACAGCTTAGAATGACAACACTATGAAGCAAATAGTTTTAAAGTCAATACCACACAACTCCCTTTATTACACTGATTGTGTTAGCTAGTTAGTGGGATAGGAAGCTTTCTGGGGCCTTACAAGTATAATGTTAGTTTTAGTTATTAAATGTCAGATATAATTCCTGTCGTGACAGTCATGATACTAACATCATGGGTGAAATTCTCCGTTATCGGCGCAAAGTCAGCCGATCGGCGCCAAAAACGGCGCAAATCCGACTTTCATCACGCCGCCCAAAACATCTTAAAGTCTCCGGCCCGGAATGGGCTAGCAGCGACGTGACGGGATCCGCGCTGGCTCATGTGCTTCACGCCGTGCGGCGTCATACACGTCACACAGCTCATCAGGACTGGCTGCTCCCCCCCACCCGACCGGAACACCCGACCGGAACACCCGACCGGATGGCCGCCCGCCGCTCAGCCCCGAGGTTCCAGTCACGGGATGTGGAGGCGCTCCTGGATGCAGTGGAGCAGAGGAGGGAGGCCCTGTATCCCGGACACGGCCGCAGAGTTGCCCCACGCCACAGCCGGCGTCTGTGGAGGGAGGTGGCAGAGGCCGTCACCGCTGTGGCCCTGACACCACAGACAGGCACCCAGTGCCACAAGAAGGTGAACAACCTCGTCAGAGCAGGCAGGGTGAGCCTCCCCCCCCTGCCCGATATCCATATCCCATATATCACCCCTTCCCCATATCCCCCATATCCCCCTCCCCCATATCCCCCCTCCCCATATCACCCATATTCCCCCTCCCCCATATCCCCCCTCCCCCATATCACCCATATCCCCCCTCCCCCATATCCCCCCTCCCCCATATCCCCCATATCCCCCCTCCCCCATACCCTCATATCCCCCCTCCCCCATATCCCCCTTCCCCCATTTCCCCAAGTGAACCCAGCCCTAACCCTAGGCCTCTGCAATACACGCGCAACCGATGGTGTGCATTCATATACCTGTCTAACACTGTTGCCTTTTACCCCTGCCACCCACCCCCCCCCCCCCCCCCCCCCCCCCGCCCCCCAACAGGAGAAACACGCACACAACACCAGGGAGCATGTGAGGACTGGAGGAGGCCCCGCTGATGAGAGGCCACTGACCGAACACGAGGAAAGGGCCATGGAACTGGCTGGCGGACCTGAGGACCGGGAGGTTGCTGATGCAGAGGTCGGGGGCGTACTAGCAAGTGAGCCACCGACAGCGCGTCCCCATATCCCCCGCTCCCCTATATCCCCCTCCCCTATATCACCTGATCACTGCCTGCGTGTCTAACCATGCATGCTTCATTGTGTATCGCAGGAGCAAACGTCGAGGCACCCATCCCCGCAGATGCAGACCGCCCGCATGATGCCCCTCGGAGACCACGGTAGACGGAGAGACCCGGACCCTCCGGCATGCGACGCCCGCAGGATGCCCCTCGAAGGCCACGGGAGACGGAGAGACCCGGACCCTCCGGCATGCGACGCCCGCAGGATGCCCCTCGGAGACCACTGGAGACGGAGAGACCTGGAGCAACAGGGAGACGATGCCCCTGTCTCGTGCGGGTGCGACGACGCAGGCGTGTGCCACCCAGCGACGAGAGGGGCAGCCACAGGCCCCCGTCACAGCCGACCCAGGACACCACTCCCCAGGACACCACTCCCCAGGACACCACTACCCAGGACACCACTACCCAGGACACCCCTAACCGGGAGAGCACTACCCAGGAAAACGAAATACCGGACAGTGACACAGAGTGGATGGGTGAAGACGAACCCCCACCCCAAAGTGCCATGGGCTCAGAGTGGGACGAAGAGCACGACACAACGCCACCGCTGTCACCAACACCCTCCACCATCGCAGAAACACTCACCTCGGTTGGGCACTTTAGTGATGACTAAAGTGATGAGGCGTCTGGTACACTCACTGGTGCGCACAACACAGCCGTCCCGGTACAGCATAGAATCATAGAATCTTCAGCCCAACCAGTCCATGCCGCCCAGTTTTTACCGTTAAGCTAGTCCCAGTTGCCCGCAGGTGGAGGTAGGAGCAGCAGAAGGGCCGGGTGGTCAGAGGGCAGCCCTGCCCAAGCGAACATCTGCCGCCCAGATGGATCCCGGGTTCCTGGAGTTACCACACCCACCCATAGATCCGATGCAACCACCGAACCGGACACGAGCGAAGAGGGTGACGGCCGGCTTGCGGCGGCTGCAGTCGCAGGTGGAGGAGTCCACCCGCGTCCAGGAGCTGGGAGTGGTGCCGGTCATGCGTGCCACCCAGGCCGACACCGCACGGGTGGCGTCCGCGGTGGAGGCAATGGGTGCGACGGTGTCAGACATGGGGAATGGTTTGCGATGACTGGGGCTTTCCGTGCAGGCGGCGTCTGTGGCCCAGGACATGGCTGCCCTCTCACAGGAGGTCATGAGCCACTGCCAGCGCCAGATGGCAGAGGCGCTCAACGCCATGGCCCAGTCTCAGCAGTCCACAGTCCAGTCTCTGCAAGCCATGGCCCAGTCTCTGCAGGCCATGGCCCAGTCTCTGCAGGCCATGGCCCAGTTTCAGCAGGCCATCGCTGAGGGCATCGGCGCCATTGGCCATGTGCGAGCTGGCGTCGCACAGTCACAGACAGGGTTTGCCAATCCCCTGAGCTCCATGGCTGCAAACCTGCAGACCCCTGTCGATACCAGCACGGGCCTCCAGGACTGGCAGCGCCAGATGACGGGGGGGCGTCAGATGGCCAGTCCGTTCGCATCCCCCACCCATGTAGAGGCCTGGAGGCCATCGGGTACCCCGAGGGAGGAGGAGGTGCTGTGGTCCGTCCCGGGTCCCCCTGTAGGGGAGATCCCGGAACACCGCGACACCTCGGACTCCCCCCCCCCCCCCCCTTCCGTCCCAGGTGAATCGGGTGGGCAATGGGCAGGACAGGCTGGCAGCTCGCCATCCCAGTCGCCCGGGCCGCAGATTGGCCCATCTAGGCCAGGACGCCACAGGAAACGGCCGCCAAAGGGATCCCGTGTCATAGAATTTTCATAGAATTTACAGTGCAGAAGGAGGCCATTCGGCCCATAGAGTCTGCACCGGCTCTTGGAAAGAGCACCCACACCCAAGGTCCACACCTTCACCCTATCCCCATAACCCAGTAACCTCACTCAACACTAAGGGCAATTTTGGACACTAAGGGCAATTTAGCATGGCCAATTCACCTAACCTGCACATCTTTGGACTGTGGGAGGAAACCGGAGCACCCGGAGGAAACCCACGCACACACGTGGAGAATGTGCAGACTCCGCACAGACAGTGACCCAAGCCGGGAATCGAACCTGGGACCCTGGAGCTGTGAAGCAATTGTGCTAACCACTATGCTACCGTGCTGCCCTAAAGGGGTCAGAGGGCAGGAATCACAGGAGCCCACCTCCAGTTCTGCTGTGCCGTCTGGGGAACCACGTAGACGTAGTCAAAGGGCCCGTAAGGCCAAACAATTAGACACTGAGTAAGTTGGCATGGGTGCAGGGCACAGATGAGTTTTAGGGGCTAGGGCACGTGCATGAACTCCTTTGGTTATTAAAGTCAATGTTACACCTACAGAAGCTGCCTTTGTGCTCTGTCCAAAGGGTGCGGGGGTGTCATGTACATTGAGCGCAACTGTGTGTGTGTGTGAGGGGTGGTCTTACCTCAGCCCCAGGTGAGTCTGCCCCCTTCCCCCTGGGCCGCCATCAACATCCCCCCGGGCAGAGGACGGGACCGTGCGCTGCAGTGTCACAGCCGCATGCAGGGATGGTCCGGGTGGATGGTGGTACTGTGGCCATGGGTCAGACATAGTCCAACGATGTGGAGCCAGGAGCTCATCGCAGGGCGGGTTGTCATCATCCTCCATGGCCTGCGATAGACACGCGTCCGCCGGCAACTGTGTGAGCCCGGCCGTTGTGCCGCAGGTGGATCGGCAATGGGGGGGTGGTGTGCATGCGGGTGGGGTGGGTGGGGTTGGGGAGGGGGGTGAGGGTGCTGGGTGGGTGGATGGGTGGGGGGTGTGGGTGGTCAGCTGTTGCCATGGTGTGCGGTCTGTGGCCATACTACCCGATTCCCACGCCCATCTAGTCAGTGAAGCGGGCGTCTATCAGCCTGTCCCGTGCCCGCTGGCCCAGCCGGTAACGGTGGACAGCCACCCGCCTGTGTCTACCCCGTCTGCCCTGACCATTGCCCCCATCCCCCTCATCTGGGGAGGACTGCACCTCTTCCCGCTGCTCCTCCACTCCGCCCTCCTCTGCCTGCGGCACATCGCCCCTCTGCTGGGCTATATTGTGCAGGACGCAGCACACCACAATGATGCGGCCGACCCTATCTGACCGATACTGGATTGTGCCCCCAGAGAGGTCCAGGCACCTGAAACGCATCTTCAGCACGCCAAAGCACCTCTCTATCACTCCCCTTGTCGCTCCATGGGCATCATTGTAGAGGTTCTTTGCCTCATTGCGTGGCCTCCGTACAGGCATCATCAGCCACGATCGCAATGTCGCCCAGCAACCAGCCCCTCAGCCGGGGATGGCGTCCCTCATACATGCCGGTGATGGATGACCGCGACAACACGTATGAGTCGTGTACACTGCCCGGGTAACGGGCGCAGACGTGCAGGATCATCATGCGGTGGTCGCAGACCACCTGTATGTTCATCGAATAGGTCCCCATCGTATTGGTGAACACGGCCCTGTTATCTGCAGGTGGCCGCACGGCGACGTGCATCCCATCAATCGTGCCCTGGACCATGGGGAACCCGGCCACGGCAGAGAAGCCCACGGCCCGGGCATCTTGGCTGGCCCGGTCCACAGGGTAGCGGATGTAGCGGTGCGCCATGGCACATAGGGCGTCTGTCACTGCCCGGATGCACCGGTGCACCGATGTCTGCGATATGCCGGACAGGTCCCCACTTGGTGCCTGGAATTACCCCGTTGCATAAACGTTCAGGGCCACCGTAACCTTGATGGACACGGGGAGAGGGTGTCCCCCGCCAGTGCCACGCGGTGACAGGTGTGCCAGCAGGTGGCAGATGTGTGCCACGGTTTCCCGCCTCATCCGGAGTCTCCTCCTGCATTCCCGGTCCGTGAGGTCCTGGTATGACTGCCGGGGCCGGTACACACGGGGCGCCCTCGGGTGCCTCCGTTGCCGTGGGGCCGCGACGTCCTCCTCCCCCTCCTCGTCCTGTCGGTCAGGTGTCCCTCCAGCCTGGTCGGCTGCCGCCTGCCCCTCTGCGGCAGCCTGCCAGAGACCACCTCTCTGGCACGCTCCTCCTCTTCCTCATCCAGGGCAACATAGACATTAGCGGCTGCCGCCACGGCGGCCAACATCGCTGGCTGATCGGAAAACATGACGGCCTGGTGGGGGGGGGGGGGGGGCGGAGGGGAACGACGACATGTCATCATTGCCCATATCCCCTCCTCCCCCCAGCCAGGTGGCATGGACCGCATGTGTCCAACTGTTGGAGGCTGGCACCTGGCCAGGTGGACCAACTCACTTGCCCTGGCACCCCCCCTCCCCGGCACGGACCCCTCCTCCCCCTCCCCGGCACGGACCCCCCCCATCCCCCTCCCCGGCACGGACCCCCCCATCCCCCTCCCCGGCACGGACACCCCCATCCTCCTCCCCGGCATGGACCCCATGCTCCTCCCCGGCACGGACCTCGTCCCCCCATCCTCCTCCCCGGCACGGACCCCCCCCATCCTCCTCCCCGGCACGGGCCCCCGAATCCTCCTCCCCGGCACGGACCCCATCCTCCTCTGCGGCACGGACACCGCCCCCCCATCCCCCTCCCCTGCACGGACCCCATCCTCCTCCCCGGCACGGACCACCCCATCCCCCCTCCCCGGCACGGACCCCATCCTCCTCCCCGGCATGGACCTCCCCATCCCCCCTCCCCGGCACTCATCCTCCCGTCCCCGGCACTCAACCCCCCTCCCGGCACTCCCCCGGAGCCCAGCCCATTCTAACCACCCCCCCCCCCGCCGCGCACACACACACACAAAACCCTAGACACACCTCTCCCCCACACATTCAGACTGCGGCCACGCCATCACCTGTCCAGCGGCCAACCCCCCAGGCCGTCACCCACCTCCACGCTGGTCGGCGTAAACCTTGAGCACAGGTTGACGCCGATTGAAAGGAGGTTTGATTTACGCCGACGTGACCCGTCATCACGTCGACGGGACTTCGGCCCATCCGGACGGGAGAATATCGGCAGGCCCAAAATCCATTGCCTTGCGCCCACCCGTGCCATTCTCCGAGGTCTGCGGCGCCATTGACGCCCCGCCGACTTTTCTCCCTTCGGAGAATTCGGCGGGCGGCGGGGGCGGAATTCACGGCGGCCAACGGCCATTCTCCGACCCGCTGGGGGGTCGGAGAATGACGCCCCTGGTACTTTCCAGACCCGCCATGGTTCTCCTCCTCCAATGGGCCGAGTTCACGACGGCGTGGTTCACTTGTGCATTGAAAAACCGTGAAACTAGCGTGGCAGCTGCTGAGGGAGAGAGAGGGGTACTGTTGCTAACTTTTGGTTGGCTCTTAAATCGTAATTTGCTCTGTTTGTTTAACCTTTGCTCTAGAGTCGCCAGATACCTTTATGATACCGCCACGAGGTTCAAGTTCAAGTAATGATCAATAACTCAACACACCAATTAGTAAGATTCATAGAATCATAGAATCATAGAAGTTTACAGCATGGAAACAGGCCCTTCGGCCCAACCAGTCCATGCCGCCCAGTTTTTACCATTAAGCTAGTCCCAGTTGCCCGCACTTGGCCCATAACCCTCTATACCCATCTTACCCATGTAACTATCTAAATGCTTTTTAAAAGACACAATTGTACCCGCCTCTACTACTACCTCTGGCAGCCCATTCCAGACACTCACTACCCTCTGAGTGAAGAAATTGCCCCTCTGGGCCCTTCTGAAACTCTCCCCTCTCACCTTAAACCTATGCCCTCTAGTTTTAGACTCCCCAACCTTTGGGAAAAGATGTTGACTATCTACCTTATCCATGCCCCTCATTATTTTATAGACCTCTATAAGATCACCCCTAAGCCTCCTACGCTCCAGGGAAAAAAGTCCCAGTCTATCCAGCCTCTCCTTATAACTCAAACCATCAAGTCCCGGCAACATCCTAGTAAATCTTTTCTGCACTCTTTCTAGTTTAATAATATCCTTTCCATAATAGGGTGACCAGAACTGCACACAGTATTCCAAGTGTGGCCGTACCAATGTCTTGTACAACTTCAACAAGACGTCCCAACTCCTGTATTCAATGTTCTGACCAATGAAACCAAGCATGCCGAATGCATTCTTCACCACCCTGTCCACCTGCGACTCCACCTTCAAGGAGCTATGAACCTGTACTCCTAGATCTTTTTGTTCTATAACTCTCCCCAACGCCATACCATTAACTGAGTAGGTCCTGGCCTGATTCGATCTGCCAAAATGCATCACCTCACATTTATCTAAATTAAACTCCATCTGCCATTCGTCGGCCCACTGGCCTAATTGATCAAGATCCCATTGCAATCCTAGATAACCTTCTTCACTATCCACTGTGCCACCAATCTTGGTGTCATCTGCAAACTTACTAACCATGCCTCCTAAATTCTCATCCAAATCATTAATATAAATCACAAATAACAGTGGACCCAGCACCGATCCCTGAGGCACACCACTGGTCACAGGCCTCCAGTTTGAAAAACAACCCTCTACAACCACCCTCTGTCTTCTGTCGTCCAGCCAATTTTGAATCCAATTGGCAACCTCACCCTGGATCCCGTGACCTTCTGCAACAACCTACCATGCGGTACCTTGTCAAAGGCTTTTCTAAAGTCCATGTAGACAACGTCTACTGCACTGCCCTCATCTACCTTCTTGGTCACCCCCTCAAAAAACTCAATCAAATTTGTGAGACATGATTTTCCACCCACAAAGCCATGCTGACTGCCCCGAATCAGTCCTTGTCTCTCTAAATGCTTGTAGATTCTGTCTCTCAGAATACCTTCTTTCTAGCAACTTATCTACTACAGACATTATACTCACCGGTCTGTAGTTCCCAGGCTTTTCCCTGCTGCCCTTCTTAAACAAGGGCACAACATTCGCCACTCTCCAATCTTCAGGCACCTCACCTGTGGCTGCCGATGATTCAAATATCTCTGTTAGGGGACCCACAATTTCCTCCCTAGCCTCCCACAACATCCTGGGATACATTTCATCAGGTCCCGGGGATTTATCTACCTTGATGCGCTTTAAGACTTCCAGCACCTCCTCCTCTGTAATATGCACACTTCTCAAGACATCACTATTTATTTCCCTTAGTTTCCTAACATCCATGCCTTTCTCCACCGTGAATACCGATGAGAAATATTCATTCAGGATCTCACCCAATTCTTGTGGCTCTGCACCTAGATGTCCTTGTTGATCCTTAAGAGGCCCTACTCTGTCCCTAGTTACTCTTTTCCCCTTTATGTATCTGTAGAATCTCTTTGGATTCTCCTTTGCATTATTTGCCAAAGCAATTTCATGTCCCCTTTTTGCCCTCCTGATTTCCCTCTTAACTCTATTTCGACAATCTCTATACTCTTCAAGGGATCCACTTGATCCCAGTTGTTTATGTATGTCATATGCCTCCTTCTTCTTTTTGACCAGAGTCTCAATATCTCGAGTCATCCAGGGTTCCCTACTTCTACCAGCCTTGCCCTTCACTCTAAAGGGAATGTGCTTACCCTGCACCCTGGTTAACACATTTTTAAAAGCCTCCCATTTACCAGCTGTCCCTTTGCCTGCCAACAGTCTCCCCCAATCTACCTCTGAAAGTTCCTGTCTGATACCATCAAAATTTGCCTTGCCCCAATTAAGAATTTTAACTCTTGGGCCAGACCTATCATTCTCCATAGCTATTTTAAAACTAATGGAGTTATGGTCACTTGTCCCAAAGTGATCCCTCACTAACACTTCTGTCACTTGCCCTTCCTTATTTCCCAAGATGAGGTCAAGTTTTGCCCCCTCTCTAGTCGGTCCATCCACATACTGAATGAGAAATTCCTCCTGAATACACTCAACAAATTTCCCTCCACCCAAGCCCCTAATGCTATGGCTGTCCCAGTCAATGTTGGGAAAGTTAAAGCCCCCTACTATTACCACCCTAGTTTTCTTGTAGCTATCTGTAATCTCCTTACATATTTGCTCCTCAATTTCCCGCTGACTATTTGGGGGCCTGTCGTACAGTCCTATCAAGGTGATCTCTCCCTTCTTATTTTTCAGTTCCACCCATATAGACTCAGTGGGCGAACCCTCGGATATATCCCCTCTAAGTACTGCCGTAATGTTCTCCCTAATCAAAAACGCCACTCCCCCTCCTCTCTTACCTCCTGTTCTATCCTTTCTATAGCATCTGTACCCTGGAACACTGAGTTGCCAGTCCTGCCCCTCCCTTAGCCATGTTTCAGTCATAGCTATAATATCCCAGTCCCATGTGCCCATTCATGCCCTGAGTTCATCCGCTTTGCCCGTCAGGCCCCTTGCATTGAAATAAATGCAGTTTAATGTAGACTTTCCTTGCTCTCTGCCCTGCTTGCTCTGGTCATGCTTTACACACTCTCCCTTCCTGCCTTTTGTTTCCGTCCCCACTGACTTCCTACATCGGTTCCCATCCCCCTGCCACATTAGTTTAAACCCTCCCCAACTGCACTAGCAAACACACCCCCGAGAACATTGGTTCCGGTTCCACCCAGATGCAGACCGTCCGATTTGTACAGGTCCCACCTCCCCCAGAACCAGTCCCAATGTCCCAGGAATTTGAAACCCTCCCTCTTGCACCATCTCTCAAGCCACGTATTCATCCTAGCTATCCTGTCATTCCTACTCTGACTATCACGTGGCACTGGTAGCAATCCTGAGATTACTACCTTTTGAGGTCCTACTTTTTAGTTTAACTCCTAACTCCCTAAATTCAGCTTGTAGGACCTCATCCCGTTTTTTACCTATATCGTTGGTGCCTATATGCACCACGACAGCTGGCTGGTCACCCTCCCCCTCCAGAATGCCCTGCAGCCGCTCCGAGACACCCTTGACCCTTGCACCAGGGAGGCAACATACCAACCTGGATTCTCGTTTGCGTCCACAGAAACGCCTGTCTATTCCCCTTACAATTGAATCCCCTATCACTATAGCTCTGCCACTCTTTTTCCCGCCCTTCTGTGCAGCAGAGCCAGCCACGGTGCCATGAACCTGGCTGCTGCCACTTTCCCCTGGTGAGCCATCTCCCCCAACAGTTTCCAAAACGGTAAATCTGTTTTTGAGGGAGATGACCGCAGGGGATCCCTGCACTGCCTTCCTACTCTTCCTCTGTCTGTTGGTCACCCATTCCCTATCTGCCTCAGTAATTTTAATCTGTGGTGTGACCAACTCACTGAATGTGCTATCCACAACTTCCTCAGCATCGCGGATGCTCCAAAGTGAATCCATCCGCAGCTCCAGAGCCGTCAAGCGGTCTAACAGGAGCTGCAGTTGGACACACTTCTTGCAGATGAAGGAGTCAGGGACACCAGAAGGGTCCCTGACTTGCCACATCTCACAAGAGGAGCATGACACGGGTCTGAGCTCTCCTGCCATGACTTAAACTTGAAGTTAAATTTGAACTACACTACACAGCTAAGAGAAAGTCAAACATAGAGAAATCACTTACCAGTCACAAGCCAATCACTTACCTGCTGGCTGTGATGTAATTGCTCCTGAGACTCCTTCACAGGTCTGCTTCTCTGCACCTCCTTAAGATGAGCACCAAATTCCCTTAACTAGTTAATTAATTTACTTAATTAATTGGATTTTTTTTTTTTTTTTGGAAACCCGCCCCCAAACACCAAAAAACACAGCCCTCACTCACCTCTTACCCAAACTCAGCCTTTCCCAAACTCAGATACACTCTGTTTGCCTCCAGCACTCTGTTTCTAAAGGCACTTCAGCCACACCCTTTGTATCCTTCCTGATTTACAGTCAGCCAATAGGCCTGCTCCCGAAACTGATCTCCCGAAATTAACAGCTGACCTGCAAGGTAAGGAAGTTGTTAAGCAGTACTTACCTCACCCACGCCGCGACCTTTTAAACTGTCCGCTCTGCCTCGCAGCTCCCGCGCTTTTTCAATCTCCCGCGCTGTTTCCAAAGTCCCGGCTCTCTCTCTCTCTCCCGCTCCCAGCTGACCTGCAAGGTAAGGAGGTTGTTAAGATTCAAATCAAAACACATTTTTAATAAACAGTAAACCACTACTCATGCATAAACTCTACTTTCTAGGCTATTCCTATCACTAAAAGGGCTATACTTAGCTTCGGACTGGCCCACCAGCTCAGGGGAACAAATGGCCTTTTGTTCAGTTCCTGAGTCTGCAGGATTCAAAAGCTGGTATGGACTGGTAGCTAGGAGCGCCTATCTCGTAGTGAGCGTTGACTTGAGACTTACTTGCTTGGCGGCAACAAGACAGGTCACTGTCAAGGGTTGGTTCAAGTTGCTGAGTGACCCTGCCAAAGAAGGACGATTTGAACTTGGGGGCTTTACTTTATAGTCCCCAGGGGCTTCCCGCCCTTCGGGGCGGACCCTGTACCTGGTTCCAAGTGATTGGACTGCGTTGCGATCACTTGGATCGATTTCTCCAATACTGGAGCGGTTCCCTGATTGTTGGACGGTCCCTAAGTGTCCGTTGGCCTTCCTTTGTCTTGGCTCCTGCTGGCGCCGAGGAGTCTGGCTTGGCTTTATTTACCTTAACTGTTGCCATTGTGCCTGGGAATCGCACATTACTATGTAGATGGTTGCTGGTTTCAGTGCTGTCTGGTTGTTTTGCAGGTTTCAATATACATGATTTCTGCACTTGCTAGTCTTTGGCTGTGTTGGCTGAATTTCCCTTCAGCCTTTGCGGTTCTCCATTTTAAGTCGGGAAGTGGCCAACTCAGGTGGCTACAGTACGGAAGGTGTCGAACTTCGCCATAGTTTGCTGACAGTTGTGCCGCTGGCTGGAGGGCTTCTGCAAGGCTGGGGGTTGTACTGGGGGATGGCCAGGAGGTGGGCTGTGGGTAGGGGTGGACGGGCACGGAACACGATTGAGGCAGCCGACAGGCAGCCATGCAGCTGTGCACACTGCTAACAGCACACTTTGAACCTGGTGACATGGGTCATATGGGTGTCCTCCCAGGGCACCCCTTTGATGCCACCTTTTTGGCTGGGATAAGTGTGTGTGGGGAGTGTAATGTGTAAATGTGTATATGGGGCTGCAGCTTGTCAGCCACCCGAGTGTCGATCATGGAATCTATGGAATTCCTTGCCCAGTGAAGCAGTAGAGGCTCCTTCATTAAATGTTTTTAAGATAAAGATAGATAGTTTTTTGAAGAATAAAGGGATTAAGGGTTATGGTGTTCGGGCCGGAAAGTGGAGCTGAGTCCACAAAAGATCAGCCATGATCTCATTGAATGGTGGAGCAGGCTCGAGGGGCCAGATGGCCTACTCCTGCTCCTAGTTCTTATGTTCTTATGTTCTTATGGACCCGGCGAATCTCGCACCATTTTTCACTGGAATCAAAATTGTTCTACACGGCACCGGTGCTCGCCGCTCAATGGTCGCGGAATCAGTCCAGGAGCGGCGCCGTTTCTTCTGTAGTAAAAGTCCACGGATTTTCTGTTGATGTCAACAGTTAGTCTCTGATTGAGTGGCCTGACAGCGAGGCCCAGCAGCTGCCCACCTCTCCCACCCGCATCGCAAAGCAGCTCCCTACATCGCGGATCAGCCCACACCCCCTGGATTTTCTGGGTCCCCGCCCTTCGCTCAAGTATGTGGTGACCCGCCCCACCTGCGAGAGACCCCATGAACGGGAAGTCACCCACAGACACTCCCGAATAGGGACCCCCACAGAGATCCCCACCCCCCAAATAGGGGGCCACCCACAGACCCACTGAAAAGGGGGACCCCCCCAGAATACCCCCCAGACATTCCCTGAATAGGGGGACCCGCAGAGACCTCCTAACTAAAGGAACCTCCCCACAGCCTCCCCAGAAAAGAGACCCGTATCTGGACGTTAGAGAATGCTCCAGACAGGGGAAGTGAAACAAATTACTGTTGTAACCCTCACTTGGGTATACACCTGCTGGCTCAGACAGAGGAAGCACCATGTGCCCATTCTTGGAAAGTGAAAGCGAGTGACCTGTGTTTAAACCCCTCAGATCCTTTAGCTGCAAGGCATTCTTCATTTCTCTTACTGGGCTGTGATTGACAGCTTCTACAAACATAGTTGTGAACCTTGCTTCATTCATTGCCCTTCATAGATGAGTAACTCTGAAGTACTGTAAACATAATGGGCTGGATTCTCCGAATTGGATACTATGGGCGAGATTCTCCGACCCCCCGCCGGGTCGGAGAATTGCCGGGGGCTGGCGTGAATCCCGCCCCCGCTGGTTGCCGAAGTCTCTGGCACCGGATATTCGGAGGGGGCGGGAATCGCGCCGCGCCGGTTGGCGGGCCCCCCCGCGCGATTCTCCGGCCCGGATGGGCCGAAGTCCCGCCGCTAAAATGCCTGTCCTGCCGGCCTGGATTAAACCACCTACCTTACCGGCGGGATAAGGCGGCGCGGGCGGGCTCCGGGGTCCTGGGGGGGGGCGCGGGGCGATCTGGCCCCAGGAGGTGCCCCCACGGTGGCCTGGCCCGCGATCGGGGCCCACCGATCCGCGGGCGGGCCTGTGCCGTGGGGGCACTCTTTCCCTTCCGTCTTCGCCACGGTCTCCACCATGGCGGAGGCAGAAGAGACTCCCTCCAATGCGCATGTGCGGAAATGCCGTCAGCGGCCGCTAACGCTCCCGCGCATGCGCCGCCCGGAAATGTCATTTCCGCGCCAGCTGGCGGGGCACCAAAGGCCTTTTCCGCCAGCTGGCGGGGCGGAAATTCGTCCGGCGCCGACCTAGCCCCTTAAGGTTGGGGCTCGGCCCCCAAAGATGCGGAGCATTCCGCACCTTTGGGGCGGCGCGATGCCCGACTGATTTGCGCCGTTTTGGGCGCCAGTCAGCGGACATCCCGCCATTTCCTGAGAATTTCGCCCTATGTCCCCAGAGCCAACATGGGAACGATGGTGCAAAATTGGCGCAAAACACCAACGATTCCCCATTTTGCTGGGAGCTAGCAAGAAGGCAGCATAGGGCACCTGGCTCTCGCTGCCGACATGGCTTTAGATAATTGCCGGATCCGTGGCCGTGCATGCGCACGGCCGCACCTTGCTTCATGGCGGTGCCGCTCGCGGACCAGGTCCGCAAAATTGTCCCCGCCTTTGGCCGGCCCGTGCGCCCTGGACCACCCCACTATAATGCCCCCAGCCCCATGTCTAGCCCTGCCCACGGATTGGCCCTCCCCTGACTGTGGCTGCTCTGGACTGAGTCTGCAGCCGACACGCCGTGTTCCCGACGGGTAAGACCATGAGAGATCCACGCCGTTGGGAACTCGGCTGGTCTTGGGCAGACCATCGGGGGATGGGTCTCAGGCAATGGCCTGAGGCTGTGGATATGTGGCGCGGAGTACTCTGTGAATACGCCCCTTTGCAGGGGGTGCAGCATCGCGGAAGCGCCGCCGTCCCTGATTCTGTCGGGAATTTGGATTCTCCGGCCCGTCACCGAATGCCATTTCGCCGTCGGCAACCGGAGAATCCACCCCAATGTTTACAAACATCAGCCACTTCAAAGAGAGTTAAGTGCATTCCAATCACCCACCTTCATGCTTGAGTGATTACGAAGGGCTGATCTGGAAATTGACAGCACTTCACTCTCTTTAAGGGTCTCTGGGGATTCTCTTTAATGGTCTTTGGGGGTGTCCTTTATCTCGGGGTCTCTGGTGTGTTCCCTTTAGTTAGGGTGTCTCTGTGGGGGCTTCCTGTATTTAGGGGGTCTCTGTGGCACAGATTCCTTTATGTAGGGGTCTCTGTGGGAGGGGGTTCCTTTCGTTGGGGTCTCTGGGGATCTCTTTAATTAGGGGGTTTCTGTGGGGCCTTCCTTTAGTGCTGGGACCTTTGCTGTTTGTAATATATATAAATGATTTGGAGGAAAATGTAACTGGTCTGATTAGTAAGTTTGCAGACGACACAAAGGTTGGTGGAATTGCGGATAGCGATGAGGACTGTCAGCGGATACAGCAGGATTTAGATTGTTTGGAGACTTGGGCGGAGAGATGGCAGATGGAGTTTAATCCGGACAAATGTGAGGTAATGCATTTTGGAAGGCCTAATGCAGGTAGGGAATATACAGTGAATTGTAGAACCCTCAAGAGTATTGAAAGTCAAAGAGATCTAGGAGTACAGGTCCACAGGTCACTGAAAGGGGCAACACAGGTGGAGAAGGTAGTCAAGAAGGCATACGGCATGCTTGCCTTCATTGGCCGGGGCATTGAGTATAAGAATTGGCAAGTCATGTTGCAGCTGTATAGAACCTTAGTTAGGCCACACTTGGAGTATAGTGGTCAATTCTGGTCGCCACACTACCAGAAGGATGTGGAGGCTTTAGAGAGGGTGCAGAAGAGTTTTACCAGAATGTTGCCTGGTATGAAGGGCATTAGCTATGAGGAGCGGTTGAATAAACTCGGTTTGTTCTCACTGGAATGAAGGAGGTTGAGGGGCGACCTGATAGAGGTCTACAAAATTATGAGGGGCATAGACAGAGTGGATAGTCAGAGGCTTTTCCCCGGGGTAGAGGGGTCAATTACTAGGGGGCATAGGTTTAAGATGAGAGGGGCAAGGTTTAGAGTAGATGTACGAGGCAAGTTTTTTACGCAGAGGGTAGTGGGTGCCTGGAACTCGCTACCGGAGGAGGTGGTGGAAGCAGGGACGATAGTGACATTTAAGGGGCATCTTGACAAATACATGAATAGGATGGGAATAGAGGGATATGGACCCAGGAAGTGTAGAAGATTGTAGTTTAGTCGGGCAGCATGGTCGGCACGGGCTTGGAGGGCCGAAGGGCCTGTTCCTGTGCTGTACATTTCTTTGTTCTTTGTTAGTTAGGGGGTCTCTGGTGGGGTCTCTTTAGCTAGGAAGTCTCGGGGGGTCTCTTTAGTAAACCTGTCTCTGAAGGGTGGTTCCCCCTATTCGGGAGGGGTCTTTTTATTTTGGGGGTCACTGGGGGGATGTTGTCGGGGGATGTGGTGGAGTAGGTGGGTTGGGCACGTCTGGCATTGTGGGGATTGGTCTTTGGGGATAACACCCTTGGCCCATGGCAAGGTCCACCACGTCAGGCTCACGTTTGTCCATACCTTTGTAATCTACACCCATGTTATTCCCCGCCCAGAGAATCGGAGAATCGCGAGAGCTCGGAGAACCAGGGACGGGATTCTCCGAGCCGCCGTGCCAAAATTCAGCTCAGCGCGGGAGCAGAGAATGGGCATCAGACCCGAGATCGGGTCCAACATCGCCTCCGCAATTCTCCAGTCCCCGGAGAATCACCGCCAATCGGGCACATGCAGTCAACGCGGCGCCGGCCGGGGGCCATGGAAAAAGGCCCCTGGCGATTCTCCCAGTCCAGCTGGCTGAGTTCCCGCCGGTGTGGTTCTCTCATGGTTCCACCTGGCGGGCGCTCGGCATGGTGGCTGCGGACTCAGTTCCGCGGCCGCCCTTGTGGGGGGTGGGGCGAACATTCACCGGGGGGGGGGGCCTCCAGGACGGCCAGTCAATTGATTGGGGGCAACCGATCCGTGGCCGCGCGCTATCTGAGGGTTGTAGCCTGTCTTCTTGGTGCCGGTCCGCGGTGTGGGTCGGTCATGTCGCGCGGGGTGGCCGGCACAGGCCACTGCCGTGCCCATGCGCGGGCCCCCTACCGGAGGTGCAGGGTCCCGTATCGGCAGCTGGAGCTGCGAGGAGCACTCCGGGGCCCTGCTAGCCCACTGCAAATTGCAGAATCACCCTGGACGCACTCCAGGTAAGTTGAGAGTGATTCGCACGCATTTTTGCGCGGGCATGGGGACATAGCCCCATTATTGGCGAATCCCGGCCATGGTGAGTGGTCCGCCAAGTGGGTGCAGATGGTCATCAAGACCACGTTTGCATTAATTTGCATCCTCCCTCTGACATGTGGACAAGAACCCCGATTCTGCCACCAGCGGAGGGCCGGAGGGCGCTGATCCTGTTTTTATCCCTGACATCCGATTTTCTGCCGCATCGGGAACCCCGCTACTGGCAGCAGGTGGAGAATTTTGCCCGCAATCTTTAGTAGGGCTTGTGCAAAGAAAAAATTATGCTCTTTGTGGTATTCCTTAAGGTATCTTTTTTTACCGTACACCATTAGCTGTATGCTGAACTAATAGTCCTGTGGAATGATGTTCAGATCTGAAGGTCTGGATTTCCGCTAGTGAGGCAGGAAGCTCGAGGAGGGAAATTTCCCAACTGGATGAATTAGCTATGGTAGAAAGTGCTCCATTGGTCCAATTTGTGCTCTGGGGAGGCAGGGGTGGGATAGAATTGGGTTTGCTGCCCTGGAAGCAGATTAGAAATGATTGCAAGGGCAGCCAAGTGCCAATTTGCCTTGGTTAAAAGGGCTGCCTTGCTTCCCAGGGAATTATTTCCAGTTGTTTGTGCACATTTTAGCCCATTTGGCACTCTATCATTCTATTCTACCCCTCACATTCTATCCACCCCATCTTCTCCCCATCTACCTCCTTGCCTTCATACCTTCTGTTGACCAGATGGTCACATTGGCGCTGCAATAACTGGGGTAAAAATGGGTCAAGTGTCGCTAATGCAAGAGTTCTCCTTGGAGCATGGGCAGAGATATAGCATGTAAGAACTGCTCTGAGGGCTTCATAAACTGTTGTTCCACGTCCTTGGTCACCAGTTTTTGGAACCCAGCACTTCGACATCATCATAGATTATCATAGAATTTACAGTGCAGAAGGAGGCCATTCGACCCATCGAGTCTGCACCGGCTCTTGGAAAGAGCACCCTACCCAAGGTCAACACCTCCACCTTATCCCCATAACCCAGTAACCCCACCCAACACTAAGGGCAATTTTGGACACTAAGGGCAATTTATCATGGCCAATCCACCTAACCTGCACATCTTTGGACTGTGGGAGGAGTCCGGAGCACCCGGAGGAAACCCACGCACACACGGGGAGGATGTGCAGACTCCACACAGACAGTGACCCAAGCCAGAATCGAACCTGGGACCCTGGAGCTGTGAAGCAATTGTGCTAACCACAATACTACCGTGCTGACATGGTGTCAGGAATAGGCGTAGAATGGCACAAGGTCTTCACCACATGTATTCAACAAAAATATTGTGGGCAACTTGACATAGTTTGAAAAAGAGTGTTGTATTTACTGTGGTACCAGTCCATCCAACAGATCTAAAAACATACAGGCATTCACTTGGCTACACTTAGTGGGCACAGAGGCTGTTGAGAAACTTTAATCTTTTGTTTTCCAACTGCAGCAGTAGAAAGAGGACCCCGAGATACTGTTGAAGAAAGTTTGAGAACATATACTTACTAGTAAAGAACACCATACTCTGTTGACACAAGTTTAATACTACCATCCAAAAATCAAATGAATCAATACAATCCGACACCACGGGCAAAATTCTCCCCCAATGGCGCGATGTCTGCCAACTGGCGCCAAAAACGGCGCCAATTAGATGGGCATCGCGCCGGCCCAAAGGTGCGGAATGCTCCGCATCTTTGGGGGCCGAGCCCCAACATTGAGGGGCTAGGCCGGCGCTGGAGGGATTTCCGCCCCGCCAGCTGGCGGAAATGGCGTTTGTTGCCCCGCCAGCTGGCACGAAAATGCGGCACATGCGCGGGAGCGTCAGCGGCCGCCGACAGTTTCCCGCGCATGCTCAGTGGGGAGAGTCTGTTCCGCCTCCGCCATGGTGGAGGCCGTGGCGGAGGCGGAAGGGAAAGAGTGCCCCCATGGCACAGGACGCCCGCGGATCGGTGGGCCCCGATCGCGGGCCAGGCCACCGTGGGGGCACTCCCCGGGGTCAGATCGCCCCGCGCCCCCCCCCCAGGACCCTGGAGCTCGCCCACGACGCCTGGTCCCGCCGGTAAATACCAGCTTTGATTTGCGCCGGCGGGACAGGCAATTTCTGGGCGGGGCTTCGGCCCATCCGGGCCGGAGAATTGAGCGGGGGGGTCCCGCCAACCGGCGAGGCCCAATTCCCGCCCCCGCCCAATCTCCGGTACCGGAGACTTTGGCGGGGGCGGGATTCACGGTGGCCAACGGCCATTCTCCGACCCGGCGGGGGATCGGAGAATGATGCCCCACGACTCCAGAAATCCGAGCAGAAAAGGTGTTTGGCACACTTAATGACATGTTCGTGAGGGATCGCACAGTGTGGGAGGTCGATAGTGCACTTGTCTGCAAGCAACAGGCGTTACTCAACCAAATAAAAGTCTTATGTCCGGGCGCATTCAGCGGGGTGTTTCTCGGCAAAGACCCCGCTATTCAATGGCACTTTGCTGTTTTTTCCGCCTCAGCGAGGAATTCCCTGTCGAAGCCGCACTTTAGTCATTTCCTCGCCAGTTCAGGAAGACTACTTGCGAATCAGGGTTCCATTTTTAAATGCAGCCCTGATCTTTCAACCCACCTCAACAATCCCGCCCCAGCCTCCAGATCCCCCCAGTTCACCCACCTTATCTCGTCCGGAGGCCTTGAGGCCCCCCAACCCCTCACCACACCTCTTATGGGTATGGCCTCCCCTAGGCCCGACCCCTGTCTCGGGCAACCTGGCACCTAGGCACCTTAGCACTGCCAGGTTGGCACCCCAGAGTGCCCAGGGGCAGTGCCAAACTGGCAGTGCAAAGGTGCCCAGGTGCCACACTGCCCAATCCCTGACTGCAATAATGTTGACCAACATTAACATAGAATTTACAATGCAGAAGGAGGCCATTCGGCCCATCAAGACTGCACCGGCTCTTGGAAAGAGCACCCTTCCTAAGGTCAACACCTCCACCCGATCCCCATAACCCAGTAACCCCACCCAACACTAAGGGCAATTTGGGGCACTAAGGGCAATTTATCATGGCCAATCCACCTAACCTGCACATCTTTGGACTGTGGGAGGAAACCGGAGCACCCGGAGGAAACCCACGCACACACGGGGAGGATGTGCAGACTCCGCACAGACAGTGACCCAAGCCGGAATCGAACCTGGGACCCTGGAGCTGTGAAGCAATTGTGCTATCCACAATGCTACCGTGCTGCCCTAAGAGTAGAGAAATGGTGCTGGGAAAACTAATGGGATTGAAGGCGGATAAATCCCCAGGGCCTGAGAATCTGCATCCCAGAGTGCTTAAGGAGGTGGCTCTGGAAATAGTGGATGCATTGGTGGTCATCTTCCGGGATCTATAGACTCTGGAACTGTCCCTGCAGATTTGAGGGTAGTTCACGTCGCTCCGATATTCAAAAAGGGAGGTAGAGAGAAAGCAGGGAATTATAGACCAGTAAGCCAAACATGGGTAGTAGGGAAAATGCTTGAATACATTATCAAGGACTTTATAGCGGAACATTTAGAAAGCAGGGGCAGGATCAGTCAGAGTCAGCATGGATTTATGAAGGGAAAATCATGCTGACAAATCTGTTGGAATTCTTTGAAGATGTAACTAGTACAGTTGACAAAGGGGAGATAGTCGATGTGGTATATTTGGACTTTCAGAAGGCTTTTGGCAAAGTCCCGCATAAGAGATTATTGTGCAAAATTAAAGCGCATGGGATTGGGGGAAATGTATTGAGGTGGATAGAAAACTGGTTGGCAGAGAGGAAACAAAGAGTAGGGATTAATGGGTCCTTTTCAAATTGGCAGGCAGTAACCAGTGGGGTACGACAGGGATCAGTGCTGGGTCCCCAGCTATTCACAATATATATTAATGATTTGGATGAGGCAACAAAATGTAACATCTCAAAGTTTGCAATCGATACCAAATTAGGTGGGAAGGTGAATTGTTACGAGGATGCAGGGATCCTACAGCATGATCCAGATAGGTTGGGCGAGTGGGCAAACTAATGGCAGTATAATTTGGATAAGTGTGAGGTTATTCATTTTGGAAGCAAAAACAGGAAGGCAGATTACTACCTGAATGGTTGTAAATTGGGAGAGGGGAGTGTGCAGCGGGACCTGGGTGTCCTTGTGCACCATTCGCTGAAGGTAAGCATGCAGGTGCAGCAGGCGGTAAAGAAGGCTAATTGTATGTTGGCTCTCATTGCGAGAGATTCCGAGTATAGAAGCAGGGATGTGTTGCTGCAATTATAGAGGGCCTTGGTGAGGCCATACTTGGAGTATTGTGTGCAGTTTTGGTCTCCTTCTCTGAGGAAGGATGTTCTTGCTCTCAAGGGAGTGCAGCGAAGGTTTACCAGACTGATTCCAGGGATGGCGGGACTGTCATATGAGGAGAGATTGACTAGGTTGGGATTGTTCTCGCTGGAGTTCAGAAGAATGAGAGGGGATCGCATAGAGACTTATAAAATTCTAACAGGACTAGACAGGATAGATGCAGGGAAGATGTTACCAATGATGGGTGTGTCCAGAACCAGGGACACAGCCTGAGGATTCAGGGAAAACCATTTCAGACAGAGAGAAGGAGACACTTCTTCACACAAAGAGTGGTGAGCCTGTGGAATTCATTACCACAGGAAGTAGTTGATGCAAAAATTTGAATATATTCAAGAGGCGGCTGGATATAGCACTTGGGGAGAATGGGATCAAAGGCTATGGGGAGAAAGCAGGATGTTGAGTTGGATGATCAGTCATGATCGTGATGAATGGTGGGGCAGGCACAAAGAGCAAAGAAAAGTACAGCACAGGAACAGGCCCTTTGGCCCTCCTAGCTCGTGCCGACCATGCTGCCCGACTAAACTACAATCTTCTACACTTATTGGGTCCGTATCCCTCTATTCCCATCCTATTCATGTATTTGTCAAGATGCCGCTTAAATGTCACTACCATCCCTGCTTCCACCATCTCCTCCGGCAGCGAGTTCCAGGCACCCACTACTTGGCTCGAAGGGCCAAAAAGCCTCCTCCTGCATATCTTCTATGTATCTATGTATGTATGTACCCTGGTGTCTTCAATGGCCTTGGAGAACCAGTACTGTACGGCACTCTGGCAAGGTCTCCCAAGCGCGGCAAGTGAATCCCGGGCCACGGTTTTGGTCCTCTCAAGAGCGAGATCCAAGTCGCGAGGCCTCTTGCGAGGTTCTCATCCCTACACCAAGTCACGTGCGACAAGGCCTTTGAATTGGAGCCAATATTTTCGCGAGAAAAATCTAATATTGCAATCAGTCACCATCATCTGTATGCTGAATGAACCATCAGAAAAAAGCAGCAAGAAGCTAAGGTGGGAAAGTGAAGTTTTTGCCCCATCCTGCCCCCAACTGCAATAGCCACCATCCACAGAACAGAACTGCATGTTCAGCATTTGGTAAATGCTGCAATAAATGTGGCAAATGGCAACATTTAGCGAAATGTGGCAGATCTAAACCACAGCAGCCTTCCTATGCCATCAGCTAGATTGTGGCTGGTCCAGCGTTCGGAGCACAAACAAGCTAAACGAACAGGAGCTCAATTAGAGCAACAAAACCACTGAGCCTCCAACAAAACTTGACTATGAGAGTGTCGAAAGAGTCACAGAGAAGGGTGAGATCTTCACCACCTTGAATATTGCCTGCAGCAACATAAAACATAAAGCAAAGATTGACACTGGAGCAAAATGTAATGTACTGCCCAGGCAAATGCTACGGAAACTAGACCCTTATGTGGAGGGAGGAGGTGGCATTGTTGCATTGTCACTGGACTGCTTATTCAGAGACCAGAAGGCCATAAGACGTAGGAGCGGAAGTAAGGCCATTCGGCCCATCGAGTCCACTCCATTCAATCATGGCTGATTTCAACTCCATTTACCCGCTCGCTCTCCATAGCCCTTAATTCCTCGAGAAATCAAGAATTTATCAACTTCTGTCTTAAAGACACTTAACGTCCCGGCCTCCACCGCCCTCTGTGGCAATGAATTCCACAGACCAACCACTCCCTGGCTGAAGAAATTTCTCCTCATCTCTGTTCTAAAGTGACTCCCTTTTATTCTAAGGCTGTGCCCCCGGGTCCTAATCTCCCCTGCTAATGGAAACAACTTCCCTACCTCCACCCTATCTAAGCCATTCATTATCTTGTAAGTTTCTATTAGATCTCCCCTCAACCTCCTAAACTCCAATGAATATAATCCCAGGATCCTCAGACGTTCATCGTATGTTAGGCCTACCATTCCTGGGATCATCCGTGTGAATCTCCGCTGGACCCGCTCCAGTGCCAGTATGTCCTTCCTGAGGTGTGGGGCCCAAAATTGCTCACAGTATTCTAAATGGGGCCTAACTAATGCTTTATAAAGCTTCAGAAGTACATCCCTGCTTTTATATTCCAAGCCTCTTGAGATAAATGACAACATTGCATTTGCTTTCTTAATTACGGACTCAACCTGCAAGTTTACCTTTAAAGAATCCTGGACTAGGACTCCCAAGTCCCTTTGCACTTCAGCATTATGAATTTTGCTACCGTTTAGAAAATAGTCCATGCCTCTATTCTTTTTTCCAAAGTGCAAGACCTCGCACTTGCCCACGTTGAATTTCATCAGCCATTTCTTGGACCACTCTCCTAAACTGTCTAAATCTTTCTGCAGCCTCCCCACCTCCTCCATACTACCTGCCCCTCCACCTATCTTTGTATCATCGGCAAACTTAGCCAGAATGCCCCCAGTCCCGTCATCTAGATCGTTAATATATAAAGAGAACAGCTGTGGCCCCAACACTGAACCCTGCGGGACACCACTCATCACCGGTTGCCATTCCGAAAAAGAACCTTTTATTCCAAATCTCTGCCTTCTGCCTGACAGCCAATTGTCAATCCATGTTAGTACCTTGCCTCGAATACCATGGGCCCTTATTTTACTCAGCAGTCTCCCGTGAGGCACCTTATCAAAGGCCTTTTGGAAGTCAAGATAAATAACATCCATTGGCTCTCCTTGGTCTAACCTATTTATTATCTCTTCAAAGAACTCTAACAGGTTTGTCAGGCACGACCTGCCCTTACTAAATCCATGCTGACTTGTCCTAATCCGACCTTGCACTTCCAAGTATTTAGAAATCTCATCCTTAACAATGGATTCTAGAATCTTGCCAACAACCGAGGTTAGGCTAATTGGCCTATAATTTTCCATCTTTTTCCTTGTTCCCTTCTTGAACAGGGCGGTTACAACAGCGATTTTCCAATCCTCTGGGACTTTCCCTGACTCCAGTCACTTTTGAAAGATCATAACTAACGCCTCCACTATTTCTTCAGCTATCTCCTTTAGAACTCTAGGATGTAGCCCATCTGGGCCCGGAGATTTATCAATTTTTAGACCTTAGTTTCTCTAGCACTTTCTCCTTTGTGATGGCTACCATATTCAGCTCTGCCCCCTGACTCTCCTGAATTGTTGGGATATTACTCATGTCTTCTACTGTGAAGACTGACGCAAAATACTTATTTAATTCCTCAGCTATTTCCTTGTCTCCCATCACTAGATTACCAGCGTCATTTTGGAGCGGCCCAGTGTCTACTTTTGCCTCCCGTTTGTTTTTAATGTATTTAAAGAAACTTTTACGATCATTCCTAATGTTACTGGCTAGCCTACCTTCATAATTGATCCTCTCTTTCCTTATTTCTCTCTTTGTTATCCTCTGTTTGTTTGTGTAGCCTTCCCAATCTTCTGACTTCCTACTACTCGTTGCCACATTATAGACTTTCTCTTTTGCTTTGATGCATTCCCTAACTTCCTTTGTCAGCCATGGCTGCCTAATCCCCCCTCTGATAACCTTTCTTTTCTTTGGGATGAACCTCTGTACTGTGTCCTCAATTACTCCCAGAAACTCCTGCCACTTTCCCACTAGGCTCTGCTCCTAGTCGATTTTCGTCAGTTCGTCCCTCATGCCCCTGTAGTTACCTTTATTTAACTGTAACACCTTTACATCTGCTTCTACCTTCTTTCTTTCAAATTGGAGATTGAATTCTACCATATTATGATCACTGCCTCCTAAGTGTTCCCTTACTTTAAGATCTTTAATCAAGTCTGGCTCATTACATAACACTAAGTCCAGAATGGCCTGTCCCCTCGTGGGCTCCATCGCAAGCTGTTCCAAAAAGCCCTCCTGTAAACATTCAATGAATTCCCTTTCCTTGGGTCCACTGGCAGCATTATTTACCCAGTCCACCTGCATACTGAAGTCCCCCATGATCACTGTGACCTTGCCTTTCTGACATGCACTTTCTATTTCGTGGTGCATTTTGTGCCCCTGGTCATGGCCACTGTTAGGAGGCCTGTACATAACTCCCATTATCATTTTTTTGCCTTTGTGGTTCCTCAACTCTACCCACACAGACTCCACATCATCTGACCCTATGTCGTTTAGTGTTATTGATTTAATTTCATTCCTAATTAACAAGGGAACCCCGCCCCCTCTGCCCACCTCTCTGTCTTTTCGATAGATTGTGAATCCCTGGATGTTTAAATGCCAGTCCTGAACCCCCTGCAACCACGTCTCTGTGATGCCTACCACATCACACCTGCCAGTCACAATCTGGGCCACAAGCTCATCTACCTTGTTCCGTACACTGCGCGCATTTAAATATAGCACCTTTAATTCTCTATTGACCGTCCCTTTTTGTTTTCTTAGTGTGGTGGACCTTGGTTTACTGAGCCTTTCCATACACTGTGTCATATTTTGTGGGATGGGGACTATCGTAACCTCTCCTGAGTTCTGTCTTTTCGTGCTTTTTTGTATTCCTAAGCAGCTACGCTTCCCACTGATTACGTCACCTCTTGGTTCCCTGCCTTTCCCTTCCCCCCCCCCAATCTCTAGTTTAAAGTCCTATTGACCACCCGATTTACTCTTTTCGCCAGAACACTGGTCCCAGCTCAGTTCAGGTGGAGACCATCCCAACGGTATACGTCCCCCAGTCCCAAAACTGATGCCAGTGTCCCATGAAAAGGAACCCCTCTTTCCCACACCACTCTTTCAGCCACGTGTTAATTTCCCTTATTCTTGCCTCCCTATGCCAATTTGCACGTGGCTCGGGCAGTAATCTGGAGATTATGACCCATGAGGGCCTGTTTTTTAATTTGAATCCTAGCTCTTTATAATCTCTAAACAGGTCCTCTTTTCTAGACTTGCCTATGTTGTTGGTACCGACATGGACCACAACAACTGGATCCTCCCCCTCCCTCTCCAGTATCCTTTCAAGCCGGTCAGAGATGTCCCGCACCCTAGTCTCCACCATGGCGGAGGCGGAAGAGACTCCCTCCACTGCGCATGCGCGGGAATGCTGTCAGTGGCCGCTGACGCTCCCGCGCATGTGCCGCCCGGAGATGTAATTTTCGTGCCAGCTGGCGGGGCACCAAAGGCCTTTTCCGCCAGCTGGCTGGGTGGAAATTCGTCCGGCGCCGGCCTAGCCCCTCAATGTTGGGGCTTGGCCCCCAAAGATGCGGAGCATTCCGCACCTTTGGGGCGGCGCGATGCCCGTCTGATTTGCGCCGTTTTGGGCGCCAGTCGGCGGACGTCGTGCCGTTTCCAGAGAATTTCGCCCCATAGTCACTGTTGGGTCTTCAGGAGAGCATCACGCTGGGACTGATCGACCTTGGTCCAAATGTACATGCTCTGCAGCACCAGTCTCTAGAAATTAGAAAGTACAAAGACCTCTTCAATTGCAACGCCATTGGTAAGCTACCTATAATATATCACATGAGACCAAATGACCAACAGTTTGTGCTCCAAGAAGAAAACCCCTAGCTGTGCAGCAGGAAATAGTTGATGAGCTGCATCAGATGACAACACTGGGTGTCATAACTCTGATTGGATGTTGAATGGTGTGTTGGCAGGAGCACCTCACAGTGGTCTTCAACAGACTCAAAGAGGCACTCTCAGTCCCACTGGTGCTTCAATACATTTCAGCATGTACAGGTCAGACTGAAACTGTGAGGCTAGCAGTTCATCACCGCCACCTCTCTGCAGTGGTACTATACCCAACAACCTGACCAAAGACACCCCAGGTTAGATGCAATCAGATGCAGGCCAAAGGAATCACTATACTGGGCCTCCATGTATGCCGATATGGAGAGGGAAGTCTCCAGGTGTGCACCATACAATGTATTCATGCTGCATCAAGCCAAGGGGCCACTGAACTTACATGAGGCCACAGACCTCCCATTGGTCGCTCAGGATGGCTGACATTTTTGAATAAACAATCATGGTTGAGTCGTATTCTGGGTGGTTTGATCTTGACTGCATGAAGAATAACACAGGATTAATCAAGCTGAAGAGATACTTTGCCACATATGGTATCCCTCAGAGGATAATGACAGACTACACTCGCCAGTTCATACCTAGTAGGTTTTGGAACTTTTCACATACATGGGACTTTGAGCATATCACAAGCAGCCCCGATTCACAGTCTAATGGCCTGGCAGAACAGGTGGTATGCTTAACTGAGCATCTGCTTGAGAAATGTGCCCAAAATCACACAGACTCCTCTGCTACACTCCTCAGCCTGTGAAATGTGCCAAGACAGGGTTTGCCCTCATCAGCACAGTGACTGTTCTCCAGGTGCACCAGGACCATAATCCCTATTGTCATGGCCCTCTTTCAGCCGAACATCGAAATGGCGTCCTCATGGAGCACGAACTAAGAGGAAAAAGGTTCTCTGATCGAAATCCTCACAGTCTCTGCCCTTTAATGCCTGGTCAAACCATCAGGATCTGGAATACGACAAATTGGTGGTGGTACACAGGTATGCCCGCAGCTGAACAACCAAGCGGTAACCTCAGATGGTGTCAATCACGTAAGAAACTAGCGTCATC
The DNA here is from genome assembly GCF_047496885.1 of Scyliorhinus torazame. NCBI lineage: Eukaryota > Metazoa > Chordata > Chondrichthyes > Carcharhiniformes > Scyliorhinidae > Scyliorhinus > Scyliorhinus torazame. Next base: position 119,607,570 of record NC_092709.1, read on the forward strand.
TATTGCAGGTATTGAAACCAGCACCAACAAACACCACAGTATCCCAGCCATCTAGCCTACAATCCAGGCCCCTTACACCTGTGGAAATGGAGGCTCCTCCAGAGGCCGACGCAGCAAACTCCGCAGCCATTGGATCCACCAAAAGATTGTCTGAAGCCATCTATACGGAGGACACCTACCTGAAAACTTATAGCACAGCCAACTGGCACAATCACACACTCAGGGCATATGACTAAACCAAATACAAAGTTCATAGACTAGTCTACAACTGGCCTTCATTTTCTTTTGAAAGCAAAAGAAGGTGACATGATGCATCAGCTGTAGCAGCACAATCTCTGTTTCTCACAATATAAATAGTTAGCTTGTTCAATTTGTATGTTGTAAATAGTTTGCATCCAGTAACTGTTCTCGCACACTGTTACACTTCAGCGCTGCTGGTTGTCTCAATTTAAACGTGGCAGATGGAGACTGGGTGGTCACATGGATGCTCAATGACACGTGTGTCATTGGGGGGTCATGTGCAGGTCACGCAGGATTTCTCCCCTGGGTGCGGACAGACACACAGCATGTAAGAGTTGCTCAGAGCATATCAGCCTTGGTCTCCAGTCCTTGGAATTCAGCACTTCCACACCCTCCAAGCCAATTCATGTCCCCACCTACCCGAAAGGCTCCTTCTACCCTCCTTGCCAACTTATGCCCCTCCACTCAACCCAGGTACCCTCCATGCAAAATCATGTCACTTCCATGCCCATTTATCCAGTATACACTCTGCCCAACTAATGAATTCATGGCATATATGGAAGTTTTAAATAATTTCCTTTGGAAAAAAAACAGCTGTTGCTGTAACCCATTAAAAGTTTCAGTGAACCAGACCTTTAAGGTATCAGTAACAAAAGATATACGTTCTTGACATTTTGTCAGCTTGCTTAATTAAACATTGAGCCACTAACATAAGAAAACACAAAAAAAGTATTATAATATAACAAACCTGTCAATCAAGCAAAGTTTACACATCTCTGCATTTGTGACAACAAAGTTAATCCTTTTTGGGAGCCTGAGCTCTCATCCATGTCTCGTAATACTTGCTTGAAGCGGCATCACCTTGTAAAGAAAATTATGAATGGGTGTTTTTTTAAATACTACTCTGCACATGATTTAAAACTGTCTGTGGTCGAACTATGGGTGCTTCCAATACAGAAAAGAGTTTTTTCTTATGGTCATTCCTTGAACTTCTTTAGTAAATTAAATTCACTGTGGGTTCTTTCCTCAAGCAGTGCATGAAAGGAAAATGTGAATGTATTAGCACAGATTGCCTGAGTCCAGACACACAGCATGTAGTCCCATTAAACTGGGTGTTTGTGATGAGGGCTTTAATAACCGGTGACAGGACTTTCTCCTCAACTTATCTGTGATGCAGCTGACAGCTGTGCTGTCATTTTTCTGCCTGATTGGATTCTAGACTTAAATTGTTCTTATACCCCTCCTCATAACAAAATATGCAGTAAAAGCCAAATTAACAATATTGTCATGTGAGAGTACCTTTAAGAAATAGATGTTTATAAATGGAAGTGCATATAAATATCTGTAGTGAGAGTATCTTTAAGAAATGGGTGTTTACCTCTGCAGCGATGTCAGGGAGTGGGTGGAGCTGGGCTGTCTGACAGCTTTTTACTTTCGTTTTAGGCTGTTTGCTGCAGGGTGTGTTTTAGTTTTGTTTTCAGTGTTGGAGCTGAAGCCAGACAGAGCAGGTGAACTGTTGATCTCTGTGCCATTAAAAGACTATCTCTTGATCATTTGGTGAATTCAGAATTATAAATGTTCTCAGTAGTGAATATAAACCTAATGTGCTTCTGTTAAAAGGTGTTTCTTTTGTCTTCTGGATGTTGTTTGGGAAGTTATTAAAGATTACGTAGTATTGTATTCTTTGGGGGTTGTATTTGAATTGATGGTTGCTAAGATGTTCACTGTATGTTTTAAAATGGTTAACTTGAGTTCATAGAATAAACATTGTTTTGTTTTAAAAAATACTTTTCCATTTCTGCTCTACCACACCTGTAGAGTGGGCCGTGTGCTCCCCATACCACAATCTATTAAAAGTTGTGGGTCAGGTGAGCTCCATGATACACTTTGGGGTTCTCTAAACTCTGGCCCATAACAAATTGGGGGCTCGAGGGGGATAAAAGTCTATTGGTTTGGCGAACTTAAAGACAGTGAGGGCTGAGCATATTGTGGTTGCTTTTCAGGTGTGGTATTCTAGTTTAAGTGGGGAGTGTGTTGTGGACAATGGCTCTTTCAGAGGCTCTGATGTTTTTGGGGGTGGAGACGGTCACACTCAGTACCTTACGGACAGAGACGTAAAGCAGCCTGTTTGATTTGGCAAAAACATTGCAGTTAACATTACCTGACAAAATGCAAAAAGATGAGGTAATTATGGCGGTGATGAAGCATTTAAAGTTGCCTGAGATACAGTTTGACCCATTGGAAATGGCAAAAATTCAGTTACAAATTAAACAAATGGAACATGAGAAAGAATTGAAGCAGATTGACTACGAGAAAGAGGAAAAAGAAAGAGAGAGAGAAAGAGAGAGGAAAAAGAAAGAGAGAGAGAAAGAGATAGAGAGAAAAAGAAAGAGAGAGAGAGAGGAAAAAGAAAGAGAGAGAGAGGAAAAAGAAAAGAGAGAAGAAAGGAGAAAAGAAAGAATAACCTTAGCAGAACACAAAGAAAGAGAAAGGTAGATACAGATCAGGGAAAAAGATAAAGAGAGAGAGTTTGAACTTCAGAAAATGGCCATGAAACATGACAGTCAGTTAAAATTGGCAGACATAAAGGGAAACGTACAGTTGGATGATAGTGATGAGGATCGTGAGAAAGAGTGTCAAAGTCGAAGGCTTGGTGGGAAATATGTCCAAGCATTGCCAAGGTTTGACGAGAAGGAGGTGGAAGACTTTTTCATTTCATTTGAGAAGGTGGCTAAACAAATGAAATGGCCACAGGACATGTGGGTATTACTGATTCAAACAAAGCTGGTAGGTAGAGCTAGTGAAGTGTTTGTATCACTACCGGAGGAGGTATCTGGGACGTATGAGGAGGTGAAAAAATCCATCTTAGGTGCATATGAACTCGTGCTTGAAGCTTACAGGCAAAGGTTCAGAAATTTAAAGAAAGAATTTCAAACATACATGGAGTTTGAAAGGCTCAAACAAAGTAATTTTGATAGGTGGATAAGGGCTTTGAAAATAGACCAAACCTATGAAGCTCTCAGAGAAATTATACTTTTGGAGGAGTTTAAAAATTCCAATTCCTGATGTAGTGAGAACTCATGTGGAAGAACAGAGGGTTAAAACTGCGAGATTAGCAGCAGAAACGGCAGATGATTATGAATTAGTTCATAAATCAAGACTTGGTTTCTGACATCAGTTTCAGCCTGTGAGGGATAGAAACTGGGGACATGAGAAATACACAAGTGGTAAAGGTAACGGTGATCTGATGGGAAATAATAAGGAGACAGATTAAAAAAGAAATCCAGGAGGGTGGAAAATAAATAAAAAATTTCAAATGTTTTCATTGTAATAAACTAGGCCATGTAAAGTCACAGTGTTGGTGGTTGAAGAAAAGCACTGTGAAGGCTGATGTGGTAATTGTTTGTGACTGTACCAGGAGAGTGCTCCCTATCTGTGCACCTTTTGTCCATCGGAAGCCACCCATAGGTCACTACTAGAAAATGATGAGTGGGCAGCACTGCTGGACATGAGTTGGCCAGGGCATGGTGTGGTGATGGACGGGAGCGGTGCCGGGCACATGGTCATTATGGGGGTGGCAGCGGGGCCGGTGGCAGTGGGCCTGTACCAACCAACCTGAGCGTCCAGTTGATCTTCTGACAGCACTGGGTGCTTGTCCTTCTCGTGACTCTCCCCGAGCTGACGGCTGCTACCACTTCCTCTCAGGCAACACTGGCTGACCTTTTGTGCCCCTCGGGGACACTTGACCTTGTCCAACAATCTGGCCAGGTCGGCAGCTCCCTCTGACAGCTGGATACCTTGGCATTGCCAGCCTGGCACCCTGGCATTGCCACCTGGTGACCGTGGAAGGGTGCCAGGGTGGCAGTGCCAGGTTGGGTACTGTCAGGAATCGTGCCTTGGTGTGCCTTCTCAGGTGGCGGGGGTGACAGGGATTTCCCATGGGTCACCCCGAGGTTGTGGGGCGGAGGGGTTTTCAAAAACTGCATGGGTGCTTGGGGGAAGGACTGGGAAAGCCTTCCAAAATGGAGCCCGATCTGCGAGGAGCCTTTCCTGCTGGGCCCACCAACAGGCAATGACTCTAAGTGCGGCCTAGATGGAGATAAACTCTCTGAGGCCCAAAACCGGCAAGTGCTGTTGGATAGTGTGGTGGTTCATGGCACTGCAGCCACCGAGAAACACCCTGCTAAACGTGCCCAACACCAGACATAGATGTTTCTGGTTGAATTGTGACATTAGTCAATTTTCTGGAGAAGAACAAAGAACAAACAAAGAACAAAGAAATGTACAGCACAGGAACAGGCCATTCAGCCCTCCAAGCCCGTGCCGACCATGCTGCCCGACTAAACTACAATCTTCTACACTCCCTGGGTCCATATCCCTCTATTCCCATCCTATTCATGTATTTGTCAAGATGCCCCTTAAATGTCACTATCGTCCCTGCTTCCACCACCTCCTCCGGTTGCGAGTTCCAGGCACCCACTACCCTCTGTGTAAAAAACTTGCCTCGTACATCTACTCTAAACCTTGCCCCTCTCATCTTAAACCTATGCCCCCTAGTAATTGACCCCTCTACCCTGGGGAAAAGCCTCTGACTATCCACTCTGTCTATGCCCCTCATAATTTTGTAGACCTCTATCAAGTCGCCCCTCAACCTCTGTCGTTCCAGTGAGAACAAACCGAGTTTATTCAACCGCTCCTCATAGCTAATGCCTTCCATACCAGGCAACATTCTGGTAAATCTCTTCTGCACCCTCTCTAAAGCCTCCACATCCTTCTGGTAGTGTGGCGACCAGAATTGAACACTATACTCCAAGTGTGGCCTAACAGCTGCAACATGACTTGCCAATTCTTATACTCAATGCCCCGGCCAGTGAAGGCAAGCATTCCGTATGCCTTCTTGACTACCTTCTCCACCTGTGTTGCCCCTTTCAGTGACCTGTGGACCTGTACTCCTAGATCTCTTTTACTTTCAATACCCTTGAGGGTTCTACCATTCACTGTATATTCCCTACCTGCATTAGACCTTCCAAAATGCATTACCTCACATTTGTCCGGATTAAACTCCATCTGCCATTTCTCCGCCCAAGTCTCCAAACAATCTAAATCCTGCTCTATCCTCTGCCAGTCCTCATCGCTATCTGCAATGCCACTAACCTTTGTGTCGTCTGCAAACTTACTAATCAGACCAGTTACATTTTCCTCCAAATCATTTATATATACTACAAAGAGCAAAGGTCCCAGCACTGAACCCTGCGGAACACCACTGGTCACAGCCCTCCAATTAGAAAAGCATCCTTCCATTGCTACTCTCTGCCTTCTATGACCTAGCCAGTTGTGTATCCACCTTGCCAGCTCACCCCTGATCCCGTGTGACTTCACCTTTTGTACTAGTCTACCATGAGGGACCTTGTCAAAGGCCTTACTGAAGTCCATATAGACAACATCCACTGCCCTACCTGCATCAATCATCTTTGTGACCTCCTCGAAAAACTCTATAAGTTAGTGAGACACGACCTCCCCTTCACAAAACCATGCTGCCTCTCACTAATACGTCCATTTGCTTCCAAATGGGAGTAGATCCTGTCTCGAAGAATTCTCTCCAGTAATTTCCCTACCACTGAAGTAAGGCTCACCGGCCTGTAGTTCCCTGGATTATCCTTGCTACCCTTCTTAAACAGAGGAACAACATTGGCTATTCTCCAGTCCTGTCCTATTCTCCAGTCCTATTCTCCAGAAGTGTGCTCAAAATTTGATATGAAGCATAAGAACATAAGAACTAGGAGCAGGAGTAGGCCATCTGGCCCCTCGAGCCTGCTCCACCATTCAATGAGATCATGGCTGATTTTTTGTGGACTCAGCTCCACTTTCCGGCCCGAACACCATAACCCGTAATCCCTTTAGTCTTCAAAAAACTATCTTTCTTTATCTTAAAAACATTTAATGAAGGAGCCTCTACTGCTTCACTGGGCAAGGAATTCCATAGATTCACAACCCTTTGGGTGAAGAAGTTCCTCCTAAACTTAGTCCTAAATCTACTTCCCCTTATTTTGAGGCTATGCCCCCTAGTTCTGCTTTCACCCGCCAGTGGAAACAACCTGCCCTCATCTATCCTATCTATTCCCTTCATAATCTTATATGTTTCTATAAGATCCCCCCTCATCCTTCTAAATTCCAACGAGTACAGTCCCAGTCTACTCAACCTCTCCTCGTAATCCAACCCCTTCAGCTCTGGGATTAACCTCGTGAATCTCCTCTACACACCCTCCAGTGCCAGTACGTCCTTTCTCAAGTAAGGAGACCAAAACTGAAAACAATACTCCAGGTGTGGCCTCACTAACACCTTATACAATTGCAGCAGAACTCCCCTAGTCTTAAACTCCATCCCTCTAGCAATGGAGGCCAAAATGCCATTTGCCTTCTTAATCACCTGTTGCACCTGAAAACCAACTTTTTGCGACTCATGCACTAGCACACCCAGGTCTCTCTGGACAGCAGCATGTTTTAATATTTTAGCATTTAAATAATAATCCCTTTTGCTGTTATTCCTACCAAAATGGATAACCTCACATTTGTCAACATTGTATTCCATCTGCCAGAGCCTAGCCCATTCACTTAGCCTATCCAAATCCCTCTGCAGACTTCCAGTATCCTCTGCACTTTTTGCTTTACCACTTATCTTAGCATCGTCTGCAAACTTGGACACATTGCCCTTGGTCCCCAACTCCAAATCATCTATGTAAATTGTGAACAGTTGTGGGCCCAACACTGATCCCCGAGGGACACCACTAGCTACTGATTGCCAACCAGAGAAACACCCATTAATCCCCACTCTTTGCTTTCTATTAATTAACCAATCCTCTATCCATGCTACTACTTTCCCCTTAATGCCATGAATCTTTATCTTATGCAACAACCTTTTGTGTGGCACCTTGTCAAAGGCTTTCTGGAAATCCAGATATACCACATCCATTGGCTCCCCATTATCTACCGCACTGTTAATGTCCTCAAAAAATTCCACTAAATTAGTTAGGCACGACCTGCCCTTTATGAACCCATGCTGCGTCTGCCCAATGGGACAATCTCCATCCAGATGCCTCGCTATTTATTCCTTGATGATAGATTCCAGCATCTTCCCTACTACCGAAGTTAAGCTCACTGGCCTATAATTACCCGCTTTCTGCCTACCTCCTTTTTTAAACAGTGGTGTCACGTTTGCTAATTTCCAATCCGCCGGGACCACCCCAGAGTCTAGTGAATTTTGGTACATTATCACTAGCCATCTCTTTTAGCACTCTGGGATGCATTCCATCAGGACCAGGAGACTTGTCTACCTTTAGCCCCATTAGCTTGCCCATCACTACCTCCTTAGTGATAACAATCCTCTCAAGGTCCTCACCTGTCATAGCCTCTTTCTATCAGTCACTGGCATGTTATTTGTGTCTCCCACTGTGAAGACCGACCCAAAAAACCTGTTCAGTTCCTCAGCCATTTCCTTATCTCCCATTATTAAATCTCCCTTCTCATCCTCTAAAGGACCAATATTTACCTTAGCCACTCTTTTTTGTTTTATGTATTTGTAGAAACTTTTACTATCTGTAAAGAAGCACACACCTTCATTCAAATATTTCAATAATTGATCCATCGTCCAGGAGCAGGTTTGTGGTCTATCCCTTGTCCTGCCTCTATTAAAAGTGTAAATGAGTGACTCTGAAGCATGTTGCATTCAGGTTTCAAAGTGTTAACTTTTTACATCACAGCCTATCCAAATCCTCACTGTTTTGGAGGGCTAAAATTCCAGATTTCAGTGAAGAATGAGAAATGCATTCGCTACTTCCTTAATTCTCTGTCCTCTCCCGTCCTGTTCTTCTAATCAATAAGTCTATACAAGGCCTCAGTTTAAGTTTTCAATGCAGGTTTATGTGCATTGCACTAATTTCTTTAAGGAACGCTTTGATATTATTGTTTCATATATTGCTTTCATATCTTAAATATTTAATCATCATTTGAAATTATTGGGACAGAATGTTATTCCCAATTTTGTTAATTTAAATGAAGATCCCTTGTCTGCCTAAGGATTTGCTTGAGAACATAAATTTCCTCCTTTCATTCTGGTGAAAGATTGATATGAATTTTATTAGCTATTTAATTGTATAAGAACCAGTTTTCCTACTCAGATTACGTCCATCAGCCAGAATAAATAAAATCAGAGATGTAGAATGACACAAACTGTTATCAGTATGATGTTTGAAACTTATGTTTCCAGTTAACAACTTCTTCTGGCAACAATCTTACAGCACTACGATAATTTTCTCAGTAGGCTGCTGAAGGATCTGCGTTCACCTGAATCGGCCTGAATAATACTCAAAACAGTAATTTACTTGAATTCACAAGGTATTGAACACACTAAGAATTATGGGCTGGATTCTCCGCCGGTAGCAGAGTTCTTGATACGGAGGAGAATCCAGAGTTGGGGAATAAACATGATTGGCGCTGTTTCCGATGCTCTGGTATCCTACTGGCTTACTGTGTACATTATCAGTCTCCTTATTTCAGGAAATATGCAGGTTTGCTGGACTAATGGGCGGGTTGTCTTATGAGGAAAGGGTTTAGGTTGGATGGGCAGCATGGTTGGCGTAGGCTTGGAGGGCCGAAGGGTCTTTCATGTGCTGTACTTCTCTTTATCATAGAATTTACAGTGCAGAATGAGGCCATTTGGCCCATCGAGTCTGCACCGGCTCTTGGAAAGAGCACCCTACCCAAGCTCAACACCGCCACCCTATCCCCATAACCCAGTAACCCCACCCAACACTAAGGGCAATTTTGAACACTAAGGGCAATTTATCATGGCCAATCCACCTAACCTGCACATCTTTGGACTGTGGGAGGAAACCGGAGCACCCGGAGGAAACCCACGCACACATGGGGAGGATGTGCAGACTCCGCACAGACAGTGACCCAAGCTGGAATCGAACCTGGGACCCTGGAGCTGTGAAGCAATTGTGCTATCCACAAGGCTACCGTGCTGCCTTGTTCTTTGTTCTTTGAAAGGTTGGAGAATTTAGTAAAGTAAGAGGTGACTTGATCAAACCTTTAAAATTCAGAGGTATATTTATAGGGTGGATGTGAAGCGGATGTTTTCTCTTGTGCAAGAACCTAGACCTCATCACTGTTTAAAAATAAGGAATCACCCATTTTAGACAGAAATGAAGAGAATTTCTTTCTCTCAGAGGGTCGTGAGTCTCTGGAGCTCTCTTCAAGAAAAGTCAGTGGAAGCAGATCAACTTTTTTGAATAGCGAAGCAGTCTTGAGGGGCCTACTCTTGCTCTTAATTCCTATGTCTGTATATATGCTTGTATGTTCGGATGTATCTATGCAAATCTGCCACTGGTCCTGCTGATGTTCTTAAAATCAAGTATTTGGTCTCATGGCTTTGCCAAAGGGACTCAAAACCTAGTGGGAGGCAGAGGAGGAATGGGGGAGGGGGGCATGGCATGTGGGCAAGGGGTATGGAGAGAGGCTATTAGCTGAAAACTCTGGAGGAATTCTTATTGTGCCAGTCAACCCAGAGAGCAACTGAACTATTCCCAGTTTCATGCACTTTCCCCATAGCCTTGCAATTTTTTCTTCAGGTGCTGATCCAGTTTCCATTTGAAAGCCAAGATTGAATTTGCCTCCACCACATATGTCCTTTCAAGATCGAAACCACTCACATTTGCCCTCATGTTGCTGTTGTTTCTTTTGTACCTCACATTAAACAAATGTCCTCTGGTCCTCGACGCTTATGTCAACGGGAAAATTCACTCTCAATCTACTCTGTTTAGACTACTTGTTATTTTGGACACCTCTACCAACTCTTCTCTCAACTTTCTCTTTAATGATAACAACTCAGCTTTTTCTGTCTATCCACATAATTGAAGTCCCTCATCTCTGGAGCTATTCTCAGAAATCTTTTCTACACCCTCTCTGAAGCCTTCCGAACGTGCACTGCCCAGAACTGGGCATGTACCTCAGTTGAGGCCAAACCTTACGTTCCGACTTAAAGGGCAGGATTTTCTACGCGCCCCATGGCAGGGTTCACCATGGCGAAGGAGGCCCACCATTGGCTGGTGGTCAGATCTTCTGATCCTGCCGCTGTCAATGGGGTTTCCGGTTCTATGCACTTAGTGCCATCAGGAAACTCGCGGTGGGGACCAGCGAGAATGACTAGAAAATGCTGCCTAAGTTTTTGTTTATAAAGCCCAGGATATGCCAATATGCCTATTGCCACTTTTTCAACTTGTGAGGGCAAATGTGAGTGGTTTCGATCTTGAAAGGACATATGTGGTGGAGGCAAACTCAATCCTGGCTTTCAAATGGAAATTGGATCAGCACCTGAAGAAAAAATTGCAAGGCTATGGGGAAAGTGCATGAAACTGGGAATAGTTCAGTTGCTCTCTGGGTTGACTGATACAATAAGAATTCCTCCAGAGTTTTCAGCTAATAGCCTCCCTCCGTACCCATTGCCCACATGCCATGCTCCCCTCCCCCATTCCTCCGCTGCCTCCCACTAGGTTTTGAGTCCCTTTGGCAAAGCCATGAGACCAAATACTTGATTTTAAGAACATCAGAATCTTTGCAGTGCAAGAGGAGTCCATTTGGCCCATTGAATCTGTGCCGCCTTTCTGAAAGGGCATTCTACCTATTCTCACTCCCCTGCCAATGCCCTGGAACCTTGCACATTCTTTCTTTTCACATAGCAATCCAATTCCCTTTTCAATGCCTCAATCAAACCTGCCTCCACCACCCTCTCAGGAAGTTTGTTCCAGACTTCAAGCAACCACTAGGTGAAAAATGTTTCCTGTAAATCGTGTTTCACTCCTTTGCCACTTATTTTTTTTAAAAATATTTTAATTAAAGTTTTGCAGAATTTTTCACAATAAAACAGTAATAACAATAATAACAAAAGAAAATAAAGTGAACATTAACATAGTGCAAAAAGAGAATATACAATAACAATTAAATAGACATTACGCCACCCAACCCAGTCTTCCTACACCATCCCAATGAAGCACTCACCCCCTCCCCGCTCCAACGGATTGCTGCTGCTGCAGACATTTTAATTTTCCCCGAGAAAGTCGACGAATGGCTGCCACCTCCGAGAGAACACGAGCGTAGACCCTCTTAAGACAAACTTTATTTTCTCGAGGCTGAGAAACCCAGCCATGTTGTTAACCTAAGTCTCTACACTAGGGGGCTTCGAGTCCCTCCATATTAATAAAATCCGTCTCCGGGCTACTAGGGAGGCAAAGGCCAAGACGTCGGCCTCTTTCGCCCCCTGAACTCCCGGCTCTTCTGACGCTCCAAAGGTCGCTATTTCTGGACTCGGCACCACCCGTGTGTTAAGCACCTTGGACATTGCCCTCGCGAACCCTTGCCAGAACTCTCTAAGCTCCGGGCATGCCCAAAACATGTGGACATGGATTGCAGGGCTGCCCTTGCACCTCGTACAACTCTCTTCTATCCCAAAAAACTTGCTCATTCTCGCTGCCGTCATGTGTACCCGGTGGACCACCTTAAATTGAATTAGGTTGAGCCTGGCACATGATGAGGACGAATTCACCCTGCCCAGGACCTCTGCCCACAGACCCGCTTCCAACTCCTCACCTAGCTCCTCCTCCTACTTGCTTTGAGCTCCTCCACCGGGGTTTCCTCCGCCTCCTGTAGTTCCTGGTCGATATCCAACACCTTCCCCTCCCCCACCCAGGTGTCGGAGACCACCCTGTCTTGCATCCTCAGTGGCGGCAGCATCGGAAAGGCCACTACCTGTTTTTTCAGGAAGGCTCGTACTTGCAGATATTTAAAGGCATTTCCTGGTGGCAAATTAAATTTGTCCTCTATCGCCTTCAAACTGGGAAAGCTTCCGTCTATGAACAGATCTCCCATTCTTCTGCTGCCTGCCCTCTGCCAGCTCTGGAACCCGCCATCCATCCTACCCGGGACAAACCTGTGGTTGTTACATATCAGGGGCGAAATTCTCCGATATCGGCGCAAAGTCCGCCGATCGCGAAAAACGGCGCAAATCCGACTTGCGTCACGTCGGAAAAATGGTTCGGAAGTCTCCGGCCCGAAATGGGCTAGCAGCGACGTAACGGGATCCGCGCTTGCGCACGTGGTTCACGCCGTGCAGCGTCATACACGCCGCACGGCGTGACGGCTCATAAGGCCGCGCTGCTCCCCCCACCCGACCGGAACACCCGGCCGGAACACCCGACCGGAACACCCGACTGGATGGCTGGCCGCCTCTCAGCCCCGAGGTTCGAGTCACGGGATGTGGAGGCGCTCCGGGACGCAGTGGAGCAGAGGAGGGAGGCCCTGTATCCTGGGCATGGCCGCAGAGTTGCCCCACGCCACAGCCGGCATCTGTGGAGGGAGGTGGCAGAGGTCGTCACCGCTGCGGCCCTGACACCACGGACAGGCACCCAGTGCCACAAGAAGGTGAACGACCTCGTCAGAGCAGGCAGGGTGAGCCTCCCCCATATCCCCCTCCCCCATATCCTCCCTCCCCCATATCCCCCCTCCCCCATATCCCCCATATCCCCCCTCCCCCATATCCCCCATAACCCCCCCATATCCCACCTCCCCCATATCCCCCCTCCCCATATCCCCCCTCCCCCATATCCCCCCTCCCCCATATCCCCAATATCCCCGCTCCCCCATGTCCCACCCTCCCCCATATCCCCCCTCCCCCATACCCCCCTCCCCCATATCACCCATATCCCCCCTCCCCCATATCCCCCCTCCCCAATATCCCCCCTCCCCCATATCCCCCCTCCCCATATTCCCCCTCCCCCATATCCCCCTCCCCCATATCCCCCTCCCCATATCCTCCCTCCCCATATCCCCCCTCCCCCATATCCCTCCTCCCCCATATCCCCCCTCCCCCATATCCCCCATATCCCCTCTCCCCATATCCCCCCTCCCCCATATCCCCCATATCCCCACTCCGCCATATCCCCCTCACCCATATCCCCCCTCACCCATATCCCCCCTCCCCATATCCCCCCTCCCCATGTCTCCCCATCCCCCATATCCCCCCTCCCCCATATCCCCCTCCCCATATTCCCCCTCCCCATAAACCCCCCATATCCCCCCTCCCCCATATCCCCCCTCCCCCATATCCCCAAGTGAATCCAGCCCTAACCTTAACCTCTGCAATGCACGCACAACCGATGGCGTGCATTCATATACCTGCCTAACACTGTTGCCTTTTACCCCTGCCACCACCCCCACCCAACCCCCCGCCACAGGAGAAGCGCGCACACAACAATAGGGAGCATGTGAGGACTGGAGGAGGCCCCGCTGATGAGAGGCCACTGACCGAACATGAGGAAAGGGCCCTGGAACTGGCTGGCAGACCTGACGACCGGGAAGTTGCTGATGCAGAGGTCAGGGGCGTACTAGCAAGTGAGCCACCGACAGCCCGTCCCCATATCCCCCCCTCCCCCATATCCCCCCTCCCCCATATCACCTGATCACTGCCTGCGTGTCTAACCATGCATGCTTCATTGTGTATCGCAGGAGCAAACGTCGAGGCACCCATCCCCGCAGAGGCAGACCGCCCGCAGGATGCCCCTCGGAGGCCACGGGAGATGGAGAGACCTGGACCCTCTGGCATGCGATGCCCGCAGGATGACCCTCGGAGGCCACGGGAGACGGAGAGACCCGGACCCTCCGGCATGCGATGCCCGCAGGATGCCCCTCGCACACCACGGGAGACGGAGAGACATGTAGCAACAGGGAGACGACACCCCCGTCACGTGCGGGAGCGACGAGGCAGGCGTGTGCCACCAAGCGACGAGGGGGGCAGCCAGAGGCCCCCGTCACATCCGAGCCAGGACACCACTACCCAGGACACCACTAGCCAGGACACCACTAGCCAGGACACCCCTACCCAGGACACCACTACCCAGGACACCCCTACCCGGGACAGCACTGCCCAGGACACCCCTACCCGGGACAGCACTACCCAGGAAGACGAAATACCGGACAGTGACTCAGAGTGGATGGGTGGAGACGAACCCCCACCCCAAAGTGCCATGGACTCAGAGTGGGACGAAGAGCACGACACAACGCCACTGCTGTCACCAACACCCTCCACCATCGCAGAAACACTCACCTCGGTTGGGCACTTTAGTGATGAGGCGTCTGGTACACTCACTGGTGCGCACAACACAGCCGTCCTGGTACAGCAGGTGGAGGTAGGAGCAGCAGAGGGGCCAGGCGGTCGGAGGGCAGCCCAGCCCAAGCGAACAGCTGCCGCCCAGATGGATCCCGGGTTCCTGGAGTTACCACACCCACACATAGATCCGATGCAACCACCGACCCGCAGACGAGCGAAGAGGGTGACGCCCGGCTTGCGGCGGCTGCAGTCGCAGGTGGAGGAGTCCACCCGCGTCCAGGAGCTGGAAGTGGTGGCGGTCATGCGTGCCACCCAGGCCAACACCGCACGGGTGGCATCCGCGGTGGAGGCAATGGGTGCGACGGTGTCAGACATTTTGCGAGGCCTGGGGCTTTCCGTGCAGGCGGCGTCTGTGGCCCAGGATATGGCTGCCCTCTCACAGGAGGCCATGAGCCAGTGCCAGCGCCAGATGGCAGAGGCGTTCAACGCCGTGGCCCAGTCTCAGCAGTCCATAGCCCAGTCTCTGCAGGTCATGGCCCAATCTCAGCAGGCCATGGCCCAGTCTCTGCAGGCCATCGCTGAGGGCATCGGCGCCAGTGGCCATGTGCGATCCGGCATCGCACTGTCACAGACAGGGTTTGCCAACCCCCTGGGCTCCATGGCTGCAAACCTGCAGACCCCTGTCGATACCAGCACGGGCCTCCAGGACTGGCAGCGCCAGATGTCGGGGGGGGCGTCGGATGGCCAGTCCGTTCGCATCCCCCACCCATGAAGAGGCCTGGGGGCCATCGGGCACCCCGAGGGAGGAGGAGGTGGTGTGGTCCGTCCCGGCTCCCCCTGTAGGGGAGGTCTCGGAACACCGCGACACCTCGGACTCCCCCCCTTCCGTCCCAGGTGCATCGGGTGGGCAATGGGCAGGACAGGCTGGCAGCTCGCCATCCCAGTCGCCCGGGCCGCAGCCTGGCCCTTCTAGGCCAGGACGCCCCAGGAAACGGCCGCCAAAGGGATCCAGTGTCAGAGGGCAGGAATCACAGGAGTCCACCTCCAGTTCTGCTGTACCGTCTGGGGAACCACGTAGACTTAGTCAAAGGGCCCGTAAGGCCAAACAATTAGACACTGAGTAAGTTGGCACGGGTGCAGGGCACAGATGAGTTTTAGGGGCTAGGGCACGTGCATGAACTCGTTTGGTTATTAAAGTCAATGTTACACCTACAGAAGCTGCCTTTGTGCTCTGTCCAAAGCGTGCGGGGGTGTCATGTACGTTGAGCGCAAGTGTGTGTGTGAGGGGTGGTCTTACCCCAGCCCCAGGTGAGTCTGCCCCCTTCCCCCTGGGCCACCATCAACATCCCCCCGGGCAGAGGACGGGACCGTGCGCTGCAGTGTCACAGCCGCATGCAGGGATGGTCCGGGTGGATGGTGGTACTGTGGCCATGGGTCAGACATAGTCCAACGATGTGGAGCCAGGAGCTCACCGCAGGGCGGGTTGTCATCATCCTCCATGGCCTGCAATAGACACGCGTCCACCCGCAACTGTGTGAGCCCGGCCGTTGTGCCGCACGTGCATCGGCAATGGGGAGGGGGGCGGGGTTGGGGAGGGGGGTGAGGGTGCTGGGTGGGTGGGATGGGTGGGGGGTGTGGGTGGTCGGCTGTTGCCATGGTGTGCGGTCTGTGGCCATACTACCCGATTCCCACACCCATCTAGTCAGTGAAGCGGGCGGCTATCAGTCTGTCCCGTGCCCGCTGGGCCAGCCGGTAACGGTGGACAGCCACGCGCCTGTGTCTAGCCCGTCTGCCCTGACCATTGCCCCCATCCCCCTCATCTGGGGAGGACTGCACCTCTTCCTGCTGCTCCTCCACTCCGCCCTCCTCTGCCTGCGGCACATTGCCCCTCTGTTGGGCTATGTTGTGCAGGACGCAGCACACCACAATGATGCGGTCGACCCGATCTGACCGATACTGGAGGGCGCCCCCAGAGAGGTCCAGGCACCTGAAACGCATCTTCAGCACGCCAAAGCACCTCTCTATCACTCCCCTTGTCGCTACATGGGCATCATTGTAGCGGTTCTCCGCCTCATTGCGTGGCCTCCGTACAGGCGTCATCAGCCACGATCGAAATGGGTAGCCCCTGTCGCCCAGCAACCAGCCCCTCAGCCGGGGATGGCGTCCCTCGTACATGCTGGGGATGGATGACCGCGATAACACGTATGAGTCGTGTACACTGCCTGGGTAACGGGCGCAGACGTGCAGGATCATCATGCGGTGGTCGCAGACCACCTGTATGTTCATCAAATAGGTTCCCTTCCTATTGGTGAACACGGCCCTGTTATCTGCAGGTGGCCGCACGGCGACGTGCATCCCATCGATCGCGCCCTGGACCATGGGGAACCCGGCCACGGCAGAGAAGCCCACGGCCCGGGCATCTTGGCTGGCCCGGTCCACAGGGAAGCGGATGTAGCGGTGCGCCATGGCATATAGGGCATCTGTCACTGCCCGGATGCACCGATGCACCGATGTCTGCGATATGCCGGACAGGTCCCCACTCGGTGCCTGGAATGACCCCGTTGCATAAAGGTTCAGGGCAACCGTAACCTTGACGGACACGGGGAGAGGGTGTCCCCCGCCAGTGCCACGCGGTGACAGGTGTGCCAGCAGGTGGCAGATGTGTGCCACGGTTTCCCGCCTCATCCGGAGTCTCCTTCTGCATTCCAGGTCCGTGAGGTCCTGGTATGACTGCCGGGGCCGGTACACACGGGCGCCCTCGGGTGCCTCCGTTGCCGTGGGGCCGCGACGTCCTCCTCCCCCTCCTCGTCCTGTCGGTCAGGTGTACTCCAGCCTGGGCGGCTGCCGCCTGCCCCTCTGCGGCAGGCTGCGCCTCCTCTCTGGCACGCTCCTCCTCCTCCTCCTCATCCAGGGCAACATGGACATTAGCGGCTGCCGCCACGGTGGTCAACATCGCTGGATGATCGGAAAACATGACGGCCTGGTGGGGAGGGGTGGGGGGGAACGACGACATGTCATCATTGCCCATATCCCCTCCTTCCCCCCAGCCAGGTGGCATGGACCGCATGGGTCCAACTGTTGGAGGCTGACACCTGGCCAGGTGGACCAACTCACTTGCCCCCCCATCCTCCTCCCCGGCACGGACCCCCCATCCCCCTCCCTGGCACGGACCCCCCCCCCATCCCCCTCTCTGGCACGGACCCCAACCTCCTCCCCGGCACGGACCCCCCATCTCCCTCCCCGGCACGGACCCCCCATCCCCCTCCCCGGCACGGACCCCAACCTCCTCCCCGGCACGGACCCCAACCTCCTCCCCGGCACGGACCCCCCATCCCGCTCCCCGGCACGGACCCCAACCTCCTCCCCGGCACGGACCCCCCATCCCCCTCCCCGGCACGGACCCCCCCCATCCCCCTCTCTGGCACGGACCCCAACCTCCTCCCCGGCACGGACCCCCATCCCGCTCCCCGGCACGGACCCCAACCTCCTCCCCGGCACGGACCCCCCATCCCCCTCCCCGGCAAGGACCCCAACCTCCTCCCCGGCATGGACCCCCCATCCCCCTCCCCGGCACGGACCCCCCCCATCCTCCTCCCCGGCACGGACCCAAACCTCCTCCCCGGCACGGACCCCCCATCCTCCTCCCCGGCACGGACCCCCCTCCCGGCACTCCCCCGGAGCCCAGCCCACTCTAACCACGCCCCCCCCCCGCCGCACACACACACACACAACCCGAGACACACCTCTCCCCACACATTCAGACTGTGGCCACGCCATCGCCTGCCCAGCGGCCAACCCCCCAGGCCGTCACTTACCTCCACGCTGGTCGGCGTGAACCTGGAGCACAGGTTCACGCCGATGAAAAGGAGGTTTGATTTACCTCGACGTGAACGGTCATCACGTCGATGGGACTTAGGCCCATCCGGAAGGGAGAATATCGGCAGGCCGAAAATCGGCTGCCTTGCGCAGACCCGTGCCATTCTCCGACGTCAGCGGCGCCATTAACGCCCCGCCGACTTTTCTCCCTTCGGAGACTTCGGCAACCGGCGGGGGCGGGATTCACGGTGGCCAACGGCCATTCTCCGACCCTCTGGGGGTTCGGAGAATGACGCCCCAGGGTCCAGACCGACGCTCCCTCCACCTTCTTGTACCTCCTCCACTGTCGCCAGATTCTCAGTATCGCCACCACCACCTAACTTGTGGAGTAACGGGTCGGCGAGAACGGCAAAGGAGCCGTTATCAAAGCTCCCAGACTAGTACTTTTACATGACGCCGCCTCCAGCTGCTCCCATGCCGTGCCCCACCCCCCATCGCCCACATCCTAATCATATCTATATTGGCCGCCCAGTAGTAGTTGCGAACGTTCGGCAGCTCCAACCATCCCCCCCCCCGACAGCTATCTCCTGACTCGTGGGGTCTTATTCGCCCACAAAAAGCCCGAAATGATCCTACTCACCCGCTTAAAAAAGGCCTTAGGGATGAAGATGGGAAGGCACTGAAAGACAAACAAAAATCTGGGGAGGAACGCCATTTTCACGGTCTGTACCCTCCCTGCCAGTGACAGCGGGAGCATGTCCCACCTTTTAACGTCCCCTTGCATTCGCTCCACCAACCGGGTCAGGTTGAGCCTGTGCAGGGCATCCCATTTCCTTGCCACCTGTATATCCAGGTAACGAAAAATGTTCTCTACCATCCTGAGCGGCAGCTCTTTCAGTCTCTTCTCCTGTCCCTTGGTCTGGATCACGAACAACTCGCTCTTTCCCATGTTCAGTTTGTACCCTGAAAAATTACCAAAATCCCTCAGGATCCGCAGAACATCCCCCATCCCCTCCACAGGGCCCGAAATGTACAGGAGCAAATCATCTGCGTATAGCGAGACCCGATGTTCCACCCCCCCCCCCCCCCCCCAAACCAGTACCCTCCAGTTCCTCAAGGCTCTCAGCCCCATAGCTAGCGGTTCTATAGCTAGGGCAAATAGTAACGGAGAGAGGGGACACCCCTGCCTCATTCCCCGGTGAAGCTCGAAGTACCCTGACCTCAGCCGGTTTGTACATACACTTGCTACAGGCGCCTGGTACAGTAATTTCACCAAACCAATAAAGCCCTCACCAAACCCGAACCTCCCCAGCGTTTCCCACAGGTACTCCCACTCCACTCGGTCAAAGGCTTTCTCTGCGTCCTTCGCTGTTACCACCTCCGTCTCCCCTCCTTCTGAGGGCATCAAAATAATATTCAAAAGTCTCCGAACATTGGTATTAAGTTGTCTGCCTTTAACAAACCCAGTCTGGTCTTCCTCTATCACCCCTCGAACGCAATCCTCAATTCTTGTGGCCAGAATCTTAGCTAGCAATTTGGCATCCACGTTTAAGAGCGAAATCGGCCTGTATGACCCGCATTGTTCCGAG
Source organism: Scyliorhinus torazame (assembly GCF_047496885.1). Lineage (NCBI taxonomy): Eukaryota > Metazoa > Chordata > Chondrichthyes > Carcharhiniformes > Scyliorhinidae > Scyliorhinus > Scyliorhinus torazame. The sequence goes on from NC_092709.1 coordinate 119,627,373, forward strand.
TCCTTCCCTCGTTTAAGAATGAGTGAGATCAAGGCCTGTGACATTGTTGGGGGGAGGGTTCCTTTCTCTCTAGCCTCATTGAAGGTCCTCATCCGGAGTGGGCTCAGTATTTCCAAACATTTCGAAGAGAATTCTACCTTGTAACCATCCGGCCCCGGGGCTTTACCCGATTACATGCCCTCTATAGCCTTGACAATCTCCTCCAATTCAATCGGGGCCCCCAGCCCCTCCACCTTTTCCAGCCTCTTCCACCTTTGGAAACTTCAACTGGTCCAAAACTTGCCTCATCCCTTCCGCACCCACCGGGGGCTCCGACTCGTATAGTTTACTACAGAACTCCTTTCACTCCGTTCAACCCCCCCTGGATCCAAGACCATGTTACCCTCCTTATTCTTTACTCCCCCGATTTCCCTGGCCACCTCCCTCTTTCGCAGTTGGTGTGCCAGCATTCTACTCGCTTTCTCCCCGTACTCATAGACTGCCCCACTTGCCTTCCTCAGCTGTGCTTTAGCTTTCCCTGTGGTCAGCAGTTCAAACTCTGCCTGCAGACTCCGCCGCTCCCTCAGTAGCCCCGCCTCGGGGGCATCCGTGTATCTCCTATCCACTCGGAGTATCTCCTCCACCAGTCTCTCCCTCTCCGCTCTTTCTCTCTTTTCCCTATGGGATCGAATTGAGATGAGCTCCCCTCTGACAACTACCTTCAGAGCCTCCCAGACCGTTGCCGCTGCTACCTCATCCGTATCGTTTGTTTCAAGGTAATCCTGGATGTTCCTGTTAATCCACTCGCAAACCTCTTCATCCGCCAGAAGCCCCACACCCAGTCTCCAGAGCAGGCGCTGCCCTCTCTCCTCACTAAGCCACAGGTCCACCCAGTGCGGGGCATGGTCCGAGACTGTGATTGCCGAGTATTCCATCCCCGCCACCTTTGGGATTAACGCCCTGCTCAAGGCAAAGAAGTCTATGCGGGAGTAAACCTTATGAGCGTGGGAGAAAAAAGAAAACTCCTTCGCTCTCGGCCGCACGAACCTCCAGGGATCCACCCCCCCCCCCCCCCCCATCTGCTCCATAAAACCCTTCAGTTCCTTAGCCGCTGCCGGTCGCTTCCCTATCCTGGACTTCAACCAGTCCAGTTCGGGGTCAATGACTGTGTTAAAGTCTCCTCCCATGATCAGGTTGTGTGACTCCGGGATTTTGCCGAGCATGCGTCTCATAAATTCCACATCATCCCAATTCGGAGCGTAGACCCACCAGGACCACCTCCAGCTTTCCACTCATCATTATATACCTGCCCCCCTTATCTGCCACAATTCTCCCAGCCTCAAATGCCACACCCTTACTGATCAGAATTGCTACCCCCCTCGTCTTCGAATCCAGCCCTGAATGGAACGCCTGGCCTACCCATCCCTTTCTCAATCTCGTGTAATCTGCGAGCTTTAAATGTGTCTCCTGAAGCATTGCTACGTCTGCCTTTAACGCCTTTAAATGCACGAACACGCGCTCTTTTCACCGGCCTATTCAAACCCGTCACATTCCACGTGATCAGCCTGGACGGGGGGCTAACCACCCCCTGCCGACTAACCATCGCCCTTTTTTGGCCAACCTCGAGCCCGCGCCCCTCATTCCTCGAGCCCCCCCACAGGGAGCCACCGCCCCCGACCCTGAATTGGTACCCCGAAATTGATACCCCCTCTGTCAGCAAAGCACCATCCCCCCTCCCCTCCTCCCCCCCCCCAACAGCCCCACGACCCAATACCCCCAGCCAAGCACCAGCTAAGCACTTGCTCACCCACCACTGTGCCTCAGAGAGTCAGCTGACCCATGCTGACCCCGGTAGCTCCCGCCCCTGGCACCGATCAGATTGTCGCCTCATTGTCCAGACCCCTCTTCCCACATGAATAAACCAATTAAGCTACATCTCCAGCCCCAGTGAGTAAATAGTAATACGAAATGAAAAACAAACAGAAAACACTAACATAGCCCCGTGAGGAGACACTCACTGAACCAAGGCTCCAACTTCCCGAAAAATCCTGTGACCGCTGCGCCCATGCACCCTGGTCTATACCGGCTGCCATGCCGTGCCTCGGCGCCCGCTCCGCACGCTTCTGTCTGTTGGGACTTAAACGCATCACCCGGCCACTCCTGGTCCAGCTATCCATACAACAGAGAGGGAATCCTTTTTGGCAGTGTTCGCTTCACCAATCTGCCTCAAAAAGTCCATGAAAACGCCTGAAAAAAGGTCCGAGAGTCCGTTCCAGGCGGGAGCTGCCGAATGCGCGACCATGGCTGGCACCGGAAGTGGCCTTTGCCAATTATTTTGAATCTGTGTCCTCTAGTTCTTCATACTGCCCTGAGTGGGAGCAGCTTCTCACTATTTATCCTGTTCACACCCCTCAGGATCTTGAATTGCTCTATTAAGCCCCATCTCAGCCTTCTTTTCACCAAGGAAAACAGTCCCAATCTCTCCAATATATCCTCTTAGCTACAGTTCTTTAGCCCTGGAATCATTATTGTGAATCTCCTATGTGCTCTCTCCAATGCCTTCACATCCTTCCTCAAGTATAGCACCCAGAACTATACATAGCACTTCAGATGAGGCCTTATACAAGTTATACATGACCTCCTTTCTCTTGTACTTGGTACCCCTATTAATAAAGTTTAAGATAATGTATGCTTTATTAACTGCTCTCTCAAATGATCTGCTATCTTCAATGACTTATGTACATATACACTGAGGTCCCTCTGTCTCTGCACCTCCTTTAGAGTTTCTCCCTTTATTTTCTACTGTCTCTCCATATTCTTCTTGTCGAAATGAATCACCTCACACTTCTCCACATTGAATTTAATTTACTACTTCTCTGCCCAACTCAACAGAATGCCTATGTTCTATTCAAGCTCAAAACTATCCCCATCACAGCTAACAAAGTTTGCAATCTTCATTTCATCTGCAAATTTTGAAATCATAACCTGTGTTGGATCTCTGTGTCTATTCGTACACCAGTAACGCTGTACCATATACCAAATAACAGAGATTCAAGACTGGCTTCTTGGGTTAAAGGCAATATGCCACCTTTATTTTGTCAGCTTTTAGTGTCTATTGGTAAGTTTCAATTTTCACACAAGTACAGAATTTAGGATGTTCCGACTCGCCCTGTAGCAAGCTAGTCAGAATGATTGTCTTTCGCAAATACAGATTGTTGAATTCAAAATACAATGACAGCTCATAATAATTCCTTCAAGTCAAGATACACAGTACAAAAGAACTGCACAATTTAAAATAGAATAAAATAGCAATTTTGCAAAGCAAGAGGATAGAATAGGTTTTAGAGGATAGGTTGAATTGATTCGAGAATTACTTTCTCATTCCGATACCTAAGCTTTTAAGAAGATTACTATCTATAAAAGATCTGTCCCCTCTACAGCAGTGATTGGTTTTAACTAATCTATAATTCTTTTAATTCGACTAAAGTGTCTGTCTGTTAAATTAAGAATTGAAACATTTCAGTAAATTTCCACTTGATGAAAAGCTTACTCAGCAAAAAATCCTTTCCATGGGGTGATCTTGTGGTTACCATGGTCGCGGAACTGGATCTTAGCCCAGCTCTCTAACACAAAGATACTTTCTGTTATTTCGGCCTTGCAAACTCTTGCAACTTTCTTATCGGATCTTTTCACAAGCAGTCAGCATTTTCTGCTGTCATGGTTAATATATGACTTTTAATAGTATCATGTCACTCAATCATTTTTTCCTTTAAAGTTTAATTACCTATAAGAAAAGTAAATTTCTATCAACCTGAACACCACAGTCTATGTCATTAATGTACACTAGGAAGAGCTAGCATTCCAACACTGATTCCTGGAGAACCCCAATACAAACCTTCCTCCAATATGGAGGGCAACCATTTATCACTATACTCTGTTTCCTGTTACTCGGCAATTTTCTTACCCAAGTGCCCACTTTCCTCTTATTCCATGGGCTATAATTTTTCTCACAAGTCAGCTGTGTGGCACTGTATCAAGTGCCTTTTAAAAGTCTATATACACCACATTAGCAGCATTGCCCTTATCAACCTTCTCTTTTACCTCTTCAAAAGAAACTCCAGCAAACATGACTTTCCCTTAAGAATCCATGTTGGCTTTCCTTAATTCTCCTGCATTTGTCTCAGTGAATATAGATTTTGTCCCAAAATATAGTTCCTCGAAGTTTCCCTCCCACTGACGTCAAATTGATTGGCGTGGAGTTACTGTCCAAATCCTCGCATCCCTTTTTGAACAAGGGTGTAACATTTGCAATTCTGCAGTCTTCTGGCACCACCTTTGTCTGAAGAAGACTGAACAATTATCACTGGTGTCTCTGCAATTTCCACTCTCACTTTGCTCAGTATCTTTGGATACATCTTGCCTTGTCCTTGTACTTTATCAATTTTAAGTAAAGATAGCTTTTCAAACACTTCTTTCTTCTCAATTGTAAATTCCTTGAGGTAACTAGTTACCTCCTCTCTCACTTCAGTCTGGGTAGCAGTTTCTTCCTTTGTAAAGACATAGCCAAAGTACTTGTTTAATACCTCTGTTATTTCTCCTGCCTCCAAATGCAAGTCCCTTTTTTTTTATCCCGAATGCTTACTTTTGCCACCCTTTTATTATTTATACACTTGTAGAAAACCTTGGATTCCCTTGTATGTTAGCTATCTGTCTCTTTTCATGCTCTCACCTTTTCACGTCCCCTCTGCATCCTTCTATTTCAGCCTGATTTTCCATTGTATTTTCTACCTGATACACGCAGTTCTTCCATTTGATCTTCATCCCTATCTCTCTTGTCATCCAGGGTGCTCTGGATTTATTGGTCCCACCTTTGCTGTTGAAGGGTACATACCTTGACATTGCTGACCATACTTTTTCCTTGAAGGTAGCCCATTGTTCAGCCACCATCATTTCGACCAACATTTGATTCCAACTCACTCAATTTAAATGCATTCTCACCCCATTGAAGTTGGCTTTCCCTCAATTAATTATCCCTGCTCTGGATTTTTCCTTGTCTTTATCGATGGCCAACCTAAATACCCCCAGCACCTCGGTTCCTCTAGCCCCCCTTCAGAATGGGAGTATCACAAATGTTTCGATATTGCTATATGGGAACAAGAGAGACTCGCGGTTGGTGTGTTGCCTCAGGTGCCAGGGTCCGTGATGTCTCGGATCGTGTTTTCGAGATTCTTAAGGGGGAGGGGAAGCAGCCCCAAGTCGTGGTCCACATAGGTACCAACGACATAGGTAGGAAAAGGGATAGGGATGTAAGGCAGGAATTCAGGGAGCTAGGGTGGGAACTTAGATCTAGGACAAACAGAGTTATTATCTCTGGGTTGTTACCTGTGCCACGTGCTGGCGAGACGAGGAATAGGGAAAGAGAGGAGTTGAACGCGTGGCTACATGGATGGTGCAGGAGGGAGGGTTTCAGATTTCTGGATAATTGGGGCTCATTCTGGGGTCGGTGGGACCTCTACAAATGGGATGGTCTACACCTGGACCAGAGGGGTATCAATATCCTGGGGGGGAAATTTGCTAATGCTCTTCGGGAGGGTTTAAACTACTCCAGCAGGGGCTTGGGAACCTGAATTGTAGCTCCAGTATACAGGAGGTTGAGAGTAGTGAGGTCATGAGTAAGGTTTCAAAGTTTCAGGAGTGTACCGGCAGGCAGGAAGGTGGTTTAAAGTGTGTCTTCTTCAATTCCAGGCGCATCCGGAATAAGGTGGGTGAACTTGCGGCGTGGGTTGGTACATGGGACTTCGATGTTGTGGCCATTTCGGAGACATGGATAAAGCAGGGACAGGAATGGTTGTTGCAGGTGCCGGGGTTTAGATATTTCAACAAGCTCAGGGAAGGTGGTAAAAGAGGGGGAGGGGTGGCATTGTTAGTCAAGGACAGTATTACGGTGGCAGAAAGGCCGTTTGATGAGGACTCATCTACTGAGGTAGTATGGGCTGAGGTTAGAAATAGGAAAGGAGAGGTCACCCTGTTAGGGGTTTTCTATTGGCCTCCGAAAAGTTCCAGAGATGTAGAGGAAAGGATTGCAAAAATGCTTCTGGATAGGAGCGAAAGCAACAGGGTAGTTGGGGGACTTTACCTTTCCAAATATTGACTGGAAACGCTATAGTTCGAGTACTTTAGATGGGTCCGTTTTTGCCCAATGTATGCAGGAGGGTTTCCTGACACAGTATGTAGATAGGCCAACGAGAGGCGAGGCCATTTTGGATTTGGTACTGGGTAATGAACCAGGACAGGTGTTAGATTTGGAGGTAGGTGAGAACTTTGGTGATAGTGACCACAATTCGATTACGTTTACTTTAGTGATGGAAAGGGATAGGTATATACCGCAGGGCAAGAGTTATATCTGGGGGAAAGGCAATTATGATGCAATGAGGCAAGACTTAGGATGCATCGGATGGAGAGGAAAACTGCAGGGTATGGGCACAATGGAAATGTGGAGCTTGTTCAAGGAACAGCTACTGCGTGTCCTTGATAAGTATGTACCTGTCCGGCAGGGAGAAAGTGGTCGAGCAAGGGAACCGTGGTTTACTAAAGCATTCGAAACACTTGTCAAGAGGAAGAAGGAGGCTTATGTAAAGATGAGACATGAAGGTTCAGTTACTGCGCTCGAGAGTTACAAGTTAGCTAGGAAGGACCTAAAGAGAGAGCTAAGAAGAGCCAGGAGGGGACATGAGATGTCTTTGGCAGGTAGGATCAAGGATAACCCTAAAGCTTTCTATAGATATGTCAGGAATAAAAGAATGGCTAGGGTAAGAGTAGGGCCAGTCAAGGACAGTAGTGGGAAGTTGTGCGTGGAGTCCGAGGAGTTAGGAGAGGTACTAAATGAATATTTTTCATTAGTATTCACACAGGAAAAAGATAGTGTTGTCGAGGAGAATACTGAGATTCAGGCTACTAGACTAGAAGGGCTTGAGGTTCATAAAGCGGAGGTGTTAGCAATTCTGGAAAGTGTGAATATAGATAAGTTCCCTGGGCCGGATGGGATTTATCCTAGGATTCCCTGGGAAGCTAGGGAGGAGATTGCTGAGCCTTTGGCTTTGATCTTTAAGTCACCTTTGTCTACAGGAATAGTGCCAGAAGACTGGAGGATAGCAAATGTTGTCCCCTTGTTCAAGAAGGGAAGTAGAGACAACCCCGGTAACTATAGACCAGTGAGCCTTACTTCTGTTGTGGGCAAAATCTTGGAAAGGTTTATAAGAGATAGGATGTATAATCATCTGGAAAGGAATAATTTGATTAGAGATAGTCAACACGGTTTTGTGAAGGGTAGGTCGTGCCTCACAAACCTTATTGAGTTCTTTGAGAAGGTGACCAAGGTGAAGATAAAGCAGTTGATGTGGTGTATATGGATTTCAGTAAAGCGTTTGATGAGGTTCCCCATGGTAGGCTACTGCAGAGAATACGGAGGCATGGGATTCAGGGTGATTTAGCAGTTTGGATCAGAAATTGGCTAGCTGGAAGAAGACAAAGGGTGGTGGTTGATGGGAAATGTTCAGACTGGAGTCCAGTTACGAGTGGTGTACCACAAGGATTTGTTTTGGGGCCACTGCTGTTTGTCATTTTTATAAATGACCTGGAGGAGGGCGTGAGTAAATCCTGGAGGAGGATGGGTGAGTAAATTTGCAGATGACACTAAAGTCGGTGGAGTTGTGGACAGTGCGGAAGGATGTTACAAGTTACAGAGGGACATAGATAAGCTGCAGCGCTGGACTGAGAGGTGGCAAATTGAGTTTAATGCAGAAAAGTGTGAGGTGATTCATTTTGGAAGGAATAACAGGAAGACAGAGTACTGGGCTAATGGTAAGATTCTTGGCAGTGTAAATGAGCAGAGAGATCTCAGCGTCCATGTGCATAGATCCCTGAAAGTTGCCACCCAGGTTGAGAGGGTTGTTCAGAAGGCATATGATGTATTAGTTTTTATTGGTAGAGGGATTGAGTTTCGGAGCCATGAGGTCATGTTGCAGCTGTACAAAACTCTGGTGCGGCCGCATTTGGAGTATTGCATGCAATTCTGGTCGCCGCATTATAGGAAGGATGTGGAACCATTGGAAAGGGTGCAGAGGGGATTTACCAGATATGGAGGGAAGATCTTATGAGGAAAGGCTGAGGGACTTGAGGCTGTTTTCGTTAGAGAGAAGAAGGTGAAGAGGTGACTTAATTGAGGCATACAAGATGATCAGAGGATTGGATAGGGTGGACAGTGAGAGCCTTTTTCCTCGGATGGTGATGTCTAGCATGAGGGGTCATAGCTTTAAATTGAGGGGAGATAGATACAAGACAGACGTCAGAGGTAGGTATTTTACTCAGAGAGTAGTAAGGGTGTGGAATGCCCTGCCTGCAACAGTAGCCAACACTAAGGGCATTCAAATGGTCATTGGATAGACATATGGACGATAAGGGAATAGTGTAGATGGGCTTTAGAGTGGTTTCACAGGTCGACGAAACATCGAGGGCCGAAGGGCCTGTACTGCGCTGTAATGTTCTATGTTCTATAGAGTGAGGTTTCTTTCACTGGAATAATTTATTTCTGCCAGCTAGGAAATAAGAGTGCGAAATAATAAATCGACTGTGAGATGCTGACTCCAGTTCCTTAAATCCATGGTTTAGTTTTATTCAATCATTTACCTTTACAATTCCATAGATCAGAAAGCAAACTAAACCCAGATTTAAGGAACTGGAGACATCCAACCGTTATCCGTAGATTTCTTTCTAAATGTCAGTATTATTACCTCACATTCACTATGGAGTGAATGAGGGACAGCCTTGTGAGAGGTCACAGAAGAATAAACATTTTGTCATGAATGAAGCTGTACAGTAGATGATTTCTGGTGTCAGATAATCCAGGATGTGCATCTATGCATCTAAAGCACATCTTTAAAATGTATTTCATTATTCATTTATGGGAGATTGCTAGGTGCTGTGTGTATCTCTGGCTGTATCTGGTTATTTGTAGTATGCTTTTGAGTTCTTTGATAACCTTAACACTCCATAGCTTTTATATGTATGTGTGGCTTTTGATTCTTTGTTGATTGAATTTTGAGGTCTATAAGTAGCATTCCCAGGTGGTCTCAGAACAACATGTGCATGCCTCAATAAAAATTAAGAAATCCTTCAGCTTAAAAAATATCTAAACATGTGCTAATTCTTTCAGATGCGTGTTTCTGGTGCACAGTCTACAAGACACATAGGAAGACTGTTGTTCTCCCGCCAAAGCTGAATTGCATTATTTTACGATCCCCAGGATGCAAGTTCAGTATTCCATGCCATTAAATTTATGCATGCCATGGAATACGAGGGATTTCCAGGAAATCCCGCTCACCACCTTGAGCGGGCGGCCCGTAGCAGAGTTCCGTGACCGGCACTACTTCTCCCCGCACTGCAAATCGCAGACCCCCACCCCCTGATTGTCTGGATGCCTCCCCTAACCCCAAGTACAGGGGTGATCCGCCCCCCCACCCCCCCCCCGCCCAGGGACCCCTGCCAAAAGGAACCCCCTCCACAGAAGCCCCCCCCCCCACACAGATGTCTATGATTCTTGTATAAGTTTTTTTTTCTTTTGTTTCCTTTTCTTTTCATGTACTTAATGATCTGTTGAGCTGCTCACAGAAAAATACTTTTCACTTTACCTTGGCACACGTGACAATAAACAAAATCCAAATCCAATCCAGAGACATCCGTCCCACACACAGACTGTCCCCCACACATGGACCTCCCCAATCTGAAAAGAGGGCCGGGATTCTCCCTTCCGGGGACTAAGTCCCCACGCCGGTGGGAGAACCGGCGCCAACCACTCCGGCGTCAACAGCCCCCGGGCACTTTCGGGGGCTAGATCGGCGCCGGAGTGGCTGGCGCCGCTCCAACCGGCGGTGAAGCGACTGCGCGAATTCGCGCATGCGCTGAAGGGCCGGCGTGATCTGACGCATGCGAAGAACTGCCGACGTGGTTCCGTGCATGTGCAGACCGGCCGATGTATTCTGCCGCATGCGCGGGGGGTTGTCCTCTCCTGCGCCGGCCATGGTGGAGCCCTACAGGGGCCGCAGAAGGAAGAAGTGCCCCTCGAAAACCGGCGCCAGAGAATACGACAGCCGGAGTCGGGGCGGTGGGGCGGGAATCGTACCGTCCCCCGGGGATTCTCTGACCCGGCAGGGGGGTCGGAGAATCCTGCCCTAGATCCCTGTCAGAAAGGTAGAGAGCAGTCCACACAGGGGCTGTGGAACACATTGTAGCTGGTAATATTTACCTTGCAGCTCCATGTGTCCAGTCCTCGAAGGTGAATAGCTGTGCCTACGTCTGTTTCTACAGGTTCACGATCTATAATCCATTCATGGCTTTCGAGTAGTGGTTTGTGATTGCCAGTTGTAAAAACTATCTGCCACTTTGATCCATTCATATCCCTTCAAGCTTCAGTGGTGGAAGTGTTGAAACCCCAATGTTTATAAACATTGACCACACCAAAGAGACATAAGTGCAGTGAAATCACACGCTTGAATGATTGGAATGAACTGAGTGCAACTTTTCGAGGGCAGGAATCAGACTGCTTCCTACGATGCAGAGCGCCAGGGCTCATTGCGGAGCGGGTTGTCATCATTCTTCATCCCATGGACCAGACTCGCTAATACTGCCAAACCAGGGCCTGTCGCGTTGCAGGTTGGAAGAATAGAGGGGGGTGCAGATGCCAGGTGCAAGGATGGTGCACAGGGGAGAGAGTGATTGGAAGGTGGGTGGAACAGGGGAATGGATGTGTGGGGGTGGAACAGGACTGGCGAGCCGCCGGTGACCAGGCCCCCTAGTTGATGAACCTGGTGGCGATTAGAGTATGCCATACGTGGTGGCCAGGTGTACACATTGTCCGGCCTTCAGTGACAGCCTCGGCCATGTGCCCTGCCCATCCTGGGCTCCTCCGCATCCTCCTTGTCGGACGAGGAATGGTGTTCATCCCCCTCCTCCAGTAAGTCATCCCTCTGCTGCGCAATGTTGTGGAGGACGCAGAGGACAATGTGGGAGCCCTGACTAGTGCTTAACTGGAGGACCACTCCACAGTGGTTCAAGCACCTGATCTGCATCTTCAGGATGCCGATGCACCGCTCAATCACACCCCTGGTCGCAGCATGGGTGTCGCTGTAGCAATTGTTGGTCTGTGGCTTCCGGACCGGCATCATCAGCCACGAACACAGCAGATAACCGCTAACACCCAAGAGCCACTCCTTCACCCGGGGGTGGGGCTTGAACGTGTTGAGTATGCCAGGATGAAGGCGTCATGCACGCTGCCCGGGTTTCGGGCACAGACGTATATGATGTCCAGTCGGTGGTCACACACCAACTGCAAGTTCATTGAGTGGAACCCCTTTTGGTTTGTGAAGGTCATCTCCTCATGTGGCAGTGCTCCTAGGGGAACCTAAATCCCATTGATCACCGTCTAGAGCTGGAAAATTGGATTTTCTTTTCACCTGGTGCTGCATATCCATAGCAAGTGATTTTCTTAACTCTAGAGGTCACAGCAAGCAGGTAAGATGTGGCACCTGGGTTTCAGTAGAGGGTCATGGGAGGGATGTTGGGGTGATGGCTGATAAGTGAATCTTGAGCAGGAGAACTGCTGTTCCTTGTCTTAAAGTAAAAAAGTTTTCCACACAACTTGATGAACCTCTTTGTCCTCCCATCAGTTATTAACTTATCTTCACCCTGACGAGAAAGCCGTTACAACCTGTCTACCCAACTCCCAATTGAAATGTAATTGGAGTTCCATTGATGTAATGGGACTCTGATTTACATAAATTAAAGCCTCTTGCCAACTTTTGGTGGTTGCTTCGTCACTCAACTTCAATTAGATGTTGAAATAGTGGCCGTTGACTTCCGGGTGCGGCTATGCAGAGCTAGGTCGCATATTCGGTAGCTCCCGCTTGGAACGGACTTTTGGGCTCTTTTACAGGTCCCCCACGGCATTTGTTTGACATTTCCCGGTGTGGGAAGAAGACTGCAGCATTCCCCTGACAGTGTCCCCCAGGAATGTTATGTCTTTTGGTTACCAGACCCGGCAGAAACAGTGAAAGATTTGGCTTGAGCTGCAGCAGTAGACGAGGGCCTCTTCCAGCATGCAAGCGGGAAGGGCAAGCTTAAAGCTGCAATCTGACTTGACTCTATCAATGGTGAATTCTAGCAGCAGAGGGAACAACTGTGCAAAGATCTACCAAGGCCATTGAAGAAGCAGGGACGAGGCTTCCGGTGGCGGCCATGAAGGAGTCGGTCGCGCATTCGGCAGCTCCCGTCTGGAACCGACTCTCAGACCTTTTTCAGGCGTTTCCATAGACTTTTTGGGGCAGACTGGAGAAGTGAACACTGCCAAAAGGATTCCCTCTCGACTTCCGGTTGCGGCTATGCGGAGCTAAGCCGCACGATTCGGCAGCTCCCGCTACCATGGACTTTCGGGCTCGTTAGAGGAGCCCCAACGGAACCTTTTTTTTTTTTTGGGACGCAACCCGTGGGGAAGGGAAGAGAGAGGTCCCCCTCCAACTTCAATGAAACGGACCAGAAGTGTAACGGCCAAAGGAGCGGCACTGGAGCAACGGGAGAAGCGAGGGAAAGAAAACAAAATGGCGGCGGCCAGGGACAAAGGGGAGCTGCAGGAGTTCATCAAGCGCTGCTTCGAGGAGCAGCGCGAGGAGATGCGCAAGGAGATATTGGCGCCTATGCTTTCGGCAATTGAAGGACTCGGGATCACCCAGAAGGCCCACGAAGCTAAGATCCAGGAGGTACAGAAAAGAGTCAGTCAGAACGAGGACGAGCTCGTGGGCCTGGCGGTGAGAGTGGAGCAGAACGAGGCGCTACACAAGAGGTGGGTGGGAAGACTCGAAGACCTGGAGAACAGGTCGAGGAGAAAGAATCTGCGAATCCTGGGTCTCCCTGAGGGAGTGGAGGGGGCTGATGCCTGGGCATACGCGAGCACGATGCTCGAGGCGATGATGGGCACGAAGGCCCCTTCGAGGCCGCTGGAGTTGGACGGGGCACATCGGGTGCTGGCGAAGAAGCCCCAGGCAAATGAGCCGATGGTGGTGAGGTTTCACCGGTTCACGGACAGAGAGTGGGTCCTGAGATGGGCCAAGAAGGAGCGGAGCAGTAAGTGGGACAATGCAGAGATCTGAATATACCCGGACTGGAGCACGGAGGTTGCAAAGTGGAGAGCGGGTTTCAACCGGGCCAAAGCGGCGTTGTACCGGAAAGAAGTGAAATTCGGAATGCTGCAGCCAGCGCGACTGTGGGTCACATACAAGGGCCAACACTATTACTTTGAAACGCCTGAAGAGGCGTGGACCTTTGTACAAGCTGAAAAGTTGGACTCTAACTGAGGGTTTGTGAGGGTGAGGGGGATGTTTTGGGGTTTGATGTGTGATGGTTGTTGTATATAGGGGGTCAATCACGCGCAGGAAATGTTACATGGGCTGGGGGAGAGAGACAAGGCCGCGACAGGAGCTGCTCCAGAGGGGGCGGAGCGGGCTTTGGAAAGCGCGGGGTGTTTTCCCGCACGCGGGAAGAAAGGCAGGAAGTGGAACGAAGGAATGCATATGGATTGGGAGACTCCCACGCGGGGAGGTCAATGGGACGGTGGGAGAAGCCGGGGTCAGCAGGCGTCAGCTGACTTACGGGAGTGACATGGGGGGAGCAAAAAAGCTAGACAGGGGTCTAGCGGGGGGAGGGGAGAGGGGGAAGGGGGGGGGGGGTAAAAGGGTTGCTGCTGCACTGGCCGAAAGGGAATGGGACACAGAAGAAGTGGTCGGGACGGGGGTCCCCCCTCTGGGGGACTGGAGGGTGAGGGAGGCGTGGACACGGGACTGGCCCAGAAAAGGAGATGGCTAGTCGGCGGGGCGTGGGGGGGTGAGAGCCCCTCCAATCCGGCTGATAACGTGGAATGTGAGGGGCCTGAAAAGAAAGGTACTTAGGGGGTTTATGGATCAGATGGGGGGAGTGGCCGCAGGCCAGGGAATTTTCTTTCTTCTCCCATGTACACAAAGCCTACTCCCGGATAGATTTCTTTGTTCTGGGTAGGGCGCTCATCCCGAGGGTGGAGGGGATGGAGTATTCGGCTATAGCCATTTCGGACCATGCCCCACACTGGGTGGAACTGGAGCTGGGAGAGGAGAGGGACCAACGCCCGTTGTGGCGGCTGGATGTGGGACTGCTGGCGGACGAGGTGGTGTGTGGGAAGGTGAGGGGGTGTATCGAAAGGTACTTGGAGGCCAACGACAACGGGGAGGTGCGGGTGGGGGTGGTATGGGAGGCGGTTATCAGGGGAGAGCTAATTTCCATTAGGGATCATAGGGAGAAGACAGAGGGTATGGAAAGGGAGAGATTAGTGGGGGAGATTTTGAGAGTGGACAGGAGATACGCAGAGGCCCCGGAGGAAAGATTAATTGGGGAAAGACGACGGATCCAGACGGAGTTTGACCTGTTGACCACAGGGAAGGCGGAGGCACAGTGGAGGAAAGCGCAGGGGGCGACCTACGAGTATGGGGAAAAGGCTAGTCGGATGCTGGCACACCAGCTCCGTAAGAGGATGGCAGCGAGGGAAATAGGGGGAGTCAAAGATAGAAGGGGAGCCACGGTTCGGAGTGCAACAAAAATAAACGAGGTATTCAAGGCCTTTTATGAAGAGCTGTACAGATCCCAGCCCCCAGCAGGGGAAGAGGGGATGAGACTATTCCTAGATCAACTGAGATTCCCGAGGGTGGAGGAGCAAGAGGTGGCTGGTTTGGGGGCACCAATTGGGTTGGAGGAGCTGAGCAAGGGTTTGGGGAGCATGCAGGCGGGGAAGGCCCCGGGACCGGACTGATTCCCGGTGAAGTTCTACAGGAAGTACGCAGACCTGTTGGCCCCGCTACTGGTGAGGACCTTTAATGAGACAAGAGAGGAGGGGACCCTGCCCCCGACAATGTCGGAAGCGACAATTTCTTTGATCCTAAAGCGGGACAAGGACCCACTGCAATGTGGATCGTATAGGCCGATCTCGCTCCTCAATGTGGATGCAAAGTTGCTGGCAAAAGTGCTGGCCACGAGGATCGAGGACTGTGTCCCGGGGGTAATCCACGAGGACCAGACGGGATTTGTAAAGGGCAGGCAACTAAACACCAATGTGCAGCGGCTCTTAAACGTGATAATGATGCCATCGGAGGAGGGAGAGGCTGAGATAGTGGCAGCTATGGACGCGGAGAAGGCCTTTGACCGAGTAGAGTGGGAGTACTTCTGGGAGGTGCTGAGTAGGTTTGGGTTCGGGGTAGGGTTTATCAATTGGGTTAAGCTCCTTTACAGAGCCCCGATGGCGAGTGTAGTGACGAACCGGCGGAGGTCGGAGTACTTTCGACTGTACCGAGGGACGAGGCAGGGGTGCCCCCTGTCCCCCCTGTTGTTCGCATTGGCGCTCGAACCATTGGCCATGTCATTGAGGGTGTCTAATAAATGGAGGGGGGTGGTCCGAGGGGGAGAAGAGCATCGGGTGTCGCTATATGCGGATGACCTGTTGCTGTACGTGGCGGATCCAATGGAGGGGATGGTGGAGGTCATGCAGACTCTAAGGGAGTTTGGGGAGTTTTCGGGCTATAAGCTCAATGTAGGGAAGAGTGAGCTCTTTGTATTACAGGCGGGGGACCAAGAAAGAGGGATAGGGGACCTCCCGCTGAGGAGGGCGGAGGGGAGCTTTTGGTATCTGGGGATCCAGATAGCCAGGAGTTGGGAGACCCTACATAAACTGAATCTGACGAGGTTGGTGGAGCAAATGGAGGAGGATTTCAAAAGATGGGACATGTTACCGCTCTCGCTGGCGGGTAGAGTGCAGTCGGTCAAAATGGTGGTCCTTCCGAGGTTTCTGTTTGTGTTTCAGTGCCTTCCCATCGTGATCACTAAGGCCTTTTTTAAGAGAGTAGGCAGGAGTATTATGGGGTTTGTGTGGGTGAATAAGACCCCGAGAGTAAGGACAGGGTCCCTGGAACGCAGTAGGGACCGAGGAGGGTTGGCGCTGCCAAACTTGGGGAGCTACTACTGGGCAGCAAATGCGGCGATGATCTGCAAGTGGGTTATGGAGGGAGAGGGGGCGGCATGGAAGAGGATGGAGATGGCGTCCTGTAAAGGAACGAGCCTGGGGCGTTGATGATGGCACCGCTGCCGCTCTCGCCGACAAAGTATACCACGAGCCCGTTGGTGGCAGCATCGCTAAGGATCTGGGGCCAGTGGAGACGGCACCGGGGTGCAATGGGAGCATCGGTGTGGTCCCCGATCAGGGGTAACCTCCGGTTTGTCCCGGGAAAGATGGACGGGGGGTTCCAGAGCTGGCATCGGGCGGGGATTAGAAGAATGGGGGACCTGTTCATCGACGGGACGTTTGCGAGCCTAGGGGCACTGGAGGAGAAGTTCGAGTTACCCCCGGGAAATGCCTTTAGATATATGCAGGTGAGGGCTTTTGTGAGGCGACAGGTGAGGGAATTCCCGTTGCTCCCGGCACAAGAAGTTCAAGATAGGGTGATCTCGGGTGTATGGGTCGGGGAGGGCAAGGTGTCGGAAATACACCAGGAGTTGAAAGAAGAGGGGGAAGCGCTGGTAGAAGAGTTGAAGGGTAATTGGGAGGAGGAGCTGGGGGAGGAGATCGAGGAAGGTCTGTGGGCTGATGCCCTAGGTAGGGTTAATTCCTTCTCCTCGTGTGCCAGGCTCAGCCTGATACAATTTAAGGTGGTCCACAGAGCGCACTTGACGGGGGCGAGTTTGAGTAGGTTCTTTGGGGTAGAGGACAGATGTGGAAGGTGCTCAAGGAGCCCGGCGAACCATGTCCATATGTTTTGGTCATGCCCGGCACTGGAGGGGTTCTGGAGAGGAGTGGCGGGAGCAATATCTCAGGTGGTGAAAGTCCGGGTCAAGCCAAGCTGGGGGCTAGCAATATTTGGAGTAGTGAACGAACCGGGAGTGCAGGAGGCGAAAGAGGCCGGCATTCTGGCCTTTGTGTCCCTAGTAGCCCGGCGAAGGATCTTGCTAATGTGGAAGGAGGCGAAGCCCCCCAGCCTGGAGGCCTGGATAAATGATATGGCTGGGTTCATAAAGTTGGAGAGGATTAAGTTCGCCTTGAGTGGGTCTGCGCAGGGGTTCTACAGGCGGTGGCAACCGTTCCTAGACTATCTCGCGGAGCGTTAGAGGAAGGTCGGTCAGCAGCAGCAGCAACCTTGGGGGAGGGGTGTGTGTGGAGGGGGTGGAGGGGATGTCCTGGGAGGGGGGGAGAGGAGGGGGGGGGGAAGGGGGGACTGCCTGGGAGAGTGGATGAGCAAGAGATAACATGAAGGGTTGGGGAAACTGGCACGTACGGGTGAGGGCCAGTGTACAAAGCTGTGTAAATATATCATTTTGCCATGTATATATCTTGCTCTGCGCGATTTCTCGTTTTTGTTTTTTTTGTTACGGGGGTGGGGTTATTGTTTGTAAGGGAGAAAAATTGTGTTAAAAACTTTAATAAATATATATTTTTTTAAAAGAAATAGTGGCCGTAAAGATTTCCACAAGATATGACCCCATTCTGCTTTTGCAAAGTTCGGGGTGACACCTTTCTTTCCTCAGCTATTTTTCCTGATGGGTTTTCCTCATTCTGAAGCAGCCTTGCTGATGGTGGTGGAGAGAAGCCAATGAATTTCTATCGGTTGTTGCTGTCAGCCGTCTACCTGTAATTTAATTGCAATTTTTCCCAATGCTTATTTAAAATGAAAGGGAGGTCCCAGCAGGATATAAAGGTGAAGGAAATTTGTACTTGGCAGTAGTCAAGACTGATGAGAGTTGCCTTTTAAGTGTCACACCACCACTAGTGTAGAGCAAAAGCTGAGAGTGTGCTTGCTGAAATAATGAATGATGAGAATGTATTTGTGATGACATGGTGAGGATTTTTGGTGGAGCGAAACAATATGCTCATACAAGAATCATAAGCATTGTTGGGTGGCATTTATATGTGGATCATTTATGTGAACACACATATGCACGGAACATATAGAGCTTTGGCAAACATGTTAGTATTTTTTAGAAAACCGTACCTGACAATTTTACGGGGAGGCATGGTGGCACAGTGGTTAGCACTGCTGCCTCTCAACTCCAGGGACCCTGGTTCAATTCTGGCCTCGGGTGACTGTGCGGAGTCTGCACGTTCTCCCCGTGTCTGTGTGGGTTTCCCCCGGGTGCTGTGCTTTCCTCCCACAGTCCAAAGATGTGCAGGTTAGGTGGACTGGCCATGCTAAATTGCCCCTTCGTGTTCAAAAGGTTAGATGAGGTTACTGGTGTGGTGATGTGCATCAGTGTAAATACACAAGGGGTTAATGTAGATAATCGACAACTAAGTAAACACTAGAGGGAGCACTGGAGATGTTTTTACATGCAGACATACAGCTAATGAACACATAGAATAGGACACGACCAATGGGCAGTCAAGACACCCAGAAGTGACACTACCACAAGGGGGCAAACCATATATATAAGGACAGGGTACACATGCTCTTTCTCTTTCCCTAGGCGACACTCAGAGAGAAGGACAGGGGCAGATCAGAAGCATCACACCCACCGCATGGCTTGGAGCAGACTGGTTAGTTAGACTGCGTTACTATAGCAAGATTAGCAGGAGAGTCGAACTCAAGTAGGAGAATTGTTAACTGTTCAATAAATGTGTTAAACCTATCTCCAAGTCTGAAGTCTGAACCTTCCTTTGTCAGAGCATACATCAAGGAAGCAGCTTATGCTACATGAAGAAGCATAACACAACATGGTACCAGTGAGTGCCTGTTGAATCTATATAGTTCAACTCAACATATCTGTGACTACCAGCAACAGCACCCAGGCAAGATGATCGAGATTCCGGTTCCTCAGCAGCTCAGGTACCACGGCAATCTCAGTGCCAACTGGCGTGCATTCAAACAGAGATTTGAGATCTACATGGCAGCATCCAACCTCAATGGTGTGGTCGATGCTGAGAAGATAAAGCTTCTACTCACCATTGTGGTTGAAAGTGCAACAGAAATCTTCCACTCCTTCAGGTACTCCAAAGGGCAAGTCAAGAGAGACTTCCAGACAGTCCTGGACAAGTTTAAACACGACTGCAAGGTAAATACAACAGAAGAAATCGGTAAAACTGGCGCCAATACTCACCACGAGGCAAAGGTAGGCTTGTAAATGCAGAAAACGGCAGTTTTGATTGGCAGCAACCTTGTGAAAGGAGCCGCACAAATGCCAGTTCCCCAGAAGACGCGAACCGGCAAAACAGTGTTTTGCGCATGCATGAGAAGCCGCGCATGCGCAGTTGCGCAAGGAGCGCACAGTAAAGGAACAGCGATTTGCGCAGGCGCAATCCATTCCTACGCTCTACGTCACAAGTGTCGTGACGTCAGAGGCCCCGGAACACGCCCACTTAAAGGGGAAATGTCCCAAAACAGTTTTAAAAAATGTTTTAAGCCAGATAACACAATTCTTTCACCTGGAACGACAGCACAATGCCTGAACTTCGACCAGTAGCTGAAAGTAACCTCCGCAGAACCCTGCAACAAGCAGTTAGCACCGCCCTGAGAAATGATTTAGTCCTTGAAGACTGCGATTCAGACATTAATTTCTTCCTTGGGACATAGCGAGCACAATGACAGCTCTGACACAAAAAGTGATGTTATGGTCCTTGAAGACTACGACTCGGAAGATGATTTCATCATTGGCCGTGGCGACCTCAGTACCAAATCCGAACCGCAACGGGATGTGTTGTACAGTGAAGCATCTGACACAGTCATGGACGAGTTCTTCAGATTTGAGGATCCTCAGCCCAGCATAGACGACATCCCGACCCACGAGTACAGGATTCTGCTGCGGCCTGACGCCAAGAGACAGAGAGCGGTACAAGCCCACAGAGAGCGGCCCAACTCCACACAGAGTGGTCCACGCACCACGAAGAGTCCCCGACTCTGCACAGAAAGCGATGACAGACTCCACAGCGAGACCACTGCACGTCTCCACACAGAGAACACAGAAAGACTCCACAGTGAGACCACTGCACGACTCCATTGAGAGCGCACAGATCGACTCCACAGCGAGACCTCTGCATGACTCCACACAGGGAACGATGCCAGTCTCCACAGGGAGAGCGATACAAGCCTCCACAGCGAGCTCGTTGACAGACTCCACAATGGAAGCAACGCAAGATTCCAGAGCGCAGTCCTTGCATGAACAAGACCATGAAGGTCTAGCAACCTTATCTGAGCAACCAGCAGTAGACGATGCAAGTCTGCCATGCTCAAGTGCACAGCAAGACGACTGTGACAGTCTACCACGCTCACGTGAACAACAGACAAGGTGACAAGGTGCCACACAAAAGGTTGTTGCATAAGATAAAGATGCATGGCATTAAGGGGAAAGTAGTAGCATGGATAGAGGATTGGTTAATTAATAGAAAGCAAAGAGTGGGGATTAATGGGTGTTTCTCTGGTTGGCAATCAGTAGCTAGTGGTGTCCCTCAGAGATCAGTGTTGGGCCCACAACTGTTCACAATTTACATAGATGATTTGGAGTTGGGGACCAAGGGCAATGTGTCCAAGTTTGCAGACGACACTAAGACAAGTGGTAAAGCAAAAAGTGCAGAGGATACTGGAAGTCTGCAGAGGGATTTGGATAGGCTAAGTGAATGGGCTAGGGTCTGGCAGATGGAATACAATGTTGACAAATGTGAGGTTATCCATTTTGGTAGGAATAACAGCAAAAGGGATTATTATTTAAATGATAAAATATTAAAACATGCTACTGTGCAGAGAGACCTGGGTGTGCTAGTGCATGAGTTGCAAAAAGTTGGTTTTCAGGTGCAACAGGTGATTAAGAAGGCAAATGGAATTTTGTCCTTCATTGCTAGAGGGATGGAGTTTAAGACTAGGGAGGTTATGCTGCAATTGTATAAGGTGTTAGTGAGGCCACACCTGGAGTATTGTGTTCAGTTTTGGTCTCCTTACTTGAGAAAGGACGTACTGGCACTGGAGGGTGTGCAGAGGAGATTCACTAGGTTAATCCCAGAGCTGAAGGGGTTGGATTACGAGGAGAGGTTGAGTAGACTGGGACTGTACTCGTTGGAATTTAGAAGGATGAGGGGGGATCTTATAGAAACATATAAGATTATGAAGGGAATAGATAGGATCGATGCGGGCAGGATGTTTTCAATGGCGGGTGAAAGCAGAACTAGGGGGCATAGCCTCAAAATAAGGGGAAGTAGATTTAGGACTGAGTTTAGGAGGAACTTCTTAACCCAAAGGGTTGTGAACCTATGGAATTCCTTGCCCAGTGAAGCAGTAGAGGCTCCTTCATTAAATGTTTTTAAGATAAAATAGATAGTTTTTTGAAGAATAAAGGGATTAAGGGTTATGGTGTTCGGGCCGGAAAGTGGAGCTGAGTCCACAAAAGATCAGCCATGATCTCATTGAATGGTGGAGCAGGCTCGAGGGGCCAGATGGCCTACTCCTGCTCCTAGTTCTTATGTTCTTATGACAATCTACCCAGATTATTTGAGCCACCAGAAGAAGACTCTGAAAGTCTACCCAGCTCATCTAACCGACAAGAAGACACTGAAGGTCTACCCACTGTATGTGTGACAAGTGACAAAGGTCTCACAATTCCCATACAAGATGTGCGACACCTCAGCGAGACTGACAGACCTCAGCTAGTATGTACAGAGGCACGCGACAATCAAAGTGAGGTTGCTAGTGACTCCAGTGACACTACGTTAATTCAAACCTCATCTGCTCGAGCCTCTCCACAAGAACCTGAAATGACTCCGGACGGCGAGTGTCAAGAAACCAAAGCTGATTCAGGTGAACCAGAAAGGACTCCAGACGGGGAGCATCGACAAGCCAAAGATGATTCAAGTGAACCGGACATGACTCCAGGCGGGGAGAGCCCAGGAATCAGAGATGGCACGCTCAATGCAACAGCAGATGCCACAAAGGATACTGACACAAGTAACTTTGTGAAGGGCTCAAATTCTCTACTCGGTGTGGTCATTGAGTGCAACAAACACAACAACAAAACCTACGCAAACAACAACAAAGACAACAAGAAGCGTACCACAGGCACCAACGTCAACAACAAGCACGACAACTACAACAACACTGGAACAACTGGTACAACTCTGCCCATGAAGGACAATTTTACTGCTCAGCTCAGAACAATGGCAAGTGTGCAGACATACCATGGCATGATAACGCATCTTACAAATTCACGTTTGTTACACTACAACCAAGCAGACCAGCTTTCAGTGCAGCTGACATACGGCATCAATACCGCAAACACAGACTCCAGTCCAGGTCAGACAACACAGATGACATACTGCATCGCTACCACAAGCATAAAAAAACAGAGTCCAAATCAGACAAAAAAGTGATCTGACCATTTGGACACCTCCTGATGACTTCTTGGTTCCTTAAACACCAGGACACTGACGGCGTTCACAAGGAAATGACAACACCAACGTCGACACTTCCATAAAAGCACAAGAAAGCCACTCGACCATATAAATTCATGAACTTTGGACTCATGAATATTATTTGGTATTGCATAATCATCAGTCACCATAACTTGTACATGTCATCACTTATCTACCTATTTTGTTCAATTTTCTGTATAGAAAATATGTAACATGAAAAAAGGGGGGATGTGGTAATATGCATCACTGTAAATACACAAGGGGTTAATGTAGATACACTACAACTAAGTAAACACTAGAAGAAGCATCGGAGATGTCATGACATGCAGACATACAGCTAATGAACACATAGAATAGGACACGACCAATGGGCAGTCAAGACACCCAGAGGTGACACTACCTCAAGGGGGCAACCCATATATAAAAGGACAGGGTACACATGCTCTTTCTCTTTCCATAGGTGACACTCAGAGAGAAGGACAGGGGCAGATCAGAAGCATCACACCCACCGCATGGCTTGGAGCAGACTGGTTAGTTAGACTGCGTTACTATAGCAAGATTAGCAGGAGAGTCGAACTCAAGTAGGAGAATTGTTAACTGTTCAATAAATGTGTTAAACCTATCTCCAAGTCTGAACCTTCCTTTGTCAGAGCATACATCAAGGAAGCAGTTCATGCTACATGAAGAAGCATAACACAACAACTGGGTTACGGGGATAGGGTGGAGGCATGGGCTTAAATAGGGTGCTCTTTCTAATGGTTGGTACATACTCGATGGGCCAAATGGCCTCCTTCTGCACTGTAGATTCTATGAACATATTTGAAGCAGATTTTTACTCCAATACTGGATGAAGTGGATCACTGATTTGATAGCTTCTCATTGTTCAATACTACTTACCATCCTTTGCATGGGGAATTCCTAAACTTGAGTCCTTACAAATGGTGTGACTGATTAGAGACGTGAACTGAGCAAAATTCACTTAATTGGGGATCTATTAATCAGTGTAATGTGTTATTTCAAAAAAACAAGGCTACAGCTGTTAATTTGAAAGAGAAAAATGAAATGAATAATTTTCAACAGAATTGATGCATACAACTTCAGCTTCCTCACTGACACATTAAAGAAGATAAATGGAACTTTACTCTGTTTTGAAGTACTTGAAGGAAATGAAATCTGTCATCCATGCTGGCAGAAAATGAATGATTTTATACTTTCTTAGCAGATGTGCTTCAAGAAGCTGATTTGATTATTCCAAAAGGGTAGAATTGACGACAGCATGCAGGAAATATCCAGATTCCAGGATAGCTTTGATACAATCACTTAAGTTTTATAGGTGCTTCAATATGATTATGAAATGAATAGCTCTAATAGTCTAATTGGCTATCATTCTGGAGGCTTAAGAGTAGATTTTCTAATTTGTTACTTCTGATAAAAGCTTAAAGTAGGTCAAACTGATTACAAAAATCAGTTGCGATCAATTGCATATTATTGAATTTTGGATTGAAATGCCACACTGACTGCACCAGAAGAGCCAGCCAGTCTGAAATGTAGGAACTTGGGAATTGCCATTTCGCTCACCTTCTACCATCCTGGTCGTGTTGCATGATCCAACAATAATGAAGTTGTTGACTACTTATACCAATCAATCTCTGTAAATTAGCCAGTCATGCAACATTTTATTATACAATTCTCATCCTAATTTTCAAATTTCTCCACAGCCTCACCCCTCCTTATCTCTGTGATTTCCTCTCGCCCACAATCCTCTGAGATATGTGTATTCATTTCATTCTGGCCTCTTGAGTATCCTGAATTTTGGTGGCTCCACCATTGGTGGCCGTGCCTTCGGTTACCAAGGCCCAAAGTTCTGGAATACTCTCCCTACATCTCTCTGCTCCGCTTTCCTCCTTTCCTCCTTTAAGATGTTACATAATATCATAAAATGTATCTCTGACTTAGTAGGTGGAACCTTGTGGATGTCATGGTGACCTTGGCTATTGGCTGGAGAGCCATTGAGACCCCAGTATCGCCTCTTTTCATGAGGGTCTGCTGAATTTGGTGCCAGCCAGGTACTTCAGAGGCAAATGCAGGCCTTCCCAAGGATCAAGAACCCTAGGGGTGAAAGTCCCACCCTCAGAGCTGCCGGTCAATTAAGATCATCCGCTCTTTTGAATGGTAGTGCCACTGTAGAGGCTCACTGGATCCCAGGTCAGAGTGATGTCAGGAACAGGGGAAGGGTTGCTGGGAAAGGTGCGTTTCAGCAGCAAGGACAGAAGGTGTCTCTCGGTGGCTCCCAGCCCTCCTGAAGGAATCTTTAATTTATAAGTATCTTAACCTGTCGAACTACGCCAAGTTTGGGGGAAGCTTAGTTGATGAATCAAGTCCTGGCGCAATACGACAAGTTGTAAGATTTGTAATATTTGTAGACTGTGTTAAGTTGTTTGATTCCTTGGATTATTCGACTGTGTATAGTTGAAGGAATTTATATAATCTCTGCTATTCGGTTATCAGTAGCACTTTGCGAATACTGGAACTCAGCAGAAATTTACAGTATAAACTCCTCAGGTGCCAAAAAGAATTGTTTTATTTGTAGTCGCTTGATTACAATTTGAAAGTCATTTAAAAGGCAATTCGTAGACAATTCGAAGCTTTCAGAGAATTACAGACATTATCTTTCTTTGCTTAGGCAGACAGCTCGGAAGTAACTTTTAAAAGGTCAAAGTCTGGCAATGAAACATGAAAAGAGAGAGAAAGCTAATCTTCAGCTAAACTCAAACTCAAAGTCAAAAGTGGACTAACATCACTGACACAGACTGTTAGGCTGACAGAACCCCCAAAGACAATTACCTAAAAACTAAACACTAAAACAAAACTGGAGACTAGAATCAAAGGCAAAAACTGACTAAACTAACAGAAAGACAACACAGCACAACACACCTTCAAAGACAATAAAAAACCAAAATGGCGGGGAGAAACTTTTTAGTTATACATTTTCATATCTGTCTTAAGTCGTCTAATTACACCCCAATATAATCCTAATTGGTTTGGGTTAGACTCAAACACATTTGATTTGATGGCAAGCCGTCCATCTTCAATGTGCAACATCAGCTTTTCTGACCCAGCTGTTATCTGCATTGTGAACAATGTTGCTGTGTATTCAGTCCCTGTCCTTGACAATTAGCACAAGCAGTGTCAAATTATCTTGCTGTTTTAATGTCACACTGTCTTTGAAAATATGCATTTGCCAGAACAACGGACTTCAGTAAAAGTGAATTATGCTGTATAAATGGGTATTAAAAACTGGGGCTCAACATTTATGCTTAAACAGCTATCTTTTACCTATACTAGTTGTATTCAAAATACCTGGCTTCTACAGTCGGCCCTTTGATAAATCGAAAAATTGAGATATATCAGAAAAGATTAAAATACATCATTAATGCGATAGGATAGGTAAAAGCGCAAAGAATCATTGCAGTTTTAAACAATAAAATGGAATTAACATTGCAACAGGCATTTCAAAATAATTATTATAATTAATAAATTAATCAAATTTGATCACATTGGTAATTAATAATAACTTCATGTAAAATTATTATACAATAAAAGTTGAACATATGATCTAGTAATAAATGGTAAAATGATTATCAAAATGGACATCCTCTGGATTATACACAAAAGCTTGTTGAAAGGGTTAATTTTCTTACAGAGACAAAAAGAGGCGTATAGCTTGGAATGATGCCATTCGCATCTTTAAACTTTTTTTTTGTCACTCAAATGGACTGGGAGTAAAAGTTGGATTGCTGCCAAATTCCCGTTATCAAATTTCTTTGAACAACCTGTTCTTTTGGCTTTTAATCAAAGATTGTTGGGTTTTTTTTTTAAACCAGCTTCCACATTGTTTGAAGTTTTAATTTCCAGGCTAATTCCAAACATTTATTTTAAAATATCAAATACAATAACTTATTAAATATATAACTGAACCAATCTTGTGCTGTATCTTGATTTTCTGTAGATGAATTTGTCGATTCTGTTAAAGGAAACACAGCTAACAAGATATGTTAATTTCTTTAAATTAATACAGCAACGTTCAGAATAATGACAGTTTTCTTAAGTTGACAGTTCTTGGCAACTTTTTAGCGATACATTGAGGGTTCTTTAGCTGCTTTGATGGCAGCCGTTCTCTTCTGAGTAAGTTCCCTTTCTCGTTTGGAAATTTTCTGTCCCAAGTAAACATCTTTCTGGTCAATTTGTGCTTTGTGAAAGCTAGCTTTGTGACTGTTAGCACTGAGGTGGTTCAAGACCATCCGTAAATCTTTGTCATGATCATCTTTATTGATAGAGGTTATCAGAACATCATCTTCATATTGGATAATGGTGGAAGGCCGAACAGGCAGTTGCCTGAGATGATTCTGTAAAGCCATGTGGTAAACAGTTGGGCTATTATGATACTGTTGTTGATTAACTGTAAAAGCAAACCATGGTTGTAGTTGCTTAGCCAGTGTTGCTGACCAGAAGCCATACTGGGTGTGTCTTGTTGGTACGTGTTACATGGTTGACCACGAGGTGGAGATGTATTGTAGTGAACATTGTCTACTTCTTTATCAACTCTTGAATCTATCCGTTGTTTTTGATAGCATTTTGCCATCCAGTGTCCTACTCTACCACAGAAAAGACATTGTGGTATTTCCTTACGTGATTTTAATGGAGCAAGGGTACATGTTTGCCCTGGCGCCGGTGGTGAAATTGTAGTTACTGCTGATATTCCTGCAGGTGCTGCAACAGCCGCCGCTGGAGCCGCAGGTAACATGGGCTGGATTTGAACACTATCTTCGTCTGATTCATCTGACAAAGGAACTGATTTATTCGTGACATTTGTTCTTGGCTGTGCAATTGCCGATTGTGCCACTAGGTGGGGCGCTTGGGCTGCTTTCTGAGTTTGTGCTGTTTGTTCAAATTTCTGCACAGAAATTTTGCAGTGTTCAGCTAAA
Organism: Scyliorhinus torazame; assembly: GCF_047496885.1. Taxonomy (NCBI): domain Eukaryota; kingdom Metazoa; phylum Chordata; class Chondrichthyes; order Carcharhiniformes; family Scyliorhinidae; genus Scyliorhinus; species Scyliorhinus torazame. Next base: position 119,654,838 of record NC_092709.1, read on the forward strand.
ACACATCTTTCTTCGATTAACTTGCAATTTTCAAGTTCAATTTGCTCAGTTTTTAATTGTACTTGTCGGTATTTTGACTCCACTTTAAAAACTTGATTTTGAAATTCTCCGATTTGAACAGATAACTGCTGGAGTTCAGAGGTTTTATTTTGCAAATCTGTTCTAATTTCATCATAATGCTCAAGTTTGGATTTTGCATCTTGCAAATCTTCAAGAACTGCACTTAGTTGGTCTTTAGTGGACTGAAGCTGATGATCACTTTTATTTTTAACAATGATCTCTTGCTGACTGTGTATCTGTCCCGTAATTACCAGGGACCATTTTACACGTTCTGCACCGTGTAATCGTGTGCATTTTCCCCATGCTCTCTTGATATTATTGAAGGACCACTGTCCTCTGGGGATATCATACTTTGATTCAATTTTTTTTGAGGTTTCACATGGGTTAAAATGTCTACGAGTGAAAGATCTACAATCCCCCAACATATCTTCAACAGAAACATCTGGTATTCCAGCACCCCCCTTGGATGTAGTGGGGAGTAATTTTCTGTCTGCTAAAGGCTCTGAATCTACACTTTGATTAGGATCAGCCATAACTTTTCTTGATCGCTGACTGACGTTTTATTTTAGTTACTGCAGTGACTCATCTTCCAGTCACGTCTGATAGTCTGACCGACCGACTGGCACTTGATTTATTTAACACAGTCTATAAAAAAAAATGTTCTTTTCAAGGGTCGAAGTACTGATTGATGCGGCTTTAAGACTTTTAATGGGTGAAAAAGATATTTCTTACCCTAGTCTAGCCGTGGGTTCCGGCTGTCTTCTGGGCCTCCTCCAATTATCTCCGAAGCTTCCCGAAGGTTCCCGACCTCCTCCGATTATCTTCGAAGCTTTCCGTCGTCCTCAGTACTCCCCCCTTCTGCCTGACTACGCCAATAATGAAAGAATCTTTAATCAGAAGATTCTAGGTTTGACTCCTGGCTGGCTCGCCAATTAAAGGAAACTTTAATTTATAAGGATCTTAACCTGTCGAACCACGCCAAGTTTGGGGGAAGCTTAGTTGATGAATCAAGTCCTGGCGCAATACGACAAGTTATAAGATTTGTACTATTTGTAGACTGTGCCAAGTTGTTTGATTCCTTGGATTATTCGACTGTGTATAGTTGAAGGAATTTATATCATCTCTGCTATTCGGTTATCAGTAGCACTTTGCGAATACTGGAACTCAGCAGAAATTTGCAGTATAAACTCCTCAGGTGCCAAAAAGAATTGTTTTATTTGTAGTCGTTTGATTACAATTTGAAAGTCATTTAAAAGGCAATTCGTAGACAATCCGAAGCTTTCAGAGAATTACAGACATTATCTTTCTTTGCTTAGGCAGACAGCTCGAAAGTAACTTTTAAAAGGTCAAAGTCTGGCAATGAAACATGAAAAGAGAGAGAAAGCTAATCTTCAGCTAAACTCAAACTCAAAGTCAAAAGTGGACTAACATCACTGACACAGACTGTTAGGCTGACAGAACCCCCAAAGACAATTACCTAAAAACTAAACACTAAAACAAAACTGGAGACTAGAATCAAAGGCAAAAACTGACTGAACTAACAGAAAGACAACACAGCACAACACACCTTCAAAGACAATAAAAAACCAAAATGGCGGGGAGAAACTTTTTAGTTATACACTTTCATATCTGTCTTAAGTCGTCTAATTACACCCCAATATAATGCTAATTGGTTTGGGTTAGACTCAAACAAATTTGATTTGATGGCAAGCCGTCCATCTTCAATGTGCAACATCAGCTTTTCTGACCCAGCTGTTATCTGCATTGTGAACAATGTTGCTGTGTATTCAGTCCCTGTCCTTAACAATTAGCACAAGCAGTGTCAAATTATCTTGCTGTTTTAATGTCACACTGTCTTTGAAAATATGCATTTGCCAGAACAACGGACTTCAGTAAAAGTGAATTATGCTGTATAAATGGGTATTAAAAACTGGGGCTCAACATTTATGCTTAAACAGCTATCTTTTACCTATACTAGTTGTATTCGAAATACCTGGCTTTTGCACCTCCCCAATGCAGGGTCTCTTGAACAGGCACCAAATGTCTTTTGAATGAGGAGACCCCCCACCACCTCACTCAAAAGGACACGGCACGTCCGCCCCAGATGGCAAGCCGTTGTCTGTGGCTGGGTTCGTACTAGCAGTGGCAGATTGAATCCAGGGCCTCAATTGGTGGTGGGTGGGAAGGCCGATCACAGGCCTTCCTTTGACAGACTTAATCGTGGTTGTAGTGTGAAGGCCACCCACCACCCTCCCTCCTGCTCGAATACCACTACTAAATTCACTATGGGGGCACAAAGTTCCTCCCTGTAACACCTTATGTAGTTTGGTGTCATGTTTTGTTTCATAATGCTCCTATGAAGCACTGTGACATTTCATTACTTAAAGGGCAATGTGCAAATTTATTGCTTTTAGTGCACTGGCTAACACACCAACATCAAATTTGGTTCTGATGAAAAGTCACCTTACCCTGAAACGTCTGCCACACTCTGCTACATATTATATTTGCTTTTGCATCAAATTCCTTTCAATATTATTTAAAGCTGTTAGCACAATTGTTTATAAGACCATAAGACCATAAGACATAGGAGCGGAAGTAATGCCATTCGGCCCATCGAGTCCACTCCGCCATTCAATCATGGCTGATTTCAACTCCATTTACCCGCTCTCTCTCCATAGCCCTTAATTCCTCGCGAAATCAAGAATTTATCAACTTCTGTCTTAAAGACACTCAACGTCCCGGCTTCCACCGCCCTCTGTGGCAATGAATTCCACAGACCCACCACTCTCTGGCTGAAGAAATTTCTCCTCATCTCTGTTCTAAAGTGACTCCCTTTTATTCTAAGGCTGTGCCCCCGGGTCCTAGTCTCCCCTGCTAATGGAAACAACTTCCCTACATCCACCCTATCTAAGCCATTCATTATCTTGTAAGTTTCTATTAGATCTCCCCTCAACCTCCTAAACTCCAATGAATATAATCCCAGGATCCTCAGACGTTCATCGTATGTTAGGCCTACCATTCCTGGGATCATCCGTGTGAATCTCCGCTGGACCCGCTCCAGTGCCAGTATGTCCTTCCTGAGGTGTGGGGCCCAAAATTGCTCACAGTGTTCTAAATGGGGCCTAACTAATGCTTTATAAAGCTTCAGAAGTACATCCCTGCTTTTATATTCCAAGCCTCTTGAGATAAATGACAACATTGCATTTGCTTTCTTAATTACGGACTCAACCTGCAAGTTTACCTTTAGAGAATCCTGGACTAGGACTCCCAAGTCCCTTTGCACTTCAGCATTATGAATTTTGTCACCGTTTAGAAAATAGTCCATGCCTCTATTCTTTTTTCCAAAGTGCAAGACCTCGCACTTGCCCACGTTGAATTTCATCACCCATTTCTTGGACCACTCTCCTAAACTATCTAATTCTTTCTGCAGCCTCCCCACCTCCTCCATACTACCTGCCCCTCCACCTATCTTTGTATCATCGGCAAACTTAGCCAGAATGCCCCCAGTCCCGTCATCTAGATCGTTAATATATAAAGAGAACAGCTGTGGCCCCAACACTGAACCCTGCGGGACACCACTCGTCACCGGTTGCCATTCCGAAAAAGAACCTTTTATCCCAACTCTCTGCCTTCTGCCTGACAGCCAATCGTCAATCCATGTTAGTACCTTGCCTCGAATACCATGGGCCCTTATTTTACTCAGCAGTCTCCCGTGAGGCACCTTATCAAAGGCCTTTTGGAAGTCAAGATAGATAACATCCACTGGCTCTCCTTGGTCTAACCTATTTGTTATCTCTTCAAAGAACTCTAACAGGTTTGTCAGGCACGACCTCCCCTTACTAAATCCATGCTGACTTGTCCTAATCTGGCCCTGCACTTCCAAGAATTTAGAAATCTCATCCTTAACAATGGATTCTAGAATCTCGCCAACAACCGAGGTTAGGCTAATTGGCCTATAATTTTCCATCTTTTTCCTTGTTCCCTTCTTGAACAGGGGGGTTACAACAGCGATTTTCCAATCCTCTGGGACTTTCCCGGACTCCAGTGACTTTTGAAAGATCATAACTAACGCCTCCACTATTTCTTCAGCCATCTCCTTTAGAACTCTAGGATGTAGTCCATCTGGGCCCGGAGATTTATCAATTTTTAGACCTCTTAGTTTCTCTAGCACTTTCTCCTTTTTGATGGTTCCCATATTCAACTCTGCCCCCTGACTCACCTGAATTGTTAGGATATTACTCATGTCTTCTACTGTGAAGATTGACGCAAAGTACTTATTTAGTTCCTCAGCTATTTCCTTGTCTCCCATCACAAAATTACCAGCGTCATTTTGGAGCGGCCCAATGTCAACTTTTGCCTCCCGTTTGTTTTTAATGTATAGAACATAGAACATAGAACATAGAACAATACAGCGCAGTACAGGCCCTTCGGCCCACGATGTTGCACCGAAACAAAAGCCATCTGACCTACACTATGCCATTATCATCCATATGTTTATCCAATAAACTTTTAAATGCCCTCAATGTTGGCGAGTTCACTACTGTAGCAGGTAGGGCATTCCACGGCCTCACTACTCTTTGCGTAAAGAACCTACCTCTGACCTCTGTCCTATATCTATTACCCCTCAGGTTAAAGTTATGTCCCCTCGTGCCAGCCATATCCATCCGCGGGAGAAGGTTCTCACTGTCCACCCTATCCAACCCCCTGATCATTTTGTATGCCTCTATTAAGTCTCCTCTTAACCTTCTTCTCTCCAACGAAAACAACCTCAAGTCCGTCAGCCTTTCCTCATAAGATTTTCCCTCCATACCAGGCAACATCCTGGTAAATCTCCTCTGCACCCGCTCCAAAGCCTCCACGTCCTTCCTATAATGCGGTGACCAGAACTGTACGCAATACTCCAAATGCGGCCGGACCAGAGTTCTGTACATCTGCAACATGACCTCCCGACTCCGGAACTCAATCCCTCTACCAATAAAGGCCAACACTCCATAGGCCTTCTTCACAACCCTATCAACCTGGGTGGCAACTTTCAGGGATCTATGTACATGGACACCGAGATCCCTCTGCTCAGCCACACTTTCAAGAACTTTACCATTAGCCAAATATTCCGCATTCCTGTTATTCCTTCCAAAGTGAATCACCTCACACTTCTCTACATTAAACTCCATTTGCCACCTCTCAGCCCAGCTCTGCAGCTTATCTATATCCCTCTGTAACCTGCTACATCCTTCCACACTATCGACAACACCACCGACTTTAGTATCGTCTGCAAATTTACTCACCCACCCTTCTGCGCCTTCCTCTAGGTCATTGATAAAAATGACAAACAGCAACGGCCCCAGAACAGATCCTTGTGGTACTCCACTTGTGACTGTACTCCATTCTGAACATTTCCCATCAACCACCACCCTCTGTCTTCTTTCAGCTAGCCAATTTCTGATCCACATCTCTAAATCACCCTCAATCCCCAGCCTCCGTATTTTTTGCAAAAGCCTACCGTGGGGAACCTTATCAAACGCTTTGCTGAAATCCATATACACCACATCAACTGCTCTACCCTCGTCTACCTGTTCAGTCACCTTCTCAAAGAACTCAATAAGGTTTGTGAGGCATGACCTACCCTTCACAAAGCCATGCTGACTATCCCTGATCATATTATTCCTATCTAGATGATTATAAATCTTGTCCCTTATAATCCCCTCCAAGACTTTACCCACTACAGACGTGAGGCTCACCGGTCTATAGTTGCCGGGGTTGTCTCTGCTCCCCTTTTTGAACAAAGGGACCACATTTGCTGTCCTCCAGTCCTCTGGCACTATTCCTGTAGCCAATGATGACATAAAAATCAAAGCCAAAGGTCCAGCAATCTCTTCCCTGGCCTCCCATAGAATCCTAGGATAAATCCCATCAGGTCCCGGGGACTTATCTATTTTCAGCCTGTCCAGAATTGCCAACACCTCTTCCCTACGTACCTCAATGCCATCTATTCTATTAGCCTGGGGCTCAGCATTCTCCTCCACAACATTATCTTTTTCCTGAGTGAATACTGACGAAAAATATTCATTTAGTATCTCGCCTATCTCTTCAGACTCCACACACAATTTCCCATCCCTGTCCTTGACTGGTCCTACTCTTTCCCTAGTCATTCGCTTATTCCTGACATACCTATAGAAAGCTTTTGGGTTTTCCTTGATCCTTCCTGCCAAATACTTCTCATGTCCCCTCCTTGCTCATCTTAGCTCTCTCTTTAGATCCTTCCTCGCTACCTTGTAACTATCCATCGCCCCAACCGAAACTTCACACTTCATCTTCACATAGGCCTTCTTCTTCCTCTTAACAAGAGATTCCACTTCCTTGGTAAACCACGGTTCCCTCGCTCAACGCCTTCCTCCCTGTCTGACCGGTACATACTTATCAAGAACACGCAGTAGCTGATCCTTGAACAAGCCCCACTTATCCAGTGTGCCCAACACTTGCAGCCTACTTCTCCACCTTATCCCCCCCCAAGTCACGTCTAATGGCATCATAATTGCCCTTCCCCCAGCTATAACTCTTGCCCTGCGGTGTATACTTATCCCTTTCCATCATTAACGTAAACGTCACCGAATTGTGGTCACTGTCCCCAAAGTGCTCTCCTACCTCCAAATCCAACACCTGGCCTGGTTCATTACCCAAAACCAAATCCAACGTGGCCTCGCCTCTTGTTGGCCTGTCAACATATTGTTTCAGGAAACCCTCCTGCACACACTGTACAAAAAACGACCCATCTATTGTACTCGAACTATATATTTTCCAGTCAATATTTGGAAAGTTAAAGTCTCCCATAATAACTACCCTGTTACTTTCGCTCATATCCAGAATCATCTTCGCCATCCTTTCCTCTACATCCCTAGAACTATTAGGAGGCCTATAAAAAACTCCCAACAGGGTGACCTCTCCTTTCCTGTTTCTAACTTCAGCCAATACTACCTCGGAAGAAGAGTCCCCATCTAGCATCCTCTCCGCCACCGTAATACTGCTCTTGACTAGCAGCGCCACACCTCCCCCTCTTTTGCCTCCTTCTCTGAGCTTACTAAAACACCTAAACCCCGGAACCTGCAACATCCATTCCTGTCCCTGCTCTATCCATGTCTCCGAAATGGCCACAACATCGAAGTCCCAGGTACCAACCCACGCTGCCAGTTCCCCTACCTTGTTTCGTATACTCCTGGCATTGAAGTAGACACACTTCAAACCACCTACCTGAACGCTGGCCCCCTCCTGCGACGTCAAATCTGTGCTCCTGACCTCTATACTCTCATTCTCCCTTACCCTAAAACTACAATCCAGGTTCCCATGCCCCTGCTGCATTAGTTTAAACCCCCCCAAAGAGCACTAACAAATCTCCCCCCACAGGATATTTGTGCCCCTCAGGTTCAGATGTAGACCATCCTGTCTGTAGAGGTCCCACCTTCCCCAGAAAGAGCCCCAGTTATCCAAAAATCTGAAACCCTCCCGCCTGCACCATCCCTGTAGCCACGTGTTTAAATGCTCTCTCTCCCTATTCCTCATCTCACTATCACGTGGCACGGGCAACAACCCAGAGATAACAACTCTGTTTGTTCTAGTTCTGAGCTTCCATCCTAGCTCCCTGAAAGCCTGCCTGACATCCTTGTCCCCTTTCCTACCTATGTCGTTGGTGCCAATGTGGACCACGACTTGGGGCTGCTCCCCCTCCCCCCTAAGGACCCGGAAAACACGATCCGAGACATCACGTACCCTTGCACCTGGGAGGCAACATACCAAACGTGAGTCTCTCACGCTCCCACAAAATATCCTATCTGTGCCCCTGACTATAGAGTCCCCAATTACTAATGCTCTGCTCCTCTCCCCCCTTCCCTTCTGAGCAACAGGGACAGACTCCGTGCCAGAGGCCCGTACCCCATGGCTTACCCCTGGTAAGTCCCCCCCCCCACAAGTATCCAAAGCGGTATACTTGTTTCTCAGGGGAACGACCGCAGGGGATCCCTGCACTGACTGTTTTTTCCCAGTCCCTCTTACAGTTACCCACCTATCTCCAATCTTTGGTGTAACTAATTCCCTGAAGCTGCTATCTATGACCCCTTCTGCCTCCCGAATGATCCGAAGTTCTTCCAACTCCAGCTCCAGTTCCCTAACTCGGTCTTGGAGGAGCTGGAGATGGCAGCACTTCCTGCAGGTAAAATCAGCAGGGACACTAACTGCATCCCTCACCTCAAACATCCTGCAGGAGGAACATTGCACTCCCTTCCCTGCCATTCCTCTAACTTTCTACCAAGATCTGGCTAACAACTAAATTAAATTTTTATAAAAAATAATAATAATATAATAAAAATATGGTACTTACCTCAGACCAATGGGTTTTATTATTAGGTTAGAGGAGGAGGGCGGGTGGGAATTTATTGGTGAGGGTCTTCCCAGACGTCCGCGGGTCGACTTCCTGATCCCGCCTAAAAAACTCCCAGCAACCTCCTTCCGCAATGCGCCCGCTGAAATTGACTAACCAGCTGCTCTCACGCCGCCGAAACCTATTTAAAGAAACTTTTACTATCATTCCTAATGTTACTGGCTAGCCTACCTTCATATTTGATCCTTTCTTTCCTTATTTCTCTCTTTGTTATCCTCTGTTTGTTTTTGTAGCCTTCCCAATCTTCTGACTTCCCACTACTCTTTCCCACATTATAGGCTTTCTCTTTTGCTTTGATGCATTCCCTAACTTCCTTTGTCAGCCATGGCTGCCTAATCCCCCTCTGATAACCTTTCTTTTCTTTGGGATGAACCTCTGCACTGTGTCCTCAATTACTCCCAGAAACTCCTGCCATTGCTGTTCTACTGTCTTTCCCACTAGGCTCTGCTCCCAGTCGATTTTCGTCAGTTCCTCCCTCATGCCCCTATAGTTACCTTTATTTAACTGTAACACCTTTACATCTGATTCTACCTTCTTTCTTTCAAATTGGAGACTGAATTCGACCATATTATGATCACTGCCTCCTAAGTGCTCCCTTCCTTTAAGATCTTTAATCAAGTCTGGCTCATTACATAACACTAAGTCCAGAATGGCCTGTTCCCTCGTGGGCTCCATCACAAGCTGTTCCAAAAAGCCCTCCTGTAAACATTCAATGAATTCCCTTTCCTTGGGTCCACTGGCAGCATTATTTACCCAGTCCACCTGCATATTGAAGTCCCCCATGATCACTGCGACCTTGCCTTTCTGACATGCACTTTCTATTTCGTGGTGCATCTTGTGCCCCTGGTCCTGACCACTGTTAGGAGGCCTGTACATAACTCCCATTATGGTTTTTTTGCCTTTGTGGTTCCTCAACTCTACCCACACAGACTCCACATCATCAGATCCTATGTAATTTAGTGCTATTGATTTAATTTCATTCCTAATTAACAAGGGAACCCCGCCCCCTCTGCCCACCTCTCTGTCTTTTTGATAGGTTGTGAATCCCTGGATGTTTAAATGCCAGTCCTGAACCCCCTGCAACCATGTCTCTGTGATGCCTACCACATCATACCTGCCAGTCACAATCTGGGCCACAAGCTCATCTACCTTGTTCCGTACACTGCGCGCATTTAAATATAGCACCTTTAATTCTCTATTGACCGTCCCTTTTTGTTTTCTTAGTGTGGTGGACCTTGGTTTACTGAGCCTTTCCATACACTGTGTCATATTTTGTGGGATGGGGACTATCGTAACCTCTCCTGAGTTTTGTCTTTTTGTGCTTTTTTGTATTCCTAAGCAGCTACGCTTCCCACTGATTCCTTCACCTCTTGGTTCCCTGCCTTTCCCCCCCCCCCACCCCCCCACCCCCAATCTCTAGTTTAAAGTCCTATTGACCACCCTATTTACTCTTTTCGCCAGAACACTGGTCCCAGCTCGGTTCAGGTGGAGACCATCCCAACGGTATACGTCCCCCAGTCCCAAAACTGATGCCAGTGTCCCATGAAAAGGAACCCCTCTTTCCCACACCACTCTTTCAGCCACGTGTTAATTTCCCTTGTTCTTGCCTCCCTATGCCAATTTGCACGTGGCTCGGGCAGTAATCCAGAGATTATGACCCATGAGGGCCTGTTTTTTAATTTGAATCCTAGCTCTTTATAATCTCTAAACAGGTCCTCTTTTCTAGACTTGCCTATGTTGTTGGTACCGACATGGACCACAACAACTGGATCCTCCCCCTCCCTCTCCAGTATCCTTTCAAGCCGGTCAGAGATGTCCCGCACCCTAGCACCGGGCAGGCAACATACCATGCGGGACTCTTTATCCTGCTCACAAAGGATACTATCTATCCCCCTGATAATAGTGTCATGTAGAATTAGTAGAATGTAACATTACTTTTATGTCATGGTAAAACATAATTTTAATCAGCAGTTCTGACTTTTAGTTTGAAATTTTGGTGTCCTTTGGAACTGATCATTCCTAAATCCAGACTTTTTTTGTTCCAGGTGACAAGTGTAAATTGATTGAATACAGCAAACTGAAAAACATGCTTCTCGATCTCCAGAATCAAAAATACATCCGACAACGAAATAGCAAAGAGAATGAAGACAAAATGTCTCTCAAAAAATTGCTGGTGGATAACATGTTTGAATATTTTGATTCAAATGATGATGGACATGTTGACAGCAATGAATTGGCTCAGGTGAGTGACAGCATCCAAGAGAATGGAAATAATAACAGAGATCATGAAATTGTTGTTTCATGTATAAATTTAAAGAATTATAGCAGAGATCATTCTCTTTTTAGACCTGTTGCATGTTTATTGGTTCAAGCGAACTCCGCCTGACCCCCAATCTAATATTGAATCCAAGCAATAAAATTTTATAGTTCCCATCACTTACACTGTCCACAGGTAGCTACATATATTGGATCGCAGGAACTAAGGGCGGGATTCTCCACTCCCACGCCGAAGTGGCCGCTCTGTCGTGAACGCCGTCGAGGTTCACGACGGCGCGGAACGGCCCCGGTCCCGACCGATTCAGGCCCTGACAATGGGCCAGGATCGGGGCCGCGTCATTTACACGCACCAGGCCTTGTCGCCCGCGTAAAAGCGGCGCCGCATAGATGATGTGGCCAGCGCCGCATAACGGGCGTCATCCGCGCATGCGTGGTTGTCGTCCTGTCTAAATCCGCCCCGCAAGAAGATGGGGGACGGATCTTGCGGCGCCGCGGAAGGAAGGAGGTCCTCCTTCAGGGAGGACGGCCCGACGATCGGTGGGCACCGATCGCGGGCCACCCCACATTCCAGGTGAAGCCCGGTGCAGGATCCCCCCTCGCCCCCCCGCAGGCCGGCCGCCCCCCCCCAGCGTTCACGCCTGCAGCGACCAGGTGTGGACGGCGCTGGGGGGAACCCGCCATTTTGGCCTGGCCGCTTGTCCCATCCGGGCCTCAGAATAGCGGGGGTGCCGGCGAATCGCCATTTTGGGTGTCTCCGGCGATTCTCCGGCCTGCGGCCCGCGAAACTCGACCGGGCCGTTCCCGCCGCTTGGGAGAATCGCGGGAGGGTGTTGGACCGGCGTCCCCGGAAATTTTGGCGGCCCAGGCGATTCTCCCAACCGGCCAGTGGCGTCATCGCACGACGCCAGGATGACGCCGCGCTGTGTAATAGGAAGTGCGCGGATCGGCACACAGACACTGAGGTCGGACATGGGTGAGCCCCGTTGCGCCGCTCCCTGCATCCGGGACTACGACCTGGAGGCACTTCTAGATGCTGTGGAGGAGCGCCGGGCCATCCTCTTCCCCAGACGTGGACACCGGTAGCCGTGCAGCACTGTGAGGCAGGGATGGCGAGAGGTCGGGATGGCCGACAGCGTTGTGGGGCACATCCCCTGCACGGGAGATCAGTGCAGGAAGAAACTGCACGAGCTCACGAGGGCAGCGAGAGTATGTACCCTGACACTCCCCCCGGGCAATGCCCCAAATGCCCCCCCCCCCCCACCTACACGGGGGGGGGGGAGGGGGGGGCGGCTGGAGTCCCACGTTGCACCCGGGACACATGTGGAATCCCCCACCCCACCCCGTGGGCAAGTGCCATTGCGTGGATCCCAGTGTCCCCACCTAGTGATAATGGTGCTAACGTGTGCGTCCTGCTAATGACCACTTAACCCCTCACACCCCACCGCCTCACACTGCACCAGCCTCACAGTCCACACCCTCACACCCCACCGCCTCACACTGCACCAGCCTCACAGTCCACACCCTCACACCCCACCGCCTCACACTGCACCACCCCCACAGTCCACACCCTCACACCCCACCGCTTCACACTGCACCAGCCTCACAGTCCACACCCTTACACCCCACCGCCTCACACTGCACCAGCCTCACAGTCCACCCCCTCACACCCCACCGCCTGACACTGCACCACCCCCACAGTCCACACCCTCAAACCCCACCGCCTCACACTGCACCAGCCTCACAGTCCACACCCTCACACCCCACCGCCTCACACTGCACCACCCCCACAGTCCACACCCTCACATCCCACCGCCTGACACTGCACCAGCCTCACAGTCCACACCCTCACACCCCACCGCCTCACACTGCACCACCCCCACAGTCCACACCCTCACACCCCACCGCCTGACACTGCACCACACCCTCACACCCACCGCCTGACACTGCACCAGCCTCACAGTCCACACCCTCACACCCCACCGCCTGACACTGCACCACCCCCACAGTCCACACCCTCAAACCCCACCGCCTCACACTGCACCAGCCTCACAGTCCACACCCTCACACCCCACCGCCTCACACTGCACCACCCCCACAGTCCACACCCTCACACCCCACCGCCTGACACTGCACCACACCCTCACACCCACCGCCTCACACTGCACCACCCCCACAGTCCACACCCTCACACCCCACCGCCTGACACTGCACCACACCCTCACACCCACCGCCTGACACTGCACCAGCCTCACAGTCCACACCCTCACACCCCACCGCCTGACACTGCACCACCCCCACAGTCCACACCCTCAAACCCCACCGCCTCACACTGCACCAGCCTCACAGTCCACACCCTCACACCCCACCGCCTCACACTGCACCACCCCCACAGTCCACACCCTCACACCCCACCGCCTGACACTGCACCACACCCTCACACCCACCGCCTGACACTGCACCAGCCTCACAGTCCACACCCTCACACCCCACCGCCTCACACTGCACCACCCCCACAGTCCACACCCTCACACCCCACTGCCTGACACTGCACCACCCCCACAGTCCACACCCTTACACCCCACCGCCTCACACTGCACCAGCCTCACAGTCCACCCCCTCACACCCCACTGCCTGACACTGCACCACTCCCACAGTCCACACCCTCAAACCCCACCGCTTGACACTGCACCAGCCTCACAGTCCACCCCCTCACACCCCACCTCCTCACACTGCACCAGCCTCACAGTCCACACCCTCACACTGCCCCCTCCACCCCCTCACATACGACCCCGCTTGCCTAACGAAACGTGCCTTAGTGTGTTCTCCAGGGCCAGAGGAGCATCGCCGTGGAACTGCTCGGTCACCCCGCTGCCATCCAGCTCCAACCTCTTCCGGCCACAGGGATGCACGGGACAGAGGGGAAGGATCACGGGCAGGAAGGCCCTCCTCTGAGGCTGGGCCACTGAAGGTTTATGCACAGAGGACAGACAGAGACGTCAGGACGGACAGTCGTGACACATGTGACAGTGAGACGGACGACGAGGGTACAGCGAACCAGGACAGTGATGGTGACAGGACAGTCCCTCTGGACAGTGACACACAGAGGACATTGCGACATACGAGGCACAGGGGCACAGCACCTGGCATGGGTCGTGGACTGAATGCACCGGGCCAGTGTTCCAGCCAGGAGACCCCAGACCTGGGTACAGACAAGGACCTAGCGGCCGCGGCACTGCTGTCACCCACCACTTCAGCCATCGCACATACACTCACCTCGGTTGGGCAAGTAAGTGACGAGGCTTCTGGATCACAGACTGGTGCGCACCACACAGCCGGACCGGTACAGCAGGTGGAAGTAGGAGCAGCCGAGGGGCTGGACGGGCGGAGGGCAGGCCAGGCCCAGCACCCAGCTGCTGCCCAGACGGTTCCCGGGTTCCTGGGATTTCCAGGCCCACCCACAGAACCGATGCATTTGCAACCCCAGGGACCAGACAACGGGATGATGGCTGTCTTCCAACTATTGCAGACGCAGCTGGAGGAGTCCATCCGCGTGCACGAGCAGCAAGTGGTGCCAGTCATGGCTGCCACCCAGGCCGACACCGCACGGGCGGCGTCCGAGATGGAGGCAATGGGGGCAACGGTTTCGGCCATGGGTCAGGTTCTTCAAGGCGTGGCGCTTAGTGTGCACGCGTCATCCGTGGCCCACGACAGGGCTGCCCTCTCACAGGCAGCCATGCGCCAGAGCAGCTGGACATTGCCGCCCCGCTCCGGGGTCTGGCCCACTCTCAGCAAGCCATCGCTGAGAGCATCGGCGGCCATGTCCATGTGATGGATGGCATCGCACAGACCGAGCGGGATGTCGCGCAGTCCCCGACAGGGATGTCGCACTCCCTTAGCTCCATCGCCGGGAACGTTCAGACCCCGGTCAATTCCACAGCGGGCCTCCAGGAATGGCAGTGCCAGGTGTCGCTGGTGCAACGGGGCTTGCCTCCGCGCGCACCACCATCCCTTAGAGAGGTCCCAGGTCCACTGGGCTCCCCGAGGGAGGAGGAGGTGCCAGTGCCTGTCCCGGTTACACCAGCAAGGCAGGGACCGGAACACTCGCACTCCCCCCGTCCTGTCCCTGGTGCATCTGGTGGGCAGCGGGCAGAGGAGGGTGGCACCATGCCATCCAGCAAGCCCGCCGTGCAGCCTGGCCCTTCCAGGCCGGGCCGCCCCAGGAAGCACGCGCCGACGGGGAGCCACGTCGAAGGGCAGGATTCTCAGCAGTCCGCCTCCACTCCTGATGTACCGTCTGGGGAAACACCTAGATGTAGTGGTAGGGCCCATAAGGCCAAAAAGTTAGACACTTAGTAAGTTGGCACTGGTGCAGGGCACAGATTAGTAATAGGGGCTAGGGCACGTGTCTTTCAATGTCACAATGAAAGTTGTTACACCAAACCTACATGCGTCTGTCTTATGTCCGGTGCCTGGGGGGTGGGGGGGTGGGGGGGGGGCCGTGAGGGTGCCCGGTGACGATGGTGTTCGAAAATCATTGCAAGGGTGAGGCCGGGTGTGTCCCTCCCCCCAACCCCAAACACAACGTCGTCCTCCGTGCTCCGACGCCTGCTGCCCCACATGGACATGTGATGGAGTGTCCATGACGCATAAAAGGGACACCGAGGTGGGGGTGTTCAGGTATGGCCATGAGTCAGACATTCAGTAGCGATCTGTAGCTCACAGCACATCGCAGAGCGGGTTGTCATCATCCAACATGGCACTGTTCACACCCGCTTATGGAAGTAAAAGTGTAACGACAATAACGAGGTGCCACAGGTGTAGGGTTGCGTCAGAGTGGTGCCGAGTGTGGTAGGGTCGTGCGATGGTGTGGGAGGTGGGGGGGGGGTGCTGGGTGGGGTGGGGGGGGTGCTGGGTGGTGCCTTTGCGCGCGGTCACCGGTGCGAGTGCCCTGCACACGATGCCCTCCCCCTAGTGTGCGAAACGTGCGCCGATCAACGCCTCGCGTGCTCGCTGTCCCAGCCGGTGGCATCGTGCGGCCTCCCGGCCATATCCCGCACCCCGGTGGTGTCTGCCCCGCCGCTCCCTCATCCTCGCCCTCCTCTTCCTCACCCTCCTCCTCCTCATCCTCCTCCTCATCCTCATGTTCACCTGCTTCTTCCTCTTCTATGACATTGCCCCTCTGTTGGGCGATGTTGTGCAAGACGCAGCATGCAACTACGCGTCATGCATGCTGGGTTGCACACGTGCATTATTCGCATTCTGTGGTCGCATACCACCTGGACGTTCATTGAGTATGTCCCCTTCCTGTTCAGGAAGACGTCCCTGTTCCGCGACGGTGCACGCAGGTTGACGTGCATCCCATCCACGACGTCTTGGACCATCGGGATCCCGGCCACTGAGGCGAATTGCGCTGCCCTGGCAGCCTGATGTGCGTGGTCCTCCGGGAAATCGATGTATCATCCCGCGACTGCATATAGGCCGTCGGTAAGGGCCCAGATGCACCGGTGCACCGATGCCTGAGAGATTCCACAAAGGTCCCCGCTCGGCACCTGGAAGGAGCCGGTCACGAAAATATTTAGGGCGACCGTGACCTTCAGTCTCCCTGGGATGGCATGTCCTCCCCCCGTTCCACATGGTGCCAGGTGCGCCATTAAGTGGCATATGTGGCCCACCTTCTCAAAGCTCAATCTGAGTCTCCTCCTGCATGCTGCTTCCGTAAGGTCCTCGAAAGAAATGCGGTCCCGGCAGACACGCCTCCGCCGCCTTGGCACGACCACCTGCTCGTGCTCCTCCCCTGGTGCCCCATCAGAATTGGAGTCGTCGCTCTCTTCCTGGCTGACGACGTGGAGGTAATTTGCACCCTCCGCATCCTCTTGGACCTGTCGGACATGATGGCTTTCAGCAGGAGCGCCTGGCACGGGGCCCTCCGCAGCCACTTCCTCTGCTTCATCCGCCTCTGCAGCACCGTCACTGAGCCGCCTGACACTGCAGCACCCTCACTGAGCCGCCCGGCACTGCAGCACCCTCACTGAGCCGCCCGGCACTGCAGCACCCTCACTGAGCCGCCTGGCTCTGCACCACCCTCACTGAGCCGCCCGGCTCTGCAGCACCGTCACTGAGCCGCCTGACACTGCAGCACCCTCACTGAGCCGCCCAGCTCTGCAGCACCCTCACTGAGCCGCCTGGCTCTGCACCACCCTCACTGAGCCGCCCAGCTCTGCAGCACCCTCACTGAGCCGCCTGACACTGCAGCACCCTCACTGAGCCGCCCGGCACTGCAGCACCCTCACTGAGCCGCCCGGCACTGCAGCACCCTCACTGAGCCGCCTGACACTGCAGCACCCTCACTGTGCCGCCTGGCTCTGCAGCACCCTCACTGAGCCGCCTGGCTCTGCAGCACCCTCACTGAGCCGCCCGGCACTGCAGCACCCTCACTGAGCCGCCCGGCTCTGCAGCACCCTCACTGAGCCGCCCGGCTCTGCAGCACCCTCACTGAGCCGCCTGGCTCTGCAGCACCGTCACTGGGCCGCCTGGCTCTGCAGCACCCTCACTGAGCCGCCTGACACTGCAGCACCCTCACTGAGCCGCCTGGCTCTGCAGCACCCTCACTGAGCCGCCTGGCTCTGCAGCACCTTCACTGAGCATCCCGGCACTGCAGCACCCTCACTGAGCCGCCTGGCTCTGCAGCACCCTCACTGAGCCGCCCGGCTCTGCAGCACCTCACTGAGTCGCCTAGCTCTGCAGCACCCTCACTGATCCGCCAGACACTGCAGCACCCTCACTGAGCCGCCTGACACTGCAGCACCCTCACTGAGCTGCCCGGCACTGCAGCACCCTCACTGCGCCGCCTGGCTCTGCAGCACCCTCACTGAGCCGCCCAGCACTGCAGCACCCTCACTGAGCCGCCTGACACTGCAGCACCCTCACTGAGCCGCCTGGCTCTGCAGCACCCTCACTGAGCCGCCCGGCACTGCAGCACCCTCACTGAGCCGCCTGGCTCTGCAGCACCCTCACTGAGCCGCCTGACACTGCAGCACCCTCACTGAGCCGGCTGACACTGCAGCACCCTCACTGAGCCGCCCGGCTCTGCAGCACCCTCACTGAGCCGCCCGGCACTGCAGCACCCTCACTGAGCCGCCTGACACTGCAGCACCCTCACTGAGCCGCCTGGCTCTGCAGCACCCTCACTGAGCCGCCTGGCTCTGCAGCACCCTCACTGAGCTGCCTGGCTCTGCAGCACCCTCACTGAGCCGCCCGGCACTGCAGCACCCTCACTGAGCCGTCCGGCTCTGCAGCACCCTCACTGAGCCGTCTGGCTCTGCAGCACCCTCACTGAGCCGCCGGACACTGCAGCACCATCACTGAGCCGCCCGACACTGCAGCACCCTCACTGAGCCGCCCGGCACTGCAGCACCCTCACTGAGCCGCCTTGCTCTGCAGCACCCTCACTGCGCCGCCTGGCTCTGCAGCACCCTCACTGAGCCGCCTGACACTGCAGCACCCTCACAGAGACGCCTGGCTCTGCAGCACCCTCACTGAGCCGCCCGGCTCTGCAGCACCCTCACTGAGCCGCCTGGCTCTGCAGCACCCTCACTGAGCCGCCCGGCACTGCAGCACCCTCACTGAGCCGCCCGGCACTGCAGCACCCTCACATAGCCGCCTGGCTCTGCAGCACCCTCACTGAGCCGCCTGGCTCTGCAGCACCCTCACTGAGCCGCCTGACACTGCAGCACCCTCACTGAGCCGGCTGACACTGCAGCACCCTCACTGAGCCGCCCGGCTCTGCAGCACCCTCACTGAGCCGCCCGGCACTGCAGCACCCTCACTGAGCCGCCTGACACTGCAGCACCCTCACTGAGCCGCCTGGCTCTGCAGCACCCTCACTGAGCCGCCTGGCTCTGCAGCACCCTCACTGAGCTGCCTGGCTCTGCAGCACCCTCACTGAGCCGCCCGGCACTGCAGCACCCTCACTGAGCCGTCCGGCTCTGCAGCACCCTCACTGAGCCACCTGGCTCTGCAGCACCCTCACTGAGCCGTCGGACACTGCAGCACCCTCACTGAGCTGCCTGACACTGCAGCACCCTCACTGAGCCGCCCGGCACTACAGCACCCTCACTGAGCCGCCTTGCTCTGCAGCACCCTCACTGCGCCGCCTGGCTCTGCAGCACCCTCACTGAGCCGGCCGGCACTGCAGCACCCTCAGTGAGCCGCCTGACACTGCAGCACCCTCACTGAGCCGCCCGGCTCTGCAGCACACTCACTGAGCCGCCTAGCTCTGCAGCACCCTCACTGAGCCGCCCGGCTCTGCAGCACCCTCACTGAGCCGCCTGACACTGCAGCACCCTCACAGAGACGCCTGGCTCTGCAGCACCCTCACTGAGCCGCCCGGCTCTGCAGCACCCTCACTGAGCCGCCTGGCTCTGCAGCACCCTCACTGAGCCGCCCGGCTCTGCAGCACCCTCACAGAGCCGCCAGACACTGCAGCACCCTCACTGAGCCGCCCGGCACTGCAGCACCCTCACTGAGCCGCCTGGGTCTGCAGCACCCTCACTGAGCCGCCTGGCTTTGCAGCACCCTCACTGTGCCGCCTGACAATGCAGCACCCTCACTGAGCCGCCTGACACTGCAGCACCCTCACTGAGCCGCCTGGCTCTGCAGCACCCTCACTGAGCCGCCTGGCTCTGCAGCACCCTCACTGAGCCGCCTGACACTGCAGCACCCTCACTGAGCCGCCTGACACTGCAGCACCCTCACTCAGCCGCCCAGCTCTGCAGCACCCTCACTGAGCCGCCCGGCACTGCAGCACCCTCACTGAGCCGCCTGACACTGCAGCACCCTCACTGAGCCGCCCGGCTCTGCAGCACCCTCACAGAGCCGCCCGGCTCTGCAGCACCGTCACTGGGCCGCCTGGCTCTGCACCACCCTCACTGAGCCGCCTGACACTGCAGCACCCTCACTGAGCCGCCCGGCTCTGCAGCACCCTCACTGAGCCGCCCGGCACCTCAGCACCCACACTGAGCCAGCTGGCTCTGCAGCACCCTCACTGAGCCGCCCGGCACTGCAGCACCGTCACTGAGCCGCCTGGCTCTGCAGCACCCTCACTGAGCCGACTGGGTCTGCAGTACCCTCACTGAGCCGCCCGGCACTGCAGCACCCTCACTGAGCCACCTGACACTGCAGCACCCTCACTGAGCCGCCCAGCTCTGCAGCACCCTCACTGAGCCGCCTGACACTGCAGCACACTCACTGAGCCGCCTGGCTCTGCAGCACCCTCACTGAGCCGCCCGGCACTGCAGCACCCTCAGTGAGCCGCCTGACACTGCAGCACCCTCACTGAGCCGCCCGGCTCTGCAGCACCCTCACTGAGACGCCTGGCTCTGCAGCCCCTCACTGAGCCGCCCGGCACTGCAGCACCATCACTGAGCCGCCTGGCTCTGCAGCACCCTCACTGAGCCACCTGGCTCTGCAGCACCCTCACTGAGCCGCCCGGCACTGCAGCACCCTCACTGAGCCGCCTGACACTGCAGCACCCTCACTGAGCCGCCTGGCTCTGCAGCACCCTCACTGAGCCGCCCGGCACTGCAGCACCCTCACTGAGCCGCCTGACACTGCAGCACCCTCACTGAGCCGCCTGGCTCTGCAGCACCCACACTGAGCCGCCTGGCTCTGCAGCACCCTCACTGAGCCGCCTGACACTGCAGCAACCTCACTGAGCCGGCTGACACTGCAGCACCCTCACTGAGCCGCCCGGCTCTGCAGCACCCTCACTGAGCCGCCCGGCACTGCCGCACCCTCACTGAGCCGCACGGCACTGCAGCACCCTCACTGAGCCGCCCGGCTCTGCAGCACCCTCACTGAGCCGCACGGCACTGCAGCACTCTCACTGAGCCACCCGGCTCTGCAGCACCCTCACTGAGCCGCCCGGCACTGCAGCACCCTCACTGAGCCGCCCGGCACTGCAGCACCCTCACTGAGCCGCCTGACACTGCAGCACCCTCACTGAGCCGCCTGACAGTGCAGCACCCTCACTGAGCCGCCCGGCACTGCAGCACCCTCACTGAGCCGCCTGGTTCTGCAGCACCCTCACTGAGCCGCCTGGCTCTGCAGCACCCTCACTGAGCCGCCTGACACTGCAGCACCGTCACTGAGCCGCCTGACACTGCAGCACCCTCACTGAGCCGCCCGGCACTGCAGCACCCTCACTGAGCCGCCTGACACTGCAGCACCCTCACTGAGCCGCCCGGCACTGCAGCACCCTCACTGAGCCGCCTGACACTGCAGCACCCTCACTGAGCCGCCCGGCTCTGCAGCACCCTCACTGAGCCGCCTGACACTGCAGCACCCTCACTGAGCCGCCCGGCACTGCAGCACCCTCACTAAGCCGCCCGGCTCTGCAGCACCCTCACTGAGCCGCCCGGCACTGCCGCACCCTCACTGAGCCGCCTGACACTGCAGCACCCTCACTGAGCCGCCCGGCTCTGCAGCACCCTCACTGAGCCGCCCGGCTCTGCAGCACCGTCACTGGGCCGCCTGGCTCTGCACCACCCGCACTGAGCCGCCTGACACTGCACCACTCTCACTGAGCCGCCCGGTTCTGCAGCACCCTCACTGAGCCGGCTGGCTCTGCAGCACCCTCACTGAGCCGCCTGACACTGCACCACTCTCACTGAGCCGCCTGGCTCTGCAGCACCCTCACTGAGCCGCCTGACACTGCAGCACCCTCACTGAGCCGCCCGGCTCTGCAGCACCCTCAATGAGGTGCCGGGCACTGCAGCACCCTCACTGAGCCGCCCGGCTCTGCAGCACCCTCACTGAGTCGCCGGACACTGCAGCACCCTCACTGAGCCGCCTGGCTCTGCATCACCCTCACTGAGCCGCCTGACACTGCAGCACCCTCACTGAGCCGCCTGGCTCTGCACCACCCTCACTGTGCCACCTGGCTCTGCACCACTCTCACTGAGCCGCCCGGCACTGCAACACCCTCACTGTGCCGCCTGGCTCTGCAGCACCCTCACTGGGCCGCCCGGCACTGCAGCACCCTCACTGAGCCGCCCGGCTCTGCAGCACCCTCACTGAGCCGCCTGGCTCTGCAGCACCCTCACTGAGCCGCCTGACACTGCAGCACCCTCACTGAGCCGCCTGGCTCTGCAGCACCCTCACTGAGCCGCACGGCACTGCAGCACCCTCACTGAGCCGCCTGACACTGCAGCACCCTCACTGAGCCGCCTGGCTCTGCAGCACCCTCACTTAGCCGCCCGGCACTGCAGCACCCTCACTGAGCCGCCCGGCACTGCAGCACCCTCACTGAGCCGCCTGGCTCTGCAGCACCGGCACTGAGCCGCCCGGCACTGCAGCACCCTCACTGAGCCGCCTGACACTGCAGCACCCTCACTGAGCCGCCCGGCACTACAGCACCCTCACTGAGCCGCCTTGCTCTGCAGCACCCTCACTGCGCCGCCTGGCTCTGCAGCACCCTCACTGAGCCGGCCGGCACTGCAGCACCCTCAGTGAGCCGCCTGACACTGCAGCACCCTCACTGAGCCGCCCGGCTCTGCAGCACACTCACTGAGCCGCCTAGCTCTGCAGCACCCTCACTGAGCCGCCCGGCTCTGCAGCACCCTCACTGAGCCGCCTGACACTGCAGCACCCTCACAGAGACGCCTGGCTCTGCAGCACCCTCACTGAGCCGCCCGGCTCTGCAGCACCCTCACTGAGCCGCCTGGCTCTGCAGCACCCTCACTGAGCCGCCCGGCTCTGCAGCACCCTCACAGAGCCGCCAGACACTGCAGCACCCTCACTGAGCCGCCCGGCACTGCAGCACCCTCACTGAGCCGCCTGGGTCTGCAGCACCCTCACTGAGCCGCCTGGCTTTGCAGCACCCTCACTGTGCCGCCTGACAATGCAGCACCCTCACTGAGCCGCCTGACACTGCAGCACCCTCACTGAGCCGCCTGGCTCTGCAGCACCCTCACTGAGCCGCCTGGCTCTGCAGCACCCTCACTGAGCCGCCTGACACTGCAGCACCCTCACTGAGCCGCCTGACACTGCAGCACCCTCACTCAGCCGCCCAGCTCTGCAGCACCCTCACTGAGCCGCCCGGCACTGCAGCACCCTCACTGAGCCGCCTGACACTGCAGCACCCTCACTGAGCCGCCCGGCTCTGCAGCACCCTCACAGAGCCGCCCGGCTCTGCAGCACCGTCACTGGGCCGCCTGGCTCTGCACCACCCTCACTGAGCCGCCTGACACTGCAGCACCCTCACTGAGCCGCCCGGCTCTGCAGCACCCTCACTGAGCCGCCCGGCACCTCAGCACCCACACTGAGCCAGCTGGCTCTGCAGCACCCTCACTGAGCCGCCCGGCACTGCAGCACCGTCACTGAGCCGCCTGGCTCTGCAGCACCCTCACTGAGCCGACTGGGTCTGCAGTACCCTCACTGAGCCGCCCGGCACTGCAGCACCCTCACTGAGCCACCTGACACTGCAGCACCCTCACTGAGCCGCCCAGCTCTGCAGCACCCTCACTGAGCCGCCTGACACTGCAGCACACTCACTGAGCCGCCTGGCTCTGCAGCACCCTCACTGAGCCGCCCGGCACTGCAGCACCCTCAGTGAGCCGCCTGACACTGCAGCACCCTCACTGAGCCGCCCGGCTCTGCAGCACCCTCACTGAGACGCCTGGCTCTGCAGCCCCTCACTGAGCCGCCCGGCACTGCAGCACCATCACTGAGCCGCCTGGCTCTGCAGCACCCTCACTGAGCCGCCTGGCTGTGCAGCACCCTCACTGAGCCGCCCGGCACTGCAGCACCCTCACTGAGCCGCCCGGCTCTGCAGCACCCTCACTGAGCCGCCCGGCACTGCAGCACCATCACTGAGCCGCCTGGCTCTGCAGCACCCTCACTGAGCCGCCTGGCTGTGCAGCACCCTCACTGAGCCGCCTGGCTGTGCAGCACCCTCACTGAGCCGCCCGGCTCTGCAGCACCCTCACTGAGCCGCCTGGCTCTGCAGCCCCTCACTGAGCCGCCCGGCACTGCAGCACCATCACTGAGCCGCCTGGCTCTGCAGCACCCTCACTGAGCCGCCCGGCTCTGCAGCACCCTCACTGAGCCGCCCGGCACTGCAGCACCCTCACTGAGCCGCCCGGCACTGCAGCACCCACACTGAGCCGCCTGGCTCTGCAGCACCCTCACTGAGCCGCCTGACACTGCAGCAACCTCACTGAGCCGGCTGACACTGCAGCACCCTCACTGAGCCGCCCGGCTCTGCAGCACCCTCACTGAGCCGCCCGGCACTGCCGCACCCTCACTGAGCCGCACGGCACTGCAGCACCCTCACTGAGCCGCCCGGCTCTGCAGCACCCTCACTGAGCCGCACGGCACTGCAGCACTCTCACTGAGCCACCCGGCTCTGCAGCACCCTCACTGAGCCGCCCGGCACTGCAGCACCCTCACTGAGCCGCCCGGCACTGCAGCACCCTCACTGAGCCGCCTGACACTGCAGCACCCTCACTGAGCCGCCTGACAGTGCAGCACCCTCACTGAGCCGCCCGGCACTGCAGCACCCTCACTGAGCCGCCTGGTTCTGCAGCACCCTCACTGAGCCGCCTGGCTCTGCAGCACCCTCACTGAGCCGCCTGACACTGCAGCACCGTCACTGAGCCGCCTGACACTGCAGCACCCTCACTGAGCCGCCCGGCACTGCAGCACCCTCACTGAGCCGCCTGACACTGCAGCACCCTCACTGAGCCGCCTGGCTCTGCAGCACCCTCACTGAGCCGCCTGACACTGCAGCACCCTCACTGAGCCGCCCGGCACTGCAGCACCCTCACTAAGCCGCCCGGCTCTGCAGCACCCTCACTGAGCCGCCCGGCACTGCCGCACCCTCACTGAGCCGCCTGACACTGCAGCACCCTCACTGAGCCGCCCGGCTCTGCAGCACCCTCACTGAGCCGCCCGGCTCTGCAGCACCCTCACTGAGCCGCCTGGCTGTGCAGCACCGTCACTGAGCCGCCTGGCTCTGCACCACCCGCACTGAGCCGCCTGACACTGCACCACTCTCACTGAGCCGCCCGGTTCTGCAGCACCCTCACTGAGCCGGCTGGCTCTGCAGCACCCTCACTGAGCCGCCTGGCTCTGCACCACCCGCACTGAGCCGCCTGACACTGCACCACTCTCACTGAGCCGCCCGGTTCTGCAGCACCCTCACTGAGCCGGCTGGCTCTGCAGCACCGTCACTGGGCCGCCTGGCTCTGCACCACCCGCACTGAGCCGCCTGACACTGCACCACTCTCACTGAGCCGCCCGGTTCTGCAGCACCCTCACTGAGCCGGCTGGCTCTGCAGCACCCTCACTGAGCCGCCTGACACTGCACCACTCTCACTGAGCCGCCTGGCTCTGCAGCACCCTCACTGAGCCGCCTGACACTGCAGCACCCTCACTGAGCCGCCCGGCTCTGCAGCACCCTCAATGAGGTGCCGGGCACTGCAGCACCCTCACTGAGCCGCCCGGCTCTGCAGCACCCTCACTGAGTCGCCGGACACTGCAGCACCCTCACTGAGCCGCCTGGCTCTGCATCACCCTCACTGAGCCGCCTGACACTGCAGCACCCTCACTGAGCCGCCTGGCTCTGCACCACCCTCACTGTGCCACCTGGCTCTGCACCACTCTCACTGAGCCGCCCGGCACTGCAACACCCTCACTGTGCCGCCTGGCTCTGCAGCACCCTCACTGGGCCGCCCGGCACTGCAGCACCCTCACTGAGCCGCCCGGCTCTGCAGCACCCTCACTGAGCCGCCTGGCTCTGCAGCACCCTCACTGAGCCGCCTGACACTGCAGCACCCTCACTGAGCCGCCTGGCTCTGCAGCACCCTCACTGAGCCGCACGGCACTGCAGCACCCTCACTGAGCCGCCTGACACTGCAGCACCCTCACTGAGCCGCCTGGCTCTGCAGCACCCTCACTTAGCCGCCCGGCACTGCAGCACCCTCACTGAGCCGCCCGGCACTGCAGCACCCTCACTGAGCCGCCTGGCTCTGCAGCACCGGCACTGAGCCGCCCGGCACTGCAGCACCCTCACTGAGCCGCCTGGCTCTGCAGCACCCTCACTGAGCCGCCTGGCTCTGCAGCACCGTCACTGAGCCGCCCGGCTCTGCAGCACCCTCACATAGCCGCCTGGCTCTGCAGCACCGTCACTGAGCCGCCTGGCTCTGCAGCACCGTCACTGAGCCGCCCGGCTCTGCAGCACCCTCACATAGCCGCCTGGCTCTGCAGCACCGTCACTGAGCCGCCTGGCTCTGCAGCACCGTCACTGAGCCGCCCGGCTCTGCAGCACCCTCACATAGCCGCCTGGCTCTGCAGCACCGTCACTGAGCCGCCTGGCTCTGCAGCACCGTCACTGAGCCGCCCGGCTCTGCAGCACCCTCACTGAGCCGCCCGGCTCTGCAGCACCCTCACTGAGCCGCCTGGCTCTGCAGCACCCTCACTGAGCCGCCTGGCTCTGCAGCACCGTCACTGAGCCGCCTGGCTGTGCAGCACCGTCACTGAGCCGCCTCGCTCTGCAGCACCCTCACTGAGCCGCCCGGCTCTGCAGCACCCTCACTGAGCCGGCTGGCTCTGCAGCACCCTCACTGAGCCGCCTGACACTGCAGCACCCTCACTGAGCCGCCCGGCTCTGCAGCACCGTCACTGAGCCGCCCGGCACTGCAGCACCCTCACTGTGCCGCCCGGCACTGCAGCACCCTCACTGAGCCGCCTGACACTACAGCACCCTCACTGAGCCGCCTGGCTCTGCAGCACCATAACTGAGCCGCCCGGCACTGCAGCACCCTCACTGAGCCGCCTGACACTGCAGCACCCTCACTGAGCCGCGTGGCTCTGCAGCACCCTCACTGAGACGCCCGGCACTGCAGCACCCTCACTGAGCCGCCTGACACTGCAGCACCCTCACTGAGCCGCCTGGCTCTGCAGCACCCTCACTGAGCCGCCCGGCACTGCAGCACCCTCACTGAGCCGCCTGGCTCTGCAGCACCCTCACTGAGCCGCCTGACACTGCAGCACCGTCACTGAGCCGCCCGGCTCTGCAGCACCCTCACTGAGCCGCCTGGCTCTGAAGCGCCCTCACTGAGCCGCCTGGCTCTGCAGCACCCTCACTGAGCCGCCCGGCTCTGCACCACCCTCACTGAGCCGCCTGACACTGCAGCACCGTCACTGACCCGCCCGGCACTGCAGCACCCTCACTGAGCCGCCCGGCACTGCAGCACCCTCACTGAGCAGCCCGGCACTGCAGCACCGTCACTGAGCCGCCTGACACTGCAGCACCCTCACTGGGCCGCCCGGCACTGCAGCACCCTCACTGAGCCACCCGGCACTGCAGCACCGTCACTGAGCCGCCCGGCACTGACGCACCCTCACTGAGCCGCCTGGCTCTGCAGCACCCTCACTGAGCCGCCTGGCTCTGCAGCAGCGTCACTGAGCCGCCTGGCTCTGCAGCACCCTCACATAGCCGCCCGGCTCTGCAGCACCCTCACTGAGCCGCCTGGCTCTGCAGCACCGTCACTGAGCAGCCCGGCTCTGCAGCACCCTCACTGAGCCGCCTGGCTCTGCAGCACCCTCACTGAGCCGCCGGGCACTGCAGCACCCTCACTGAGCCGCCCGGCACTGCCGCACCCTGACTGAGCCGCCCGGCACTGCAGCACCCTCACTGAGCCGCCCGGCACTGCAGCACCCTCACTGAGCCGCCTGGCTCTGCAACACCCTCACTGAGCTGCCCGGCTCTGCAGCACCCTCACTGCGCCGCCTGGCTCTGCAGCACACTCACTGAGCCGCCCGGCTCTGCAGCACCCTCACTGAGCCACCCGGCTCTGCAGCACCCTCACTGAGCCGCCTGGCTCTGCAGCACCCTCACTGAGCCGCCTGGCTCTGCAGCAGCGTCACTGAGCCGCCTGGCTCTGCAGCACCCTCACATAGCCGCCCGGCTCTGCAGCACCGTCACTGAGCCGCCTGGCTCTGCAGCACCCTCACATAGCCGCCCGGCTCTGCAGCACCCTCACTGAGCCGCCTGGCTCTGCAGCACCGTCACTGAGCAGCCCGGCTCTGCAGCACCCTCACTGAGCCGCCCGGCTCTGCAGCACCCTCACTGAGCCGCCCGGCACTGCAGCACCCTCACTGAGCCGCCTGGCTCTGCAGCACCCTCACTGTGCCGCCTGGCTCTGCAGCACCCTCACTGAGCCGCCTGGCTCTGCAGCACCCTCACTGAGCCGCCTGGCTCTGCAGCACTCTCACTGAGCCGCCCGGCTCTGCACCACCCTCACTGAGCCGCCTGACACTGCAGCACCCTCACTGAGCCGTCCGGCACTGCAGCACCCTCACTGAGCCGCCCGGCACTGCAGCACCCTCACTGAGCCGCCCGGCACTGCAGCACCCTCACTGAGCCGCCTGGCTCTGCAGCACCCTCACTGAGCTGCCCGGCTCTGCAGCACCCTCACTGACCCGCCTGGCTCAGCAGCACCCTCACGGAGCCGCCCGGCTCTGCAGCACCCTCACTGAGCCACCCGGCTCTGCAGCACCCTCACTGAGCCGCCTGGCTCTGCAGCAGCGTCACTGAGCCGCCTGGCTCTGCAGCCCCCTCACATAGCCGCCCGGCTCTGCAGCACCCTCACTGAGCCGCCTGGCTCTGCAGCACCGTCACTGAGCAGCCCGGCTCTGCAGCACCCTCACTGAGCCGCCTGGCCCTGCAGCACCCTCACTGAGCCGCCGGGCACTGCAGCACCCTCACTGAGCTGCCCGGCACTGCCGCACCCTCACTGAGCCGCCCGGCACTGCAGCACCCTCACTGAGCCGCCCGGCACTGCAGCACCCTCACTGAGCCGCCTGGCTCTGCAACACCCTCACTGAGCTGCCCGGCTCTGCAGCACCCTCACTGAGCCGCCTGGCTCTGCAGCACCCTCACTGAGCCGCCCGGCTCTGCAGCACCCTCACTGAGCCACCCGGCTCTGCAGCACCCTCACTGAGCCGCCTGGCTCTGCAGCACCCTCACTGAGCCGCCTGGCTCTGCAGCAGCGTCACTGAGCCGCCTGGCTCTGCAGCACCCTCACATAGCCGCCCGGCTCTGCAGCACCGTCACTGAGCCGCCTGGCTCTGCAGCACCCTCACATAGCCGCCCGGCTCTGCAGCACCCTCACTGAGCCGCCTGGCTCTGCAGCACCGTCACTGAGCAGCCCGGCTCTGCAGCACCCTCACTGAGCCGCCCGGCTCTGCAGCACCCTCACTGAGCCGCCCGGCTCTGCAGCACCCTCACTGAGCCGCCCGGCACTGCAGCACCCTCACTGAGCCGCCTGGCTCTGCAGCACCCTCACTGTGCCGCCTGGCTCTGCAGCACCCTCACTGAGCCGCCTGGCTCGCCCGCGCCGAATGCCAATCTGCATGGCTGCCGCTGCCGCCACGGCGGCGAACATCGATGGCTACTGTGAAAACATCAGGAACTTGAAGGGGGGGTGGGTGGGTTTGGGAGGGAGAGGCAACAAAATTTGTTAGGGGGGCGCTTTGGCACGTAGGCAGCCAGGGCCCTTTCGATGAATGGGTGCCCCGGCTGCCTGGTCACTGTTCATTCACGCACGCACCATTTCGCCTGCCCACAGTGTCCGTTTCCCGCACAGTTAACCCTGTCCCTCCTCATTGCAGCACCAGCAGCCACAGCCCTTCACCATGCCCTCGAATTGGAAGGGTGTCTTCGCCACCTTCCTGCCATGGCACTCCAGCTGGGGGCCTCGGTCCCGCGGGCAACCGTGGAGGCCCCCCCAACCCGACAGGATGGTGGCATCATTTGCACCACCCCCTCCTCCTTCCCCTTTCTCATTCCCCACCCCCCCTTCCCCCTTCTCCTATCCCATCCCCCTTCCCTTTACTCCTTTCCACAACCCATCCTCCTCGTCCTGTCCTCATCCATCCCAACCGCCTCCCCCTCAGGCCGTCAGACCGGCGTCGCGAGAAAAAGTGGCGTGCACAGCGATTCTCCCAGACGGCGCGGCATGGGAGAATCTTCCCCCATGTTTCAGTCTGTGGCTATCTTTAGCTCACAAATCCTTTCATTGTTAATAACCATTCATTCTAAACTGGAATTCTTACATCCATGGTCTATTTACCAGTAGTTGCCACAGAGTGAAGGAATTCTGTACATCTTGCATTTTGTGCAAATTACTAGCTTCTGGTTCTTTAATAAATAATTTGGAAACAACGAACAATCTTTGATTTAAATGCTGAAAACCTTTTTCATGTTAAACCTTGTAAAATAGCAGTGAGGCTGGAATGGAAATTAATCTGCCATTTTCTTCCCCCTCTGTTCCTGTTGTCTTTTGATATCTTGAAAAGGTAATACATTTTTCAATGCTTGTAGCAATCCGATGACTTTTACACCAACATGCCCGCCATATTATTATTAAGGAAACTAACTACAATGGACATCCATCAGTCATTTTGGGCGGCATTCTCCGACCCCCCCACCTTTTCGGAGAATCTCCGGGGGCGGCGTGACTCCTGTCCCGCCGCCCTGACGGCAGTTGCCGTAATCTCCGGCGCCGGTTGGAGCTGTGCCAACCCCTCCGCCGTCCACCTAGCCCCCGGAAGTGCGGAGAATTACGCACTTTTGGGGCTGTTGACGCCAGAGTGGTTGGCGCCGTTTCTCCCGCCGGCGTGGAGACTTGGTCCCCGGAAGGGAGAATCCCGGCGTTTGGTATCTATAAATCGGAAGTTTTGTCTTCTTGTGTCCATACTCTCTGAAAATCAGCTAGCAATCAAAGCTCTCTGTGCTGAATAATTCTAGATGTGTTTTGAAGGTGTGGCAAGTAAAATGAGAATAATTGAAAGATTTCTTTTATAGCAGGGTGGAACAGTGATTAGCACAGCTACCTCACAGCTTCCGGGATCCCGGTTCAATTCCGGCCATGAGCGACTACGTAGAGTTGGCACATACTCCCCATGCATGCATGGGTTTCTTTCAGGTGCTCCGGTTTCCTCCCACAGCCCAAAGATGTGCAGGTTAGGTGGATTGCCCATACAATCTTGCCCCTTGGTGTCCAAAGATGTGGGGTTACGGGGGTAGGGCAAGTTATTGGGCCTAAGTAGGGTCCTCTTTCAGAGGGTCGGTGGAGACTCAATGTGCCGAATGGCCTCCTTCTGCACTGTTCAAATTCTGTGACCATCTCCTCTGCAGCTTTTTGTCATGCCAACTCAGATGATGTTAAGTCTATGTTAATGAAGCTTAAACTCCTCCATCTTCCAACAGCTGCAAACTCTACTGGGATCCATACTTGCAAGGTCAAGCTTTTTATAAAGCCAAGTAAGGGCTTCTGAGAGAAGAGGGAGACATTGTAGTTATCCAGGAAAGTGAGGCTTACCTACATGTACCTCCACCTTTTTGACCTGCATTGGACCTGAGGAGTCATTTCAGTCTGATGAAGATGCAACAAGCAATTTTCTCTTGGCTGAAAACCTTACCAGCGATATACTGTTAAGTAATGGGTTAAGAGATATTGCAATTAGTTGTCTCATTTATGTTAAGTATCCATTAATTGACACTGATAGGTAAAGGGGCTTCAAGTGGCCTCTGTCAGGTGGTGTGTTGTTAAGAGTTTTGTGCAGCGGCTGTGGAAGTGAAATAAATGGGGTTTGGTGAAAAGGAACAAGAACTTTAGACTCTTCATATCACAGCAACTAAAATATCTAACAATTGGTAGCAGAGGATGGTTGCTGTGTAAATGTGAAGGGTTGAAAGATACAACTTTTCCAGATCAAACCAAGGAGTGAGAGAAAAAAAGGGATATATGGCTGAACCGAGGATAAAGATGGCTGGATATGACTATCCTCCCTTATTTTCTGAAAGGGAAACGTACGACCAATGGAGAAGTGTAGTAGTTATGTGGACTAAGGTAACTGCTTTGGGAAAGAGAAAACAAGATATGGCATTGGCTCTTTCTCTACCATATGGCAGTAAAATCCAAAACAAAGTGCTTTCTGAGCTGGAATTGGAAGAGTTAGACTCAGAAGCAGGTCAGGAGACTTTATTACATTATATGGATAAGATTTATCAGAAAGATGACTTGTTAAGTGCGTATGAAGCATGGTTGATAAGTTCCGGAAAATGGAGGATATCTCAATGGAAGACTATATAATGGAATTTGGCAGACTATAGAAAAGGCTGCAGAAACACAACCTGGAATTTCCACAGTCTGTGTTGGCCTTTAAATTACTTGACTGTGTTAGAGTGAGCAACATGGATAGGCTCCTGGTTTTGACAGGAGTTCAGTTTACTGATAAGGATACTGTTATAACCTGCCTACTGACGATTGGCTGGGGACTAATGATTATCCCACAATCCTATGGGAGTATGAACTTCCCCAATGAGGGGGGCGGAGAAACTCCTACTATAAATAAGCTGGCCAGTCCAGGAACCAGGAGGAAGGAGAAGGTAGCAAGGGAAGTTACTGCTACTGCTATGTATATGTTGTTATAGTAAATAAACTTTATTATTTTGTATCCTTAAAACTCGTGCTGGATTCTTCGGGGCCCTTACAAAACTGGCGACGAAGGTAAAAGTGAATAGCTGTCTACACTGCTGAAGCCACCTCCCTGGATTTTTGTTGGATACAGGTTGGAAGTTGTTTTCTATTATACCATGCCTCTGTACGGACGTTTGGATGTTTTTGATGCTGCGCTGGAAAGCTGGAACCAGTACACGCAACGGATGCGTTACTATTTCCGGGCAAACAATATCACTGAAAACGAGCGCCAGGTGGTCATATTGCTCACCGCCTGCGGGCCGCATACGTTTGGGGTGATTAGGAGCCTTACGTACCCAGCTGCGCCGGACACCAAAACGTTTGACGAACTTGTGAATATAGTGGGGCAACACTTTAACCCAACCCCGTCCACGATAGTCCAGCGTTACAGGTTTAATACCGCTGAGAGGACCCCTGGAGAATCCCTTGCCGATTTTTTATCCAGGCTACGCGGGATTGCGGAATACTGTGACTATGGTGAGACCTTGTCAGAAATGTTACGCGACCGTTTGGTTTGCGGTATTAACAATGCGGCCACCCAGAGAAAGTTGTTAGCGGAGCCAACATTGACTTTTCAACAGGCAATACAAATAGTCTTGTCCCGAGAGAGCGCAGAGCGAGGAGTACAGGAGCTACAGGGAATGGAAGTGCATGCCTTGGGGCGAAACCCTTTCCGCCCAAAAAACATCCCCCCGCACTCCTGCGGTACCTTGGGCGAGGCAACGACCAGACCGACGCCAGTGGCCATCGGACATTCCTCCCCGAAGGGAGCCTTCTCCAGAGCCAATGGATGAGGAGCCATGTCCGTGTCAGACTTGTAGGCGCCGACCCCGTCGCGGACGGCGGTCCTGGGGACGCCAGAGGCGCCGTCGTTCCGACCGAAACTGGGACCAGCCCAGGGGCCGTAACTGGGACCAGCCCAGAGGCCGTACCTTCCATGTGGATGAACCTGCGGCGACCACTCCTGAGGACGTGGAGACGGAGGACGACTGCCTGCAGCTGCATTGTGTGGCAGCTCCCCGTGTGGCCCCCATTAAGGTGACAGTACGGGTCAATGGCCACCCGCTGGAGATGGAGTTGGATACTGGCGCAGCGGTCTCCGTGATCGCCCAGAGGACATTCGACCGCATCAAGCAGGGTATACAGACCCTTACACTAACTGACTCACAGGCCAGGTTGGCCACCTACACGGGGGAACCACTGGACATTGCAGGAACTACAATGACCCCTGTTGTCTATGGACGCCAGGAGGGGCGTTTCCAACTTATCGTAGTGCGTGGCCATGGGCCCAGCCTGTTGGGTCGGGACTGGTTGCGCCATTTGCGGTTGCAATGGCAGCACATCCTCCAAACAGTTTCTGGAGGGTTGACTGAGGTGCTAGGACGATACCCAGAGGTATTCCAGCCTGGTCTGGGGAAAATAAAAGGGGCCGTAGCCCGTATCCAAGTTGAACCAGGAGCCACACCGCGCTATTTCCAGGCGCGCCCAGTGCCTTACGCTTTGCTCGAGAAGGTAGAAGGGGAGCTCACTCGTTTGGAGAGTTTGGGTATTATCAGGCCTGTCCGTTTTGCTGACTGGGCAGCACCAATTGTGCCAGTAATGAAGCCAGATGCCACAGTTCGCTTGTGTGGCGACTATAAACTTACAGTGAATACAGTTTCCCGACTCGACCGATACCCAATGCCTCGCATAGAGGATCTCTACGCGAAACTTGCAGGCGGACTCTCATTCACAAAATTAGATATGAGTCACGCCTACCTGCAGTTGGAGCTGGACCCTGCCTCCCGACCATATGTAACAATTAACACACACCGAGGCCTGTATGAATATACACGGTTGCCCTTTGGAGTATCCTCTGCCTGCGCAATTTTTCAACGTGTTATGGAGGGCATTTTGAGAGGTTTACCACGTGTGGCTGTCTACCTAGATGACGTGTTGATTACAGGGACGTCGGAGCAAGAGCATTTGGAAAATCTGGAGGCTGTCCTTAAACGCCTTTTGGAGGCTGGAGTCCGTTTACGTCACACAAAGTGCGTATTTCAGGCAAAAGAAGTAGTCTACCTAGGTTATCAGGTGGACCGCGAGGGTCTGCACCCCGTCGCAGAGAAGGTGCGTGCAATTCAACATGCCCCCACCCCGACTGACACTTCGCATCTTCGTTCTTTTCTCGGTCTCGTAAACTATTACGGGAAGTTCCTGCCCAATCTGGCAACTACGCTGGCCCCCTTACACCTGCTGCTAAAGAAAAATCACACCTGGGTTTGGGGTCAGCCGCAAGAAACCGCTTTCCGGCGGGTAAAGCAACAATTGTCGTCGTCTGGGTTACTAACCCACTATGATCCGGGAAAGCCTTTGCTCGTCACATGTGATGCATCCCCGTATGGTATTGGGGCTGTCCTGTCCCACAAGATGGAGAACGGGGCCGAGCGACCGATAGCTTTCGCCTCCCGCACATTGACTGCAGCGGAGAAGAAGTACGCGCAGATCGAGAAGGAGGGCCTGGCAGTGGTTTTCGCGGTGAAACGCTTCCACCAGTATGTGTACGGCCGCCATTTCACTATCGTGACTGATCATAAGCCCCTGCTGGGACTCTTCAGAGAGGATAAGCCGATACCGCCCATTGCTTCTGCACGGATCCAGCGCTGGGCTTTGTTGCTTGCTGCATATGAGTATTCTCTGGAGCACAAACCAGGTACGCAGATAGCAAATGCCGACGCACTGAGCCGATTGCCTTTATCGACCGGCCCCATATCGACCCCCACGACCGGTGAGGTGGTCGCAACCCTAAATTTTATGGACACCTTGCCTGTCACGGCATCACAGATCCGTGAGTGGACCCAGACGGAGCCAGTCCTGTCAAAGGTTCAGCACATAGTCCTGTATGGTGGGCAGCATAGACAGCTCCCAGGCGAGTTACGGGCATTTTCCTCCAAGCTGTCAGAGTTCAGCGTGGAAGACGGCATCCTCTTGTGGGGGACGCGTGTGGTTGTCCCGGAAAAAGGCCAGGAGCTGATATTATCAGACTTGCACAATGGGCATCCGGGCGTGACCAAGATGAAAATGTTGGCCCGGAGTTATGTCTGGTGGCCAGGCCTCGACACCGACATTGAGAAGGTGGCCCAAAACTGCTCCATTTGCCAGGAGCATCAGAAGCTTCCGCCGGCCGCGCCCCTACATCACTGGGAATGGCCAGGGCGGCCTTGGGCACGCTTACATGCAGATTTCGCAGGCCCTTTTCAGGGATCCATGTTCCTTCTACTAATTGACGCCCAGTCCAAATGGCTGGAGGTGCATAAGATGCAGGGGACAACGTCCTGCGCAACAATTGAAAAAATGCGTTTATCATTTAGCACGCATGGCCTCCCCGAGGTGCTGGTCACGGATAATGGCACTCCATTCACGAGTGAGGAGTTTGCTAGGTTTACAAAGATGAACGGCATCCGCCATATCCGCACTGCCCCTTACCACCCGGCTTCAAATGGGTTGGCAGAGCGTGCAGTGCAAACATTCAAAAGAGGCCTAAAGAAGCAGTCTTCCGGATCAATGGACACGAGACTGGCTCGGTTTTTGTTTACGTACAGGACCACCCCCCATACAGTCACTGGGGTAGCTCCCGCAGAACTCCTAATGGGCCGGAGACTTCGCACCCGCCTTAGTATGGTCTTCCCGGACATTGGCGCAAAAGTACGCCGCACACAAGAACGGCAGGGACCGGGATTGTCTCGGCATCGTCCGATTCGGCAGTTTGCGCCCGGTGACCCAGTATTCGTGCGGAATTTTGCTGGTGGTGCCCAATGGGTTCCTGGGGTAATCTTTCGCCAAACGGGCCCTATATCGTACCAAGTGCAAGCCCAGGGTCGTCTCCAGCGAAAACATGTAGACCACGTCCGGTCCAGAAGATCATCCCCGCAAAAGATTCCCCGCCCCCGGAGCTCAGTTCAACAGCGGCAAAGACCAGAAACAAGGGAAGGTAGTCCTCCAAATCTTCCACTGGTGCCTCACTCAAAACCTGCGCAGGTCATGACGGGACCGAATGGGGACAGAGACGCTGACATGACGGAGGCAGCAGACTCTGACTCCGAGATGGAGACACAGGATGAATCAGAGGGGGAATCCTCGGGTCCACAGGCCGTGGATGTACAACCGCGCCGTTCATCACGGAAGCGCCGGTCTCCGTCTCGTTATACGCCGCCTGATCCAGCGCCGCGTGCAAATGGCGTCCGGCCTGCGGCCAAACGAGTTCGACGCCTTCCTTCGCCAGGGCCTACGGTGGATTCCTTGGACTTTGGGGGGGAGGGATGTTATAACCTGCCTACTGACGATTGGCTGGGGACTAATGATTATCCCACAATCCTATGGGAGTATGAACTTCCCCAATGAGGGGGGCGGAGAAACTCCTACTATAAATAAGCTGGCCAGTCCAGGAACCAGGAGGAAGGAGAAGGTAGCAAGGGAAGTTACTGCTACTGCTATGTATATGTTGTTATAGTAAATAAACTTTATTATTTTGTATCCTTAAAACTCGTGCTGGATTCTTCGGGGCCCTTACAAAAGATACCTCATTCGAACAGATGACAAAAGCTTTACAAATGTTTCTGGGGAAACATTCGATTCCGATGGCTCTGATGACCCAAATAGGTCAGCCTGCAATAAGGCAGAAGATACACTACTAACAGGATGGCGAAATCGTATGGCTACGAACAGGGCTCAAGACTATAGAAGGAGACCGAGACAAGGAAATTATGAAGACAGAAACCCAGTTAGAACCTACAATCGGAAGATGAACCCCAGGAATGCACGGGGCATGATAAATCGATGTTTTCGATGTGACTCTCAATACCATTATGCTTTCAACTGTCCAACTCGGTATGATAGAGTGTTTGAAGCGACACATGACAAGGAAGAGTCAGAAGAGGAAAAAGATAGTGACCAGAAAGAAGGCATTGTCTTATTGACAAGCAGTTTTACGCCAGTATTGAGGGTGTTGGTTGCAGAATCCTTCAACTGTGCTGTATTGGACAGTGGCTGCACATCTACTGTGTGTGGAATTGACTGATTAAAATGTTACCTGGGCTCTTTGAATGCTGAAAATCGTAACAAGATTAAGGAATTTGAAAGTTCCACAAGTTTCAGGTTTGGGGATGATAATACTCTGAAGTCGCTGAAAAGAGTGGTGATCCGTTGCAATATTGTCGGAGTGAATCATTTCATTAGCACGGATGTTGTATCAAGTGAGATATCTTTGCTTCTGAGCAGACCATCGATGAAGAAAGCACACATGAAACTGGATATGGAACAGGATAAGGCAACAGTTTTTGGAAAGACGGTGGACTTACAATTTACACAGTAGGGACACTATTGTATTCCATTACTGACAAATAATATTTCAAGTAGAGTGGTTAAGGATGTGTTAATGGCAGTTGAAAATGGGACTTTAGCTGATAAAAAGCTTGAGGTGTTAAAACTGCATAGGCAATTTGCACATCCGTCTCCTCGGAGGCTGAAAAATGTATTAAAGGATGCAAGGGTAAGGGATGACGACTATACTAAACTGATAGAACAGGTTAGTGACCGCTGTGAAGTTTGTAGGAAGTACAGGAGGACACCAGCACGACCGAAAGTAACCCTACCTTTGGCCATGGACCTTAAGATCTGGGATAAAGCAAATAATATATTTATTTAGCATTTTGTAGATTTAGCAACCAGATTTAGTCAATCAACGATTGTACGAAGTAAAAGAAAAGAGAGTAATTCTGGATCAAATCGTGGAAAAATGGATAGGGACAGGAATGGGTCCACCGGCAAAATTTCTTACGGACAATGGAGGAGAATTTGCTAATGATGAGTTTAGGGATATGTGTGAAAACATGAATATCAGAGTTATGAATACTGCTGCAGAAAGCCCATTTAGTAATGGTGTCTGTGAAAGGAATCATGCTGTCATCGATGACATGCTTCGGAAAATGTTGGCAGATCGACCAAATTGCAGGCTAAATTCAGCTTTAGCATGGGCAGTACATGCAAAGAATTCATTGCAGGTGGTTGGGGGCTATAGCCCTTATCAATTAGTGTAGAAATCCTAAAATTCCGTCCATTTTGGATGACCAGCCTCCAGCTTGGGAGGGGACTACAATTAGCTCTGGTTTTGCTGAACATTTAAATGCATACGGCATGCTTGCCTTCATTGGCCGGGGCATTGAGTATAAGAATTGGCAAGTCATGTTGCAGCTGTATAGAACCTTGGTTAGGCCACACTGGGAGTATAGTGTTCAATTCTGGTCAATTCTTGGAGGGCCGAAGAGCCTGTTCCTGTGCTGTACATTTCTTTGTTCTTTGTTCTTGTTCTTTATTACATAGCAGTACCAAAGCTTCTTTGGAAGCAGAAGTCTCTGAAAGAATTCGCAGAGCTTTAAGACATAACGTACGGCCACCAGATGCCGTTTTTCAGCAAGTAGGCATGGTATACTATAAGAGAGACAATTCTAATGAATGGAATGGCCCAGGGAAGATCATAGGCATAGATGGCAAAACAATTATTTTGCAACATGGTAATCAAACTGTTAGGGTACATTCATTAAGGATAATGGGTGCAGATTACAAATTTTCTAAATTTGACAGAACAGACAGACATGACGAGAAATCAGAGTCATCTGGTACGCATGTGTTACAGAACTATGAGGACCAATTAACTGATATGGACAGGGTTCATGTGGAGGAACTCAACACTTCTGATGAATTAGAACAGGTCATTTTTCCGAAAGGGCAACTGCCAAAAGTTGGTACAAAAGTGACATACTTGCCTGAAGGGTCGAGTCAAAGGAAGGATGCAACTGTTATTAGTAGAGCAGGGAAGGCAACTGGAAAGTATAAACATTGGTTGAATGTACAGCATTCAGGGGAAGAACAAAAAAATGTACAGCACTGGAACAGGCCCTTCAGCCCTCCAAGCCCGTGCCGACCATGCTGCCCGACTAAACTACAATCTTCTACACTTCCTGGGTCCGTATCCCTCTATTCCCATCCTATTCATGTATTTGTCAAGATGCCCCTTAAATGTCACGATCGTCCCTGCATCCACCACCTCCTCCGGTAGCGAGTTCCAGGCACCCACTACCCTCTGTGTAAAAAACTTGCCTCGTACATCTACTCTAAACCTTGCCCCTCTTACCTTAAACCTATGCACCCTAGTAATTGACCCCTCTACCCTGGGGAAAAGCCTCTGACTATCCACTCTGTCCATGCCCCTCATAATTTTGTAGACCTCTATCAGGTCGCCCCTCAACCTCCGTCGTTCCAGTGAGAACAAACCGAGTTTATTCAACCACTCCTCATAGCTAATGCCCTCCATACCAGGCAAAATTCTGGTAAATCTCTTCTGCACCCTCTCTAAAGCCTCCACATCCTTCTGGTAGTGTGGCGACCAGAATTGAACACTATACTCCAAGTGTGGCCTAACTAAGGTTCTGTACAGCTGCAACATGACTTGCCAATTCTTATACTCAATTCCCCGGCCAATGAAGGCAAGCATGCCGTATGCCTTCTTGACTACCTTCTCCACCTGTGTTGCCCCTTTCAGTGACCTGTGGACCTGTACTCCTAGATCTCTCTGACTTTCAATACTCTTTTTTTTTAAAATAATTTTTATTCAAGGTTTTCATAAAATATCAATAACAAAATGAGAAGGAAAAAAGAACCCAACAAAGGTAAGTACAAAACACAATCTAAAAAAGCAACCCCCCAAACCCCTCCCCCCCGTACCTAAATAATAATAAATTAACATTAACACCCCGACTTAAGACAACAGGTGTATACACCCCCTCAGACCCTGCCAGTGTAAATAACATAAACAAAAATAAAGTAAACCCCCCCCCCCCCCCCGAGCTGCTGCTGCCATTGACCAATGTTAGTGCTCTTTGGGGGGGTTTAAACTAATGCAGCAGGGGCATGGGAACCTGGATTGTAGTTTTAGGGTAAGGGAGAATGAGAGTATAGAGGTCAGGAGCACAGATTTGACGTCGCAGGAGGGGGCCAGTGTTCAGGTAGGTGGTTTGAAGTGTGTCTACTTCAATGCCAGGAGTATACGAAACAAGGTAGGGGAACTGGCAGCATGGGTTGGTACCTGGGACTTCGATGTTGTGGCCATTTCGGAGACATGGATAGAGCAGGGACAGGAATGGATGTTGCAGGTTCCGGGGTTTAGGTGTTTTAGTAAGCTCAGAGAAGGAGGCAAAAGAGGGGGAGGTGTGGCGCTGCTAGTCAAGAGCAGTATTACGGTGGCGGAGAGGATGCTAGATGGGGACTCTTCTTCCGAGGTAGTATGGGCTGAAGTTAGAAACAGGAAAGGAGAGGTCACCCTGTTGGGAGTTTTTTATAGGCCTCCTAATAGTTCTAGGGATGTAGAGGAAAGGATGGCAAAGATGATTCTGGATATGAGCGAAAGTAACAGGGTAGTTATTATGGGAGACTTTAACTTTCCAAATATTGACTGGAAAAGATATAGTTCGAGTACAATAGATGGGTCGTTTTTTGTACAGTGTGTGCAGGAGGGTTTCCTGAAACAATATGTTGACAGGCCAACAAGAGGCGAGGCCACGTTGGATTTGGTTTTGGGTAATGAACCAGGCCAGGTGTTGGATTTGGAGGTAGGAGAGCACTTTGGGGACAGTGACCACAATTCGGTGACGTTTACGTTAATGATGGAAAGGGATAAGTATACACCGCAGGGCAAGAGTTATAGCTGGGGGAAGGGCAATTATGATGCCATTAGACATGACTTGGGGGGGATAAGGTGGAGAAGTAGGCTGCAAGTGTTGGGCACACTGGATAAGTGGGGCTTGTTCAAGGATCAGCGACTGCGTGTTCTTGATAAGTATGTACCGGTCAGACAGGGAGGAAGGCGTCGAGCGAGGGAACCGTGGTTTACCAAGGAAGTGGATTCTCTTGTTAAGAGGAAGAAGGAGGCCTATGTGAAGATAAAGTGTGAAGTTTCGGTTGGGGCGATGGATAGTTACAAGGTAGCGAGGAAGGATCTAAAGAGAGAGCTAAGACGAGCAAGGAGGGGACATGAGAAGTATTTGGCAGGAAGGATCAAGGAAAACCCAAAAGCTTTCTATAAGTATGTCAGGAATAAGCGAATGACTAGGGAAAGAGTAGGACCAGTCAAGGACAGGGATGGGAAATTGTGTGTGGAGTCTGAAGAGATAGGCGAGATACTAAATGAATATTTTTCGTCAGTATTCACTCAGGAAAAAGATAATGTTGTGGAGGAGAATGCTGAGCCCCAGGCTAATAGAATAGATGGCATTAAGGTACGTAGGGAAGAGGTGTTGGCAATTCTGGACAGGCTGAAAATAGATAAGTCCCCGGGACCTGATGGGATTTATCCTAGGATTCTCTGGGAGGCCAGGGAAGAGATTGCTGGACCTTTGGCTTTGATTTTTATGTCATCATTGGCTACAGGAATAGTGCCAGAGGACTGGAGGACAGCAAATGTGGTCCCTTTGTTCAAAAAGGGGAGCAGAGACAACCCCGGCAACTATAGACCGGTGAGCCTCACGTCT
This sequence comes from Scyliorhinus torazame, assembly GCF_047496885.1. Taxonomy (NCBI): domain Eukaryota; kingdom Metazoa; phylum Chordata; class Chondrichthyes; order Carcharhiniformes; family Scyliorhinidae; genus Scyliorhinus; species Scyliorhinus torazame. Next base: position 119,696,711 of record NC_092709.1, read on the forward strand.
GTAGTGGGTAAAGTCTTGGAGGGGATTATAAGAGACAAGATTTATAATCATCTAGATAGGAATAATATGATCAGGGATAGTCAGCATGGCTTTGTGAAGGGTAGGTCATGCCTCACAAACCTTATTGAGTTCTTTGAGAAGGTGACTGAACAGGTAGACGAGGGTAGAGCAGTTGATGTGTATATGGATTTCAGCAAAGCGTTTGATAAGGTTCCCCACGGTAGGCTATTGCAAAAAATACAGAGGCTGTGGATGGAGGGTGATTTAGAGATGTGGATCAGAAATTGGCTAGCTGAAAGAAGACAGAGGGTGGTGGTTGATGGGAAATGTTCAGAATGGAGTACAGTCACAAGTGGAGTACCACAAGGATCTGTTCTGGGGCCGTTGTTGTTTGTCATTTTTATCAATGACCTAAAGGAAGGCGCAGAAGGGTGGGTGAGTAAATTTGCAGACGATACTAAAGTCGGTGGTGTTGTCGATAGTGTGGAAGGATGTAGCAGGTTACAGAGGGATATAGATAAGCTGCAGAGCTGGGCTGAGAGGTGGCAAATGGAGTTTAATGTAGAGAAGTGTGAGGTGATTCACTTTGGAAGGAATAACAGGAATGCGGAATATTTGGCTCATGGTAAAGTTCTTGAAAGTGTGGATGAGCAGAGGGATCTAGGTGTCCATGTACATAGATCCCTGAAAGTTGCCAGCCAGGTTGATAGGGTTGTGAAGAAGGCCTATGGAGTGTTGGCCATTATTGGTAGAGGGATTGAGTTCCGGAGTCGGGAGGTCATGTTGCAGCTGTACAGAACTCTGGTTCGGCCGCATTTGGAGTATTGCGTACAGTTCTGGTCACCGCATTATAGGAAGGACGTGGAGGCTTTGGAGTGGGTGCAGAGGAAATTTACCAGGATGTTGCCTGGTATGGAGGGAAAATCTTATGAGGAAAGGCTGATGGACTTGAGGTTGTTTTCGTTGGAGAGAAGAAGGTTAAGAGGAGACTTAATAGAGGCATACAAAATGATCAGGGGGTTGGATTGGGTGGACAGTGAGAGCCTTCTCCCGCGGATGGATATGGCTGGCACGAGGGGACATAACTTTAAACTGAGGAGTAATAGATATAGGACAGAGGTCAGAGGTAGGTTCTTTACGCAAAGAGTAGTGAGGCCGTGGAATGTCCTACCTGCTACAGTAGTGAACTCGCCAACATTGAGGGCATTTAAAAGTTTGTTGGATAAACATATGGATGATAATGGCATAGTGTAAGTTAGATGGCTTTTGTTTCGGTGCAACATCGTGGGCCGAAGGGCCTGTACTGCGCTGTATTGTTCTATGTTCTATGTTCTAATATCTAGCGTTCTGCCAGAAAGTCTAAGAACGGTTGCCACCGCCTAAAGAACCCTTGTACTGACCCTCTCAAGGCAAATTTCACCCTCTCCAATTCAATGAACCCTGCGATATCGCTGATCCAGGATTCCACACTTGGGGGCCTCATATCTATCCACTGAAGGAGAATCCTCCGCCGGGCTACCAGGGACGCAAAGGCCAGAATTCCAGCCTCTTTCGCCTCCTGCACTCCCGGCTCCTCTGCCACCCCAAATATTGCGAGCCCCCAGCCCGGTTTGACCCTGGATCCTACCACCCTCGACACCGTCCTCGCTACGCCCTTCCAAAATTCCTCCAGCGCTGGGCATGCCCAGAACATATGGGTGTGATTTGCTGGGCTCCCTGAGCACCTAACACACCTGTCCTCACCCCCAAAGAACCTCCTCATCCTTGTCCCGGTCATGTGTGCCCTGTGCAGCACCTTAAACTGTATGAGGCTGAGCCTCGCGCATGAAGAGGAAGAGTTCACCCTCCCTAGGGCATCTGCCCACGTCCCCTCTTCGATCTCCTCTCCCAACTCCTCCTCCCACTTACCTTTCAACTCCACCACCGAGGCCTCCTCCTCCTCCTGCATCACCTGGTACATTTCCGAGATTTTCCCCAATCCCACCCATCCCCCCGAGAGCACCCTGTCCTGTACTGTGTGTGGCAGTAGCCGTGGGAATTCCACCACCTGCCGTCTGGCAAACGCCCTTACCTGTAAGTACCTGAAGGTGTTCCCCGGGGGGAGCCCGTACTTCTCCTTCAGCTCACCCAAGCTCGCAAACATCCCGTCCACAAACAGGTCCCCTAACTTTCGTATGCCTGCCCTGTGCCACCCCGAAAACCCTCCACCTGTTCTTCCTGGGGCGAACCGGTGGTTCCCCCGTAATGGGGTCCACGCCGAGGCCCTAACTTCCCCACTATGCCGCCTCCACTGCCCCCAAATTTTGAGGGCCGCCACCACCACCGGGCTCGTGGTATACCTCCTTGGAGGGAGCGGCAGCGGCGCCGTTGCCAGCGCCCCCAGACTCGTACCCACACAGGAAGCCGTCTCCAGCCTCTTCCATGCAGCCCCCTCCCCCTCCATCACCCACTTGCGCACCATTGTCGCATTGGCGGCCCAGTAGTACCCACAGAGGTTGGGCAGCGCCAGCCCCCCCCTATCTCTACTCCGCTCCAGGAACACCCTTCTCACCCTCGGAGTCCCTCGCGCCCACACAAACCCCATTATACTCCTGTTAACCCGCCTGAAAAAAGCCTTCGGGATAAACACGGGGAGGCACTGGAACAGGAACAAAAACCTTGGGAGCACCGTCATTTTGATTGACTGCACCCTAACCGCCAGGGACAGCGGCAACGCGTCCCACCTCGTGAACTCCTCCTCCATTTGCTCCACCAGCCTTGTAAAGTTAAGCCTATGCAGGGCCCCCCAGCTCCTGGCCACCTGGACCCCCAAATATCTGAAACTCCTCTCTGCCCTTTTTAGTGGGAGCTCGCCAATCCCCCTCTCCTGGTCCCCTAGCTGAACTACGAACAGCTCGCTCTTCCCCGTATTGCGCTTGTACCCCGAAAAGTCCCCGAATTCCCTGAGCATCCTCATTACCTCTGGCATTCCTCCCACCGGTCCGCCACATACAGCAGCAGGTCGTCCGCATAAAGCGACACCCTGTGCTCCTCCCACCCCGCACCAACCCCCTCCATTTCCTCGACTCTCTCAGTGCCATAACCAGGGGTTCAATCGCCAGTGCGAAGAGCAGGGGGGACAGGGGACACCCCTGTCTCGTCCCTCGGTGCAACCGAAAGTACTCGGACCTCCTCCTATTTGTGGTCACACTCGCCATCGGGACCTCGTACAACAGCCTAACCCACCTGACAAACCCCTCCCCAAACCCGAACCTCTTCAGCACCTCCCACAGGTACCCCCACTCTACCCTATCGAAGGCTTTCTCAGCGTCCATCGCCACCACTATCTCCGCCTCCCCCTCCCTCGCCGGCATCATGATAACATTCAAAAGCCTCCGCACATTCGCGTTCAACTGTCTCCCCTTCACAAACCCCGTCTGGTCTTCATGGATGATCTGCGGCACACAATCCTCAATCCTCGTGGCTAAGACCTTCGCCAGCACCTTGGCATCTACATTTAGCAAGGAAATCGGTCTGTAAGACCCACATTGCAGGGGATCCTTGTCCCGCTTCAGGATCAAGGAGATCAGTGCCCGGGACATCGTCAGGGGTAAAGCCCCCCCCTCCCTTGCCTCATTAAAGGTTCTAACTAACAGCGGGCCAAACAGGTCCATATATTTTTTATAGAACTCGACCGGGAATCTGAAGACCCCATTGATGCCAATCCCACTCCGCACCACGCTCCCTCCCCTGTCCTTAACTCCCCCGATCTCCCTAGCTGCGTCCCGCTTCCGAAGCTGATGCGCCAGCATCCGGCTTGCCTTTTCCCCATACTCGTAGACCGCCCCCTGGGCCTTCCTCCACTGCACCTCCGCCTTCCTGGTGGTCACCAGGTCGAATTCGGCCTGGAGGCTGCGCCTCTTCCTCAACAATCCTTCCTCAGGTTCTTCCGCATACCTCCTGTCTACCCTCACCATCTCCCCCACCAGCCTCTCCCTCTCCCCCCGCTCCCTCCGCTCCTTGTGGGCCCTGATGGAGATCAGCTCTCCCCTCACCACCGCCTTCAGTGCCTCCCATACCATCCCCACTTGGACCTCCCCGTTGTCGTTGGTCTCCAAGTACCTCTCTATACTTCCTCGGACCCGCTCGCTCACCTCCTCGTCCGCCAACAGCCCCACCTCCCAACGCCACAGCGGGCGCTGGTCCCTCTCCTCCCTCATCTCCAAGTCCACCCAATGCGGGGCGTGGTCCGAAATGGCTATTGCCGAATACTCGGTATCCTCTACTCTCGCTATCAGCGCCCTACTCAAAATGAAAAAGTCGATTCGAGAATAAGCCTTGTGGACATGTGAGAAGAATGAAAATTCCCTAGCCCCCGGCCTTGCAAATCTCCAAGGGTCCACCCCTCCCATTTGGTCCATAAATCCCCTCAACACTCTAGCCGCCGCCGGCTTCCTACCCATCCTAGACCTGGAGCGATCCAGTGCAGGATCCAACACCGTGTTAAAGTCTCCCCCCATTATCAGGCCCTCAACTTCCAAGTCTGGGATCCGACCCAACATACGCCGCATAAAACCCGCATCGTCCCAGTTCGGAGCATACACATTGACCAGTACCACCCTCTCTCCCTGCAACTTACCACTTACCATTATGTACCTACCGCCATTATCTGCCACAATGCTCGACGCCTCGAATAACACCTTTCCCACCAAGATCGCCACCCCTCGATTTTTGGCATCTAGCCCCGAGTGAAACACCTGACCTACCCACCCTTTCCTCAGTCTTACCTGGTCTGCCACCTTCAGGTGTGTCTCCTGGAGCATAACCACATCCGCCTTGAGCCCCTTCAGGTGCGCGAACACGCGGGCCCGCTTAACCGGCCCATTCAGTCCCCTTACATTCCAGGTTATCAGCCGGATTAGGGGGCTACCCGCCCCCCTCCCCCGCCGACTAGCCATGACCCCTCCTCGGCCAGCCATGCGCCCGCACCCCACACCCGGCCCGTTCCCCACAGCGGCATACCCCCGTCTTGACCCACCCCACTCGCTCCAGCTCCTCCTTGATCTTAGCAGCAGCAACTCGATCCCCCCCCCCCCCCCCCCCCCCCCAGGCTAGGCCCCATTCTAGCTGGTTTACTCCCCCCATTGCACTTCCGCAAGTCAGCTGACTCCTGCTGACCCCGGCCACTCCCGCCTCCCCTTCGACTCCTCCCATTGTGTGGCACACCCTCCTCTCCTGCTCCCCATTCACAGGCTCTCCCCCTCCGTTCTAAGCGCGGGAAACAATCCTCGCTTCCCCGCCCCGGTCCCGTCCCGCCCAGTCTTCGGCACGGGAAAAGAATCCCGCGCTCTCCACCAACCAGGCCCTGCCACCAACCAAAACAGTGCCCAACCCGCCCCATCCACCCTCCCCAACCCGAAAGAGAAAAACACAGAGAAAAAGAAACCCAAAACAATGCAAAGGCACCCCCCCCCCCCCGAACCAAAAATAGGCATAACATATCCACCGCAGTCCCCAATCGCCCATCCCGACCCTTAGTCTGTGTCCAGCTTCTCGGCCTGAACAAAGGCCCACGCCTCCTCCGGAGACTCAAAATAATGGTGCCGGTCCTTGTAGGAAACCCACAATCGCGCTGGCTGCAACATGCCAAACTTCACCCCCTTCCTGTGCAGCACCGCCTTCGCTCGATTGTACCCGGCCCTCCTCTTCGCCACCTCCGCACTCTAGTCCTGATATATCCGAACCTCCGCGTTCTCCCACCTGCTGCTCCTCTCCTTCTTGGCCCACCTGAGCACACACTCCCGATCGACGAACCGATGGAACTGCACCAGCACCGCCCGCGGAGGCTCGTTAGCCTTGGGCCTCCTCGCCAACACTCTATGGGCCCCCTCCAGCTCCAGGGGTCCCTGGAAGGACCCCGCTCCCATCAGCGAGTTTAACATGGTGACCACATAGGCCCCCATGTCCAGCCCCTCCAACCCCTCCGGGAGGCCCAGAATCCGCAGATTCTTCCGCCTCGACCGATTCTCCATCTCCTCGAACCGCTCCTGCCATTTCTTGTGGAACGCCTCGTGTGCCTCCACCTTTACCGCCAGGACTAAGATCTCGTCCTCATTGACAGAGATCTTTTGTTGAGCCTCTCGGATCGCCACCCCCTGGGCCGTCTGTGTCTCCAGCAGCTTATCAATAGAAGCCTTCATCGGCTGTAGCAGGTCCTTTTTAATCTCTCTGAGGCAGCGCTGGATACCCTCCTGTTGCTCCTCCGCCCACTGCCTCCATGCTGCCTGGTCTCCGCCCGCCGCCATTTTGTCCTTCTTCCCTCCCTTCGTCTGGTCCACCACCACCTTTTTTTTCACCCCGCTCCGAGTTAAAGCCATATACTGACGGGGAACTATTATTAACTCCTTCCCACACCGGGAAACGTCGAAAAAGTGCCCTTGGGGGCCCTGAAAAGAGCCCAAAAGTCTCGAGAGGGAATCCTTTTGGCAGTGTTCACTTCACCAATCTGCCCCAAAATGTCCGTGGAAACTCCTGAAAAAGGTCTAAGTGTCCGTTCCAGACGGGAGCTGCCGAATGCGTGACCTACTCCTCCATGGCCGCCACCGGAAGCCTCGTCCCCGCTTCTTCAGTGGCCCTGGTGAGATCTTTTCACAGTTGTTCCCTCTGCTGTTAGAATTCACTTTTGATAAAGGTCCTCAGGACTGTTTGCAGCTTTAAGCTTGCCCTTCCCCCGCTTGCATGCTGCAAACTGCTGCAAATGCTGTTTATCCTGTTGCAGCAAAATCTTCCACTGCTTCTGCCGGGCCTGGCAGCCAAAAGACAACACTCCTGGGGGACACCGTCAGGGGAGTGTTGCAGTCCTCTTGCCACACCGGGAAATGTCAAACAAATGCTGTGGGGGCCCTGCAAAAGAGCCCAAAAGTCCGTTCCAAGCAGGAGCTACCGAATATGCGACCTAGCTCTGCATAGCCGCACCCGGAAGTCGACTTTCAATACTCTTGTGGGTTCTACCATTCACTGTATATTCCCTACCTGCATTAGACCTTCCAAAATGCATTACCTCACATTTGTCCGGGTTAAACTCCATCTGCCATCTCTCCGCCCAAGTCTCCAAACAATCTAAATCCTGCTGTATCCTCTGACAGTCCTCATCGCTATCCGAAATTCCACCAACCTTTGTGTCGTCTGCAAACTTACTAATCAGACCAGATACATTTTCCTCCAAATCATTTATATATACTACAAACAGCAAAGGTCCCAGCACTGATCCCTGCGGAACACCACTGGTCACAGCCCTCCAATTAGAAAAGCATTCTTCCATTGCTACTCTCTGCCTTCTATGACATAGCCAGTTCTGTATCCACCTTGCCAGCTCACCCCTGATCCCGTGTGACTTCACCTTTTGTACTAGTCTACCATGAGGGACCTTGTCAAAGGCCTTACTGAAGTCCATATAGACAACATCCACTGCCCTACCTGCATCAATCATCTTTGTGACCTCCTCGAAAAACTCTATCAAGTTAGTGAGACACGACCTCCCCTTCACAAAACCATGCTGCCTCTCACTAATACGTCCATTTGCTTCCAAATGGGAGTAGATCCTGTCTCGAAGAATTCTCTCCAGTAATTTCCCTACCACTGAAGTAAGGCTCACCGGCCTGTATTTCCCTGGATTATCCTTGCTACCATTCTTAAACAGAGGAACAACATTGGCTATTCTCCAGTCCTCCGGGACATCACTTGAAGACAGTGAGGATCCAAAGATTTCTGTCAAGGCCTCAGCAATTTCCTCTCCAGCCTCCTTCAGTATTCTGGGGTAGATCCCATCAGGCCCTGGGGACGTATCTACCTTAATATTTTTTAAGACGCCCAACACCTCGTCTTTTTGGATCTCAATGTGCCCAGGCTATCTACACACCCTTCTCCAGACTCAACATCTACCAATTCCTTCTCTTTGGTGAATACTGATGCAAAGTATTAATTTAATACCTCGTCCATTTTCTCTGGCTCCACACATAGATTCCCTTGCCTATCCTTCAGTGGGCCAACCCTTTCCCTGGCTACCCTCTTGCTTTTTATGTATGTGTAAAAAGCCTTGGGATTTTCCTTAACCCTAACAGGTCTGCAGGAAAAGGTTGCGAACTATTGAAAGGACATCCCACAACAGAAGGGAAAGATCAAGCAGTAGCAGTACAGAACGAGATACCATGCAGGAGAGGGGACGTAGTTTATCAAGATCTCGGAACATGAGTAAGACTACGAATACTAATAGGAGTAGAAGCCCACATGCACGTGAGATTTTGGTGGCTTCAAATAAATTAGATGAAAAAGTTATCAAAGAAGCTAAACAGTAAGAATTGCATAGTTGGAGTGTATTTGGGGTATACACGGAAGTACCGGATAGGGGACACAGAGTTCTATCCCACAGATGGATTTGCACGGAAAAGGTTCTTCCGGATGGAACTTATAAGGCAAAGGCCAGGCTTGTGGCAAGGGGATATGAAGAAAACTTAGAAGTTCAGGATTTAAGGGTAGATTCACGTACAGCAGGAAAGGTTATTTTAAATATCTTCTTGGCTCTATTAGCCACAAAGGCATGGGAATGCAAATCTATAGATATAAAAGCTGCCTTTTTGCAGGGGCATTAGCTCCAGAGAGACATTTTTCTCCGTCCTCCTAAAGAAGCAGCTAACACGGAAGGGGTACTCTGGAAGTTGAACAAATGTGTATATGGATTAAATGATGCACCTAGAGTCTGGTATTTTTCAGTAAGGTCAGTTTTGTTAAAGTTAGGCTGTTGCCAGTTGAAAGCAGATCCTGCAATGTTTTACTGGCACTATAACGGAAATCTTTCTGGCATTTTTATGATGCATGTCGATGATTTTTTGTGGGGTGGGTCTAGTGATTTTGAAGCTATTGTAATCTCTGGTTTGAGGAAAGAATTCAGGGTTGGAAGTCAGGCTTCCGGTGCATTTAAATATATTGGACTGGAAATTGGACAGACTAAATTAGGGGCAACTTTACGTCAGCAATCTTATTTGGAAAGCATCAGCCCAATAGCAATTAGTCGTGGCCGAGTTTCACAAAAAGACGCAATGGTTTCAAAGATAGAAAAAGAGCAACTGCGAAGTTTAATTAGGCAATTGAACTGGTTAGGTAGACAGACTAGACCGGACGTGAGTTTTGATGTCTTAGAGTTGAGTACAAAAATGAATGATCCCAAAGTGGAAGACATAATAAGAGCAAATAAAGCGTTGGCCAAACTAAAAATGCAGGAGTGTGTTTTGAGGTTCCTGGTTTTAGGTGACCTTAGGCACTTGAAACTCATAGTTTATAATGATGCAAACTATGCAAATTTATGTGATGGGGTTTCAAGTGCAGGAGGTTTTATAATTTTCCTTTTGGGGAACAATGATGAATGTTGCCCACTTGTGTGGGAAACAAAGAAAATAAGGAGAGTGATAAAAAGCACTTTGGCTGCTGAGACGTTAATGTAGAGGCGGTGGATATGGCCTTTTATAAAAGTATGATTGTTATAACCTGCCTACTGACGATTGGCTGGGGACTAATGATTATCCCACAATCCTATGGGAGTATGAACTTCCCCAATGAGGGGGGCGGAGAAACTCCTACTATAAATAAGCTGGCCAGTCCAGGAACCAGGAGGAAGGAGAAGGTAGCAAGGGAAGTTACTGCTACTACTATGTATATATTGTTATAGTAAATAAACTTTATTATTTTGTATCCTTAAAACTCGTGCTGGATTCTTCGGGGCCTTTACAAAACTGGCGACGAAGGTAAAAGTGAATAGCTGTCTACACTGCTGAAGCCACCTCCCTGGATTTTTGTTGGATACAGGTTGGAAGTTGTTTTCCATTATACCATGCCTCTGTACGGACGTTTGGATGTTTTTGATGCTGCGCTGGAAAGCTGGAACCAGTACACGCAACGGATGCGTTACTATTTCCGGGCAAACAATATCACTGAAAACGAGCGCCAGGTGGTCATATTGCTCACCGCCTGCGGGCCGCATACGTTTGGGGTGATTAGGAGCCTTACGTACCCAGCTGCGCCGGACACCAAAACGTTTGACGAACTTGTGAATATAGTGGGGCAACACTTTAACCCAACCCCGTCCACGATAGTCCAGCGTTACCGCTTTAATACCGCTGAGAGGACCCCTGGAGAATCCCTTGCCGATTTTTTATCCAGGCTACGCGGGATTGCGGAGTACTGTGACTATGGTGAGACCTTGTCAGAAATGTTACGCGACCGTTTGGTTTGCGGTATTAACAATGCGGCCACCCAGAGAAAGTTGTTAGCGGAGCCAACATTGACTTTTCAACAGGCAATACAAATAGTCTTGTCCCGAGAGAGCGCAGAGCGAGGAGTACAGGAGCTACAGGGAATGGAAGTGCATGCCTTGGGGCGAAACCCTTTCCGCCCAAAAAACATCCCCCCGCACTCCTGCGGTACCTTGGGCGAGGCAACGACCAGACCGACGCCAGTGGCCATCGGACATTCCTCCCCGAAGGGAGCCTTCTCCAGAGCCAATGGATGAGGAGCCATGTCCGTGTCAGACTTGTAGGCGCCGACCCCGTCGCGGACGGCGGTCCTGGGGACGCCAGAGGCGCCGTCGTTCCGACCGAAACTGGGACCAGCCCAGGGGCCGTAACTGGGACCAGCCCAGAGGCCGTACCTTCCATGTGGATGAACCTGCGGCGACCACTCCTGAGGACGTGGAGACGGAGGACGACTGCCTGCAGCTGCATTGTGTGGCAGCTCCCCGTGTGGCCCCCATTAAGGTGACAGTACGGGTCAATGGCCACCCGCTGGAGATGGAGTTGGATACTGGCGCAGCGGTCTCCGTGATCGCCCAGAGGACATTCGACCGCATCAAGCAGGGTATACAGACCCTTACACTAACTGACTCACAGGCCAGGTTGGCCACCTACACGGGGGAACCACTGGACATTGCAGGAACTACAATGACCCCTGTTGTCTATGGACGCCAGGAGGGGCGTTTCCCACTTATCGTAGTGCGTGGCCATGGGCCCAGCCTGTTGGGTCGGGACTGGTTGCGCCATTTGCGGTTGCAATGGCAGCACATCCTCCAAACAGTTTCTGGAGGGTTGACTGAGGTGCTAGGACGATACCCAGAGGTATTCCAGCCTGGTCTGGGGAAAATAAAAGGGGCCGTAGCCCGTATCCAAGTTGAACCAGGAGCCACACCGCGCTATTTCCGGGCGCGCCCAGTGCCTTACGCTTTGCTCGAGAAGGTAGAAGGGGAGCTCACTCGTTTGGAGAGTTTGGGTATTATCAGGCCTGTCCGTTTTGCTGACTGGGCAGCACCAATTGTGCCAGTAATGAAGCCAGATGCCACAGTTCGCTTGTGTGGCGACTATAAACTTACAGTGAATACAGTTTCCCGACTCGACCGATACCCAATGCCTCGCATAGAGGATCTCTACGCGAAACTTGCAGGCGGACTCTCATTCACAAAATTAGATATGAGTCACGCCTACCTGCAGTTGGAGCTGGACCCTGCCTCCCGACCATATGTAACAATTAACACACACCGGGGCCTGTATGAATATACACGGTTGCCCTTTGGAGTATCCTCTGCCTGCGCAATTTTTCAACGTGTTATGGAGGGCATTTTGAGAGGTTTACCACGTGTGGCTGTCTACCTAGATGACGTGTTGATTACAGGGACGTCGGAGCAAGAGCATTTGGAAAATCTGGAGGCTGTCCTTAAACGCCTTTCGGAGGCTGGAGTCCGTTTACGTCACACAAAGTGCGTATTTCAGGCAAAAGAAGTAGTCTACCTAGGTTATCGGGTGGACCGCGAGGGTCTGCACCCCGTCGCAGAGACGGTGCGTGCAATTCAACATGCCCCCACCCCGACTGACACTTCGCATCTTCGTTCTTTTCTCGGTCTCGTAAACTATTACGGGAAGTTCCTCCCCAATCTGGCAACTACGCTGGCCCCCTTACACCTGCTGCTAAAGAAAAATCACACCTGGGTTTGGGGTCAGCCGCAAGAAACCGCTTTCCGGCGGGTAAAGCAACAATTGTCGTCGTCTGGGTTACTAACCCACTATGATCCGGGAAAGCCTTTGCTCGTCACATGTGATGCATCCCCGTATGGTATTGGGGCTGTCCTGTCCCACAAGATGGAGAACGGGGCCGAGCGACCGATAGCTTTCGCCTCCCGCACATTGACTGCAGCGGAGAAGAAGTACGCGCAGATCGAGAAGGAGGGCCTGGCAGTGGTTTTCGCGGTGAAACGCTTCCACCAGTATGTGTACGGCCGCCATTTCACTATCGTGACTGATCATAAGCCCCTGCTGGGACTCTTCAGAGAGGATAAGCCGATACCGCCCATTGCTTCTGCACGGATCCAGCGCTGGGCTTTGTTGCTTGCTGCATATGAGTATTCTCTGGAGCACAAACCAGGTACGCAGATAGCAAATGCCGACGCACTGAGCCGATTGCCTTTATCGACCGGCCCCATGTCGACCCCCACGACCGGTGAGGTGGTCGCAACCCTAAATTTTATGGACACCTTGCCTGTCACGGCATCACAGATCCGTGAGTGGACCCAGACGGAGCCAGTCCTGTCAAAGGTTCGGCACATAGTCCTGTATGGTGGGCAGCATAGACAGCTCCCAGGCGAGTTACGGGCATTTTCCTCCAAGCTGTCAGAGTTCAGCGTGGAAGACGGCATCCTCTTGTGGGGGACGCGTGTGGTTGTCCCGGAAAAAGGCCAGGAGCTGATATTATCAGACTTGCACAATGGGCATCCGGGCGTGACCAAGATGAAAATGTTGGCCCGGAGTTATGTCTGGTGGCCAGGCCTCGACACCGACATTGAGAAGGTGGCCCAAAACTGCTCCATTTGCCAGGAGCATCAGAAGCTTCCGCCGGCCGCGCCCCTACATCACTGGGAATGGCCAGGGCGGCCTTGGGCACGCTTACATGCAGATTTGGCAGGCCCTTTTCAGGGATCCATGTTCCTCCTACTAATTGACGCCCAGTCCAAATGGCTGGAGGTGCATAAGATGCAGGGGACAACGTCCTGCGCAACAATTGAAAAAATGCGTTTATCATTTAGCACGCATGGCCTCCCCGAGGTGCTGGTCACGGATAATGGCACTCCATTCACGAGTGAGGAGTTTGCTAGGTTTACAAAGATGAACGGCATCCGCCATATCCGCACTGCCCCTTACCACCCGGCTTCAAATGGGTTGGCAGAGCGTGCAGTGCAAACATTCAAAAGAGGCCTAAAGAAGCAGTCTTCCGGATCAATGGACACGAGACTGGCTCGGTTTTTGTTTACGTACAGGACCACCCCCCATACAGTGACTGGGGTAGCTCCCGCAGAACTCCTAATGGGCCGGAGACTTCGCACCCGCCTTAGTATGGTCTTCCCGGACATTGGCGCCGCACACAAGAACGGCAGGGACCGGGATTGTCTCAGCATCGTCCGATTCGGCAGTTTGCACCCGGTGACCCAGTATTCGTGCGGAATTTTGCTGGTGGTGCCCAATGGGTTCCTGGGGTAATCTTTCGCCAAACGGGCCCTATATCGTACCAAGTGCAAGCCCAGGGTCGTCTCCAGCGAAAACATGTAGACCACGTCCGGTCCAGAAGATCATCCCCGCAAAAGATTCCCCGCCCCCGGAGCTCAGTTCAACAGCGGCAAAGACCAGAAACAAGGGAAGGTAGTCCTCCAAATCTTCCACTGGTGCCTCACTCAAAGCCTGCGCAGGTCATGATGGGACCGAATGGGGACAGAGACGCTGACATGACGGAGGCAGCAGACTCTGACTCCGAGATGGAGACACAGGATGAATCAGAGGGGGAATCCTCGGGTCCACAGGCCGTGGATGTACAACCGCGCCGTTCATCACGGAAGCGCCGGTCTCCGTCTCGTTATACGCCGCCTGATCCAGTGCCGCGTGCAAATGGCGTCCGGCCTGCGGCCAAACGAGTTCGACGCCTTCCTTCGCCAGGGCCTACGGTGGATTCCTTGGACTTTGGGGGGGAGGGATGTTATAACCTGCCTACTGACGATTGGCTGGGGACTAATGATTATCCCACAATCCTATGGGAGTATGAACTTCCCCAATGAGGGGGGCGGAGAAACTCCTACTATAAATAAGCTGGCCAGTCCAGGAACCAGGAGGAAGGAGAAGGTAGCAAGGGAAGTTACTGCTACTACTATGTATATATTGTTATAGTAAATAAACTTTATTATTTTGTATCCTTAAAACTCGTGCTGGATTCTTCGGGGCCTTTACAAAAATGATATTGACAGAAATTTTGGGATTAGGGGATTTGGGTAATATACCTATTGACTGTCACATTGACAATAAATCCCTGTGGGAAAATGTGCACTCTACAAAAAGTGTCAATGAAAAGAGGTTACGGATAGACATCGCAAGATTGAAGCAGATGTTGGACAGAGGGGAAATAACAAAAATTAAATGGGTCGACAGGAGCTATCAACTGTCAGACTGTTTTACGAAAAGAGGGGCGAGTTCACAGAAACTTTTGGATATTGTTAATGAAGGGCACTTGTTTCTGTGACTGTTTTTTTTTCTTTCTCGTCCAAAAAAAAGGGGGGAAATCATGTGTGTGTTTTTGAGTTTCTTGAAATTTTGTTTTCACCTAATTTTTTTTTTCTCCAAGGAAGGGGAGACTGTTAAGTAATGGGTTAAGAGACATTGCAATTAGTTGTCTCATTTCTGTTAAGTATCCATTAATTGACACTGATATGTAAAGGGGCTTCAGGTGGCCTCTGTCAGGTGATGTATAGTTAGTTTTGTGCAAAGGCTGTTGGAATGAAATAAATGTGTGTTCGTGAAAAAGGAACAGAACTTTAGACTCTTCATATCACAGCAACTAAAACGTCTAACATATACTGCATTGTTGCATACAAAATGATCAGGGTGTTAGATAGGGTGGACAGTGAGAGCCTTCTCCCACGGATGGAAATGGCTGGCACGAGGGGACATAGCTTTAAACTGAGGGGTAATAGATATAGGACAGAGGTCAGAGGTAGGTTCTTTACGCAAAGAGTGGTGAGGCCGTGGAATGCCCTACCTGCAACAGTAGTGAACTCGCCAACATTGAGGGCATTTAAAAGTTTATTGGATAAGCATATGGATGATAATGGCATAGTGTAGGTTAGATGGCTTTTGTTTCGGTGCAACATCGTGGGCCCAAGGGCCTGTACTGCGCTGTATCGTTCTATGTTCTAGTTTCTATGTTCTATGTTCTATACTATGTCTGACTGTTGTATTGATGTGCTTGTGTAGATCTTTTCTACTTCCCACAAATTTAACATCTTTCATAGATTCTTTCTTATATGCATCGATTTACACCGTTCCCCCAAAAAATCACCTCATTAAAGCCTCGGCCAAACTTTTCCACACTATGTGTAGAGCACATTATGCCACCAAAATTTTAATCAAATCCATAACTAATATATGTCCAGCACTTCTTACAAGCACCTAAATACCAGTGGTAGATGTTAAGTTCTTAACCCTATTCGTAATCTCCCTCCAGTAGAATCAATGCTGGCTGCTGTATTTCCATATTAACTTCTTTGGACAGAGATGGGCCTCCTCGATTGACATTGGCCAAGTCTTTACATGAGCTTCAAGCTGCATGGGCAACCCCATCTTGTTTATCTTCAGTTGCATGTACAAGCATCTGTTAGAATCACATTTACTGTGATTGAGAGAATATAGCATCTCTACGCCCATTTCTACCCACCCAACTGTATGGAGCACTGACTTTATTTGGCTATTGACCTGCCCAGAAAAGAACTAATAATAGTAGTTTTAAAAAAATCATCCTTGCTTTTGCTACAAAGGCTCCTGGATGTCTCAGAGGCTGCGCTTAATAAGTCAGTCCTAAAATAATATCTCTGCACCCGAGAGATTCTATAACGGCCATGTATGAGGTTAAACGCAGATTGTCCAGAGAATGTGTTGAGAGGGCTTCTTCTTCATATTTGGCTGGAGCTGACACCTACTTCATAATGGGCTGCAATCCTCCCAAAGGCAACCTTCATGCAGGCAGTGGATTCCTCACTTTACCTTGTCATCTACAACCAAATATTCTGAGATCACTCTCATTGCCTGCACATATAATTGATGCATTGCAAGAATCATTTTTTTTTCAAAGCTAGGTTCTGTGAGATTTGGATTCGACTAAGCAAGTCAGCAAAGTCTTTGGGCGGGAATCTCTCAGCCCGGGACGGGGCTGTAAAATCCGTGCGAATCGCGCCATGCCACCCCGACGGTGGCACGTAATTCTCCGCAGAGCGGCAAATCAGTGCCATTGGCGCCGGCATGGTTGGCGCGGCGCTGGTCGGAGGCCGCTCTACATGGTCGGTCCGCCAATTCCCGGCCCAGATGGGCCGAGCGGCCGTCGTAAAAATGCCGGGTCCCGTCGGCGCCGTCCACACCTGCTCTCAGCCGGCGGGAACTCGACGTTAAAGGGTCATAGGGTGGCCTGTGGGGGGGGGGGGGTGCGAGGGGGGGTCCAATCCTAGGAGGGCCTCCGAGGTGACCTGGCCCACGATTGGGGCCCACTGATCGACGGGCTGGCCTCTCTGGCTGGGGACCTCCTTTCCTACGCGCCAGCCCTGTAGTCCTGTGTCATGTTGCGTCGGGGTCACTGCGCATGTGCGCAATGGCGCCGGCGCCACTGCGCATGCACGGATCCCGCAGTGCCCAGTTCACGCCGGATGGCGTGAACCGCTCCAGTGCCGTGCTGGCCTATGTAGGGGCCAGAATTAGTCCTCGGCTCGGCCCGTTCTCTCCGTCGTAAAACGCGACGGCGTTTACGGCGGCGTGGACATTCTGCCGCGGGATGTCTTCGCTCCCCCACCCCAACTACTCCAGCTTATGGTTAGAAATTGTGCTTTAGGCACTGGAGGTGAAGGGATAACTCAATATGTAAAGTGATTGAAAAAGGAAAGAGAAAAATGAAACACAGAAATAAAACATGAAAGCTAAAGGGCAGTTTAGGATCCGCAATCGAAATAGGAATTATTTACTCAAACCCATATAATATAAGGAACAAATTGAATAAAATGCAGATGCAGATTCATCTTGGATGGTATGAAAGAGCTGCTTTAACGGAGATGTGCCGAGCAGGACATTCAGGACTGGGAACTAGGTTATCAGTTTCTAAGGTTTACAGGAAATATTGGAAAAATGATCGAGGAGGATGAATGAGTTGCCTTAATGGTTAATGATCAAATCAGTTCAATTATAAAAGTGGATATAATGAGAGGTAAGCACACAGTCCTGGTGTATATATAAACATTCTAAAAATACTTTAGGATCAGAAAACAATTTAAGATTGTAGTGGATGTTATAAATAGGCTCTTTGGCAGTGTCTGTGAAGCGGTAAATTGCATAAATGCAAAGATTTGACAAGTATGTTGCAAAGTTTGCAGATGATACCAAATTAGGTGGGCGCGTGAATTGAGGATGCAGGGATCCTACAGCAAGATCTGGACAGGTTGGGCGAGTGGGTAAACCAATGGCAGATACAGTATAATTTGGATAAGTGTGAAGTTATTCATTTTGGAAGCAAAAACAGGAAGGCAGATTACTACCTGGATGGTTGTAAATTGGGAGAGGGGAATGTGCAGCGGGACCTGGGTGTGCTTGTGCACCAGTCGCTGACGGTAAGCATGCAAGTGAAGCAGGCGATAAAGAAGGCTAATTGTATATTGGCCTTCATTGCAAGAGGTTTAGAGTATAGAAACAGGGATGTGTTGCTGCAATTGTACAGGGCCTTGGTGAGGTCACACCTGGAGTATTGTGTGCAGTTTTGGTCTCCTTCTCTGAGGAAGGATGTTCTTGCTCTCGAGGGAGTGCAGCGAAGGTTTACCAGACTGATTCCAGGGATGGCAGGACTGTCATATGAGGAGAGATTGACTAGGTTGGGATTGTTCTCGCTGGAGTTCAGAAGAATGAGGGGGGGATCTCATAGAGACGTATAAAATTCTAACAGGACTAGACAGGGTAGATGCAGGGAAGATGTTACCAATGATGGGTGTGTCCAGAAACAGGGGTCACAGCCTAAGGATTCAGGGTAAACTATTTCAGACAGAGATAAGGAGACATTTCTTCACACAAAGAGTGGTGAGCCTGTGGAATTCATTATCACAGGAAGGAGTTGATGCTAAAACTTTGAATGTATTCGAGAGGCGGCTGGATATAGCACTTGGGGAGAATGGGATCAAAGGTTATGGGGAGAAAGCAGGATTAGGCTTTTGAGTTGGATGATCAGCCATGATCGTGATGAATGGCGGAGCAGGTTCGAAGGGCCAAAAGGCCTCCTTCTGCTCCTATCTTCTCTGTATCTTTGTAACTATGTATGTATCTATGTAAAGGCTGAGTGGTTCTCAATGAAGGATTTTAACTTTCAGATAGATTGGGACAAACAGAAAAGTACTGTCAGAAAGACAGTAAACTTCTAGAGGGTGTTTTGGATTTTCTGCAGAAATGGGTGGAATTCCATGAGGCTGACATTCTACAAAAGGTGACCACTCATCCCCAAGCGCTGCCGGACCCAATCAGAGAGTAACCCCACTTTAGTCAGCAGTGAGACTTGAGGCTGTATTTTGTCGGTGGCAATCAATTAAGTGGTTGGCATTAGGTTGCTATCCAGAATGACAGCCGCCACCAGGGACTGTCAGTCCAATCAGAGGATCAGTAGCTCACCAGCCATGTTGGTGATTGCTGGAACTGCATCTGTAGATGGCCAGGTGCCCTTTAGAAAAGATGGTCATCAGTCTGCCTGTCTGGAGTCCAACTGAACCATCTTAGTGACCCATTAATTGCCACTCATCGCCTCCACTGGAATTTTACCAGCCACTGAGGCGCATGAAAATTTCTCTGATAATGATCATAATATATGATCAAGTTCAACATTATGCTTAAAAGGGAGAATCTTAAAACAATGATGAAATTCTAAATTTAAGTAAGACTGACTTTAATAGCATGTGAGAGACTATCCATAGTAAACTGATCAAATTTGTTGATCAGTAAAATGACTGAAGATCAGTGGGAAATGTTCAAAGCATGAATTTAATGTGATACCAAACCAGTTGATATTATAATATATGCTTTTTAAGGGCATCATGAGAACAGAAGTGTGCCATGCAATCCAGTTTTATTTTCACTTTTGCTTTTAAGCAGAGCACGTACAGACAGCTCTGCTGCTGATGTATCATCAAGTATATACCTGTTTGTTTTGTTTGTTTATTTGTTTATCTTTATGTGACATTCACAAACTCATAACAGCTTTACCCTATGCCTATATATCATAACCAAAACACAACATGGTGCACAACAGTGGTTCCCTTCTAAACGGCATGGTGCTCAGCCTGACAGCAAGATTAAGTACAGGTATGACAGGCTGAATTCTCCGCCGCCAGGATTCTCCGTTTTGCCAGAGCCCAGGAGTTTCCCGATGGCGTGGGGCTGCCCCACAATGGGCAGCCCCATTGACCAGCTGGCGAAACGGAGAATCCCGACGGCGTACCGCACCAGAAATCTGGGGCGGGATTCTCCGACTCCCGCCGGGTTGGAGAATCGCCGGGGGCTGGCGTGAATCCCGCCCCCGCCGGTTGCCGAATTCTCCGGCACCGGATATTCGGCGGGGGCGGGAATCGCGCCGCACCGGTCGGCGGGCCCCCCTCGGCGATTCTCCGGTCTGCGATGGGCTGAAGTCCCACTGCTGGAATGCCTGTCCCGACGGTGAGAATCAAACCACCTCTCTTACCGGCGGGACTAGGCGGCGCGCGCGGGCTCCGGGGTCCTGCAGGGGCGCGGGGTGATCTGGCCCCGGGGGGTGCCCCCACGATGGCCTGGCCCGCGATCGGGGCCCAAAGATCCGTGGGCAGGCCTGTGCCGTGGGAGCACTCTTTTCCCTCCGCCTCATCCACAGTCTTCACCATGGCCTGCACATGCACTGGGATGACGTCAACAGCCGCTGACGTTCCCGCGCATGCACGGACTTCCGCCGACCGGCGAAGTCCTTTCGGCCCTAGCTGGCATGGCGCCAAAGGCCTTTCCCGCCGGTCGGCGGCGCGCCAACCACTCCGGCGCGGGCCTAGCCCCTCAAGATGAGGGCTTGGCCCCTAAAGGTGCGGAGAAATCCACACCTTTGGGGCGGCCTGACGCCGGAGTGGTTCACGCCACTCCATCCTGCCGGGACCACCCTCCCCGCCGGGTAGGGGGGAATCCCGGCCCTGGTGTGGCGGGATGGAGAAACCCGTCCCACATTCCTACATAGCATGAGGTGACACTGGATTTCAAACTGCAATGAACAGCTTTGAAGACTTTTGAGATTACTATGTGCTGCCTGTGCAGAAGGAGGACACACTGTACAAACAGTGCTCAAATAAGGAGATGATAAGCAAACATGATTCCTTGTGATGATTATCCAAGCATTTTATGAGCACCAAGATTAGCACCAGAATCAGCTCAGTCAGGAAAGTTGAGGGAGCGGGGTATGGGTCAGGTCGATAGTAAGAATCGAGAGTCACAAAAACAGTCATAAAAATCAGACCACAAAGTTACGATTATAACCAGTGCAGCTTTGGAAAAGTGCACAAAAGTGGTAACGATAACACTTATCCCGGGAACTACAGGAGATGGAAGGTCAAAAGGGGGAGGCAGTGGCATAGTGGCATTGTCACTGGTCTAGCAATCCAGAGATCCAGGGAAATGCTCTGGGGACCTGGGTTAGAATCCCAGCAGGGCAGTTGGAGGAATTTGAATTCAATAAAAAATCTGGAATTAAAAATCTCAAAATGATCATGAGACCATTGTCGATTGTCATAAAAAGTCATCTGGTTCACTAATGATCTTTAAGGAAGGAAACTGCTGTCCTTACCTGGTCTGGCCTACATGTGACTCCAGATCCACAGCAATGTGGTTCACTCTTAAATGCCCTCAGGGATGGGCAATAAATTCAGGATTAAATGAAGAAGAGCTGAAAGAATAGGACGAGCTTCTCCATCCAGCGACGTCTGAATCGCAGAACACGATTGGGCGGAGCCCCAAATCGTGGGCAGCGCCAGGCACCCGACAGAATGTCATGCTCCGGTGCCTTGACAGAGGGGTCAATGCATTCTACTCTGCACATACAGTAAATGCCATTGGTATTTCATTAGGGGACCCGATTCGGTATTCTCCAGATGCTCCACCTCTGCCAGGAGGGATTACCGATGGCGAGTTTCACTTGTGGTTTTAAAAATCTGGTAACAGGTGCCGTGGCTGAGAGGGAGAGACAACGAATAGGACATGTTCCCAGAGGCGTGACCGTGGGCTGCCGGTCCAGCTGCTGGCAGGGGATGGGGGAGGGAGGGGTGTCTTTCAGGGCCCGGGGGGTACTAACGGGAAGGTGAGCAGGGGATTGGTTGTGGGGTTGGGGTGAAACCCCCGCCCCCCCAGGACTGGGTTGTCCAGGTATGAACTGTCATTGCCACGGCCTGCAAAGCAGCCATCTTGCTGCTGACCCTGCTGACCACACGCTATGGGCCATGATTGCGTAGCGTGACACCGGCCGTAAGGGTGCCACCACTCCCGCAATCCACCCCCTGCTGGAGGGGTATCACGTGGCCCACCCAAGGGGGACACCCACAGTATCCCCTACAGTACGACACCAGACATGGGAGGCAAAGCGTACTGCTGGCATGGGTTGGGCCAGCTACCGATACCCCTGCCAGCATAGACAGGTTTCGGGGCCAGAGGCCCCTGCGGTGCCAGGCACTGACAGGGCCAGCTGTGCGGTGCAGAGGGCACAATGCCAGGGGGAATGGCTGGGGGAGGGTGCAGGAATGAGGGCAGAGGGGGTGGAAGGGGATATGCGGGGCAGGGGCTGCAGTACAGGCTGGGGACACCATTTGGTCTGTTGGGCATGGTTGGGCACCGGGGTAGGTACCATGCCAACATGTCTGCTGTTCACTTCCTGCAGACAATTGACTTCAGAATTCAACCAGCACCTCCCCTGTGGGTTTCTCGTGGCGCCGATGCTAGCCTATGAACGGTTCATGAATTTCTCTGGGACCGGCGCCAATTCAGCTGTTGTAAAAGTCCACCAACTCAGTCTCGGCACCAATTCTCCGTTAGCCGACGTTGAAATCGAGAAATACGATTGGGCGGAGAATGACTTCTGACGTCAAAATTGCAGCAGGCGCCGATTTGACGCCTAATAACAATTCACCATCACTTCAAAC
This sequence comes from Scyliorhinus torazame, assembly GCF_047496885.1. Lineage (NCBI taxonomy): Eukaryota > Metazoa > Chordata > Chondrichthyes > Carcharhiniformes > Scyliorhinidae > Scyliorhinus > Scyliorhinus torazame. Next base: position 119,718,972 of record NC_092709.1, read on the forward strand.
GGTGTCAATGCGTTTCACTCCAAATGTACCGTCGGCACCATTTTCATATCATTATCGGGCCCGACCCGATATTCTCCAGGGCCTCCGCGATTCTCCGTCTCCGATGGGCCGAGTTCCCGACGGCGTGGTTCACTTGTGCTTTTAAAAATCGTGAAACCAGCGTGGTGGCTGCTGAGGGAGAGAGAGGGCGTTTGGAAGGTGGCCAACATCGCCATAGTTTGCTGACAGTTATGCCGCTGGCTGGGGGGCTTCTGCCAGGCCTGGAGAGAGTAGTGGAGGGTGACCAGGAGGTGGGCTATGGGGTCGGGCTGGACGGGCATGGAACACCATTGCCTCAGCCGGCCTGGCAGCCATGCAGCTGCGCACACCGCTAACAGCTCACTTTGAACCTTGTGCCAGGGTGCCCTCTGGCCCCAGCCGACCAATCAGCTGTATGGGTGCGCTCTAGCAAAACCAGTGCCATCTTTTTGGCTGGGATAAGTGTATGTGGAGAGTGTAATGTGTATGTGCGGCTGCAGCTTGTCAGCCACCCGAGTGTCAATCACGGACCCGACGAATCCTGCACCATTTTTCATTGGAATCAATTGTGTTCCATGTGGCACCGGTACTAGCTCCTCAAAGGTAGCGGACTCGGTTCAGGTGCGGCAACGTTTTTTTTTCTGGAAAAGCCTGTTTCCAGTTCCCCAAATTTGTTCAATATACTCCTTGCATTTACAAACATACAATTTAACCCTGCCCTGATCTCTTTCTTGTCCTTTGGAAGTTCATAGAAATCATAGAATTTACACGGCAGAAGGAGGTCATTCAGCCCATCAAGTATGCACTGGGCCTTGGAAAGAACTTCCAACTTAAACCCATGCCTCCGCCCTATCCCTGTAACCCAGTAACCCCACTTAACCTTTTGGACACTAAGGGGCAATTTATCATGGCCAATCCACCTAACCTGCACATCTTTGGATTGTGGAAGGAAACCGGAGCACCCGGAGGAAACCCACGCAGATACAGGGACAAAAGTGCAAACTCTGCACAGACAGTCACCCGAGGCTGGAATTGAACCCAGGACCCTGGAGCTGTGATGCAGCAGTGCTAACCACTGTGCCACTGATCCGCCCACATTTCTTTGACCATTTCTTTGTTCACTGTCAACACTCTAGACTTCTCGCACTTCCTTTTCCCTATTCTCCATCTCTCTTTTGCCCTCTCTGGTGCTTCTAAAACTAGGCACATTAGACAACCCACTCCCCTGCCTTACAAGTTTAAACCCACCCCCACTACACTATCTACTCTCTCCGTCAGGAGATTGGTTCCATTTTGGTCCAGATGAAGACCATTTCTTCTGAACAGCATTCTCCTTTCCCGAAACTGATCCCAATGACCCAAAAATCGAAGCCCCTTCCTTAGGCACCATCCTTCAAGCCATGAATTTACCCCCCTAATCTGCCTTTGCCTAAATGGTGAAGATTGTGGGGAGTTCCTCCAATTAAGAGGAAGCTCCACCCCCTAGTAGTTCATATGCTGATGCACATGCAGGCTGTGTTTTTCTGAGCTCCTGCTGTATCTGGCTGTAACCCTCCTTCCAGACCTGGTGTGTTATTCTGTATGCTGGCAGCCTTTATTCGGACTTTGAAGCCTGGAGAACAGTGCTACGATCGGTTGGATGCAGGGGAGGAGGAGCCAATTGCTTGCAGGGGAGTGAGAGGAGAGAGCTCACCTCCCTGTAGTTGCCACGTCTGGGACCTGTACTTGTTACTGGCTGCCTTTCTGTTTATCAGTTGGGAGTGGAGCACAGGGTAAATTTTGATTGGCCTGCTCCTGGGCTAAAAGTGGAGGAGAACACACTCACTTTTGCAGTTTTGGTCTGGATGGTGTCCAGATGTTGGAACTGTGAGAACAGCAGGGCAGTGGCTCAATTGACTATCTGTATTGATGTTGGTTTGCTTTATTGTTGGGGGATTGTTTATTGTATTTTTGTTGTGTATTGTTTTTATTTGTGTCTGTTGGCTGGGTGCTTGCCAGTTGTTGTCCTCCTGCTTCTGTGCACTGGGGGTTGGGTTGAGGGGTCTCCGCTGGTGCTAATGAGGGGGAAATGTGTTCTCTCTCTCTCCCTCTCTCGCTCTCCTCCAACCGTGCTCTGTCTGCCCTTTTACGGTGGACTGTGCTGCTTGCAGGTGCCGCCACCGATGTGGGGCTTTTGCTGGAGCCAGGTGAGGGGGGAGAAGCATGCGTTGGTTTGAGTGCTGGCGGCTTTGTCTTGTACTACATTGTTATTTGGGTTTCTTGTGGTTGCTCTGTATTTTAAGTTGATTTTTATTGGAAAGGGTTTTCTCTCTTTCACCATGCCCTGTGTCGGTTTGTGTGGTAGTCACCACTGTTGTATTATATTGTATATACTGCACTGCATACGAGGGTATTACGGTAAGGCCCCTGTACTACAGGTACGGGGTAGATCTCCGCCTGCTGGCTCCGCCCAGTAGGCAGAGTATAAATGTGTGGGCTCTCCGAGCTGCAGCCATTTCGGCAGCAGCCGTAGGAGGCCAACATCTCTGTGTAATAAAGCTTTGATTACTCTCTACTCTTGTCTCATCGTAACTGATAGTGCAGCAATTTATTACACAGAGATTTTACAAAGATGGATCTCCGCATCAAGCCGGATCGCCTGCAGCTGCATCCTCAAGCAGACAACGCCAAAAAGGACTTCGCACATTGGCTAGCTTGCTTTGAAGCATACATCGGATCTGCGACAGACCCAATCCCAGAAGCACAGAAGCTCCAGATTCTGTACACGCGGCTGAGCTCTGATGTCTTTCCCCTCATCCAGGATGTGCCTACCTACGCGGAGGCCATGGCGCTACTGAAGGAGAACTACGCTCAGCAAACCAACAGAATCTACGCCAGGCACCTCCTGTCAACGCGGCACCAACTTCCCGGTGAGTCTGTGGAAGATTTCTGGCGTGCCCTGCTCGCCCTGCTGAGAGACTGTGATTGCCAGGCCGTTTCGGCCGCTGAACATTCTAACCTGCGAATGAGAGACGCGTTCATTACGGGCATAGGGTCGGCCTACATCTGCCAGCGCCTTTTAGAAGGGGCTACGCTTGACCTCACGGCGACCAAGAAACTAGCGCTCTCGCTCACAGTCGCCTCACGCAACGTACAGGCGTATGCCCCCGACCGCACGGCCCACCCCTCCTGGGCAGCGTGGATCTCGCCAGCGGCCAACCCATCATGCACCCCATCAGCAACCGCCCCCAACCAATCCCACTCATGCGCCGCCCGGCAGCCAATCAACCCCAGGGACCTAAGTGCTACTTCTGCGAATAGACAAAACACCCCCGGCAGCGCTGCCCAGCGTGGAGGCCTGCGGCAAGAAAGGACATTTCTTGCTCAATCGCCGCTATTGTTCCTGCACCCCCCGCGTGCGGCCCATAGGCACCGCCATCTTGCTCCCCTCACAACATGTGTGGCCCATGGGCGCCGCCATCTTGCTTGCCTCACAACCAATGGGCAGAGCCATCTTGCCTACCCCAGGACACGTGTGGCCCGAGGGCGCTGCTATCTTGCCTGCCTCAGGACATGTGCGGCAAGTGGCGCCACCACCTTCCCCGCCTCAGGACCCTTGCCCGTCTGGCACCTCATCAGGCCGCTCATCGCCTGCAACCGCCGATGACCAGCCGCGTCTCACCTCCGTCACGATCGACCTGTCCCGACCGCACAACCTCGCGACCACGTCAACAAAGGTAAAGGTCAACGGGCATGAGATATCCTGCCTTCTGGACTCTGGGAGCACTGAGAGCTTCATCCACCCCGATACGGTAAGGCGCTGCTCCCTCGCGGTACACCCCATTAACCAAAGAATCTCCCTGGCCTCCGGATCCCACTCTGCATCCCACCCTCACCATCCAGGGCGTAGAGTTCAGCGGCTTCCGGCTCTATGTCCTCATCAACCTCTGCGCTGCCTTGGTACTTGGCCTGGACTTCCAGTGCAACCTCCAGAGCCTATCCCTGAAATTTGGCGGGCCCCTACCACCCCTTACTGTCTGCGGACTCACAACCCTTAAGGTCGACCCGCCTTCTCTGTTTGCAAACCTCACCCCGGATTGCAAACCCGTCGCCACCAGGAGCAGACGGTACAGCGCCCAGGACAGGACCTTCATCAGGTCTGAGGTCCAGCGGCTGCTGCGGGAAGGTATCATCGATGCCATCAACAGCCCCTGGAGAGCCCAAGTGGTAGTGGTGAAAATGGGGTGTGGTTCCTATATTAAGGGTTGTACGGTAGAACCTGCACTACAGGTTCACCTGGGCCTCTGCATGCTAGCTCCGCCCAGGAGCCGGGTTATAAATATGCGTGCCCTTCAGCTCGCAGCCATTTCATCAGCTGCTGTAGGAGGCCACACTTCAGATACTAATAAAGCCTCAGTTTGAATTCAACTTTGTCTCCAGCCAAATTGATCGTGCCTCAATTTATTAATATTTGATTCAGAACATGGACCTCTGGATTAAACCAGATAGACTGCAGCTGGATCCACACGCAAGCGATGCCAGAAAGGACTTTCAGCACTGGCTAGCTTGTTTTGAAGCGTATATCAACGCAGCGCCGACCCCTGTTCCAGAGACTCAGAAGATTCAAATCTTGTACTCCAGACTCAACTCTAAAATCTTCCCGCTGATCCAGGATGCGCCCAACTATGCTGACGATATGACTCTACTCAAAGAGAGTTATGAGCAGAAGACGAACACGCTCTTCGCCAGACACGCGCTCGCAACGCGTACTCAACTACCTGGTGAGTCAATCGAGGATTTCTGGAAGGCCTTGATCCCACTAGTTCGGGACTGTGACTGCCAGTACGTTACAGCTAAGGAGCACTCAGATCTCCTTATGAGGGACGCTTTTGTAACTGGGATTGGGTCCGATGTTATCAGGCAGCAGCTGACCTCGCAGAGACTAAAACACTAGCATTTTCCATGACGGTCGACCTGCGCAATGTACAGTCCTACGGCCCCAACCGTGCGGCCCACTCCTCCTACATTTCATGGGCTCCACAGGCAGCTGCCCCAGCGGGGGCGCTACCCACCCAGTACGCCTGCGCTACGCGCCAGCCGGTGATCTCCGGGGGGCCCCGATGCTATTTTTGCGGCCAACAAAGACACCCCCGCCAACGCTGCCCAGCCCGCGCTGCCCTTTGTAAGGCCTGCGGGAAGAAGGGCCACTATGCAGCGGTGTGCCAGGCCCGCTCATCGGCAGCGGTTGCCCCCACTTCCCCCGGTCACGGACAATGGGCGCCGCTATCCTCCCCAGGCCATGTGCGAGCATTGGGCGCCGCCATCTTCTCCCCCGCACCAGGCCCGCTCAGCGGCAGTGGTTGCCCCCCCCCGGTCACGGACAATGGGCGCCGCTATCCTCCCCTCCTCCCCAGGCCATGTGCGAGCAATGGCGCCGCCATCTTCTCCCCCGCACAAAACGTGCGCTTCATGGGTGCCACCATCTTTCTCCACCCCCGCAACGTGCGTTCCATGGGCCCCCATGTAACCCCCAGGACCTCCGGGCTTGTCCACCCCGCAGCACACGGAGACCAACGGTGTTTCAGGACCCCGACACAGCGGCCTCACTACCCGACGATCAACCACGACTCACATCCAAGGTAAGCGACCAGTCCAGCCCACACACCCTGACCAACGCATCCACCAGCGTTAAAGTCAATGGCCACGTGACCACCTGCCTACTGGACTCCGGGAGCACCGAGAGCTTTGTACATCCAAATACGGTAAGGTGCTGCTCCCTTAAGGTACACCCTACCAATCAAAGTATCTCCCTGGCCTCCGGATCCCATCGCGTAGCGATCCGGGGGTACTGCACGGTCACGCTCACATTCCAAGGCGTAGAGTTCCACGGTTTTCGCCTCTACGTCCTCCCTAACTTCTGCGCTGCACTTATCCTTGGCCTGGATTTTCAGTGCAACCTCCAGTGCCTGACCCTTAAATTCGGCAGACCCTTACCACCCCTCACTGTGTGCGGCCTCGCGACCCTAAAGGTCGATCCTCCTTCCCTCTTTGCCAATCTAACTCGAGATTGCAAACACGTCGCCACCAGGAGCAGACGGTACAGCACCCAGGATAAGGCCTTCATCAGGTCCGAGGTCCAGCGGATGCTTCAGGAGGGAGTCATCGAGGCCAGCAACAGCCCCGGAGAGCTCAAGTGGTAGTGGTTAAAAGTCTCGGGAGAAAAATCGAATGGTCGTGGACTACAGCCAGACCATCAACAGGTACACGCAGCTCAACGCGTACCCCCTCCCATGCATTTCTGACATGGTTAAACAGATTGCACAGTACCGGGTCTTCTCAACGGTGGACCTGAAATCCGCTTACCACCACCTCCCCATCCGTAAATCGGACCGGCCATACACCGCTTTTGAGGCAGACGGCCTGCTATATCACTTCCTTAGGGTCCCGTTTGGCGTCACCAATGGGGTTTCGGTCTTCCAAAGGGAGATGGACCGAATGGTCGACCGGTACGGCTTGCCGGCCACGTTTCCGTACCTAGACAATGTGACCATCTGCGGCCATGATCAGCAGGACCACGACGCCAACTTCGCTAAATTTCTCCGCACCGCCACTCTCCTCAACCTCACGTACAACAAGGAGAAGTGTGTGTTCCATACAAACCACTTAGCCATCCTCGCCTACGTGGTCCAGAACGGAGTTCTGGGGCCAGATCCCGACCGCATGCGCCCGCTCATGGAGCTGCCCCTCCCCCACTGCCCCAAGGCCCTCAAACGCTGCCTGGGGTTCTTCTCGTATTACGCTCAGTGGGTCCCAAACAAAGCGGACAAGGCCCGCCCACTCATACAGTCCACTCATTTCCCCCTGACGGCAGAGGCCCAACTGGCCTTCGCCCGGATCAGAGCTTATATTGCCAAGGCCACAATGCACGCTGTAGACACTTCCTTTCCAAGTAGAAAGCGACGCATCAGACGTCGCCCTTGCCGCCGCCCTCAACCAGGCAGGCAGGCCCGTGGCATTCTTTTCCCGCACCCTCAATGCCTCCGAAATACGGCACTCATCCGTCGAAAAGGAGGCCCAGGCTATCGTTGAGGCTATGCGACATTGGAGGCATTACCTGGCCGGCAGGAGATTCACTCTCCTCACTAACCAACGGTTAGTGGTTAGGGAAAGTCAGGGAACCAAGAGGTGAAGTAATCAGCGGGAAGCGTAGCTGCTTAGGAATACGAAAAAGCACGAAAGAACAGAACTCAGGAGAGGTTACGATAGTCCCCATCCCACAAAACATGACACAGTGTATGGAAAGGCTCAGTAAACCAAGGTCCACTACACTAAGAAAACAAAAAGGGACGGCCAATAGAGAATTAATGGTGCTATATTTAAATGCGCGCAGTGTACGGAACAAGGTAGATGAGCTTGTGGCCCAGATTGTGACTGGCAGGTATGATGTGGTAGGCATCACAGAGACGTGGTCCAGGGGGTTCAGGACTGGCATTTAAACATCCAGGGATTCACAACCTATCGAAAAGACAGAGAGGTGGGCAGAGGGGGCGGGGTTGCCTTGTTAATTAGGAATGAAATTAAATCAATAACACTAAACGACATAGGGTCAGATGATGTGGAGTCTGTGTGGGTAGAGTTGTGGAACCACAAAGGCAAAAAAAACCATAACGGGAGTTATGTACAGGCCTCCTAACAGTGGTCAGGACCAGGGGCACAAAATGCACCACAAAATAGAAAGTGCATGTCAGAAAGGCAAGGTCACAGTGATCATGGGGGACTTCAATATGCAGGTGGACTGGGTAAATAATGCTGCCAGTGGACCCAAGGAAAGGGAATTCATTGAATGTTTACAGGAGGGCTTTTTGGAACAGCTTGTGATGGAGCCCACAAGGGGACAGGCCATTCTGGACTTAGTGTTATGTAATGAGCCAGACTTGATTAAAGATCTTAAAGTAAGGGAACACTTAGGAGGCAGTGATCATAATATGGTAGAATTCAATCTCCAATTTGAAAGAAGGTAGAATCAGATGTAAAGGTGTTACAGTTAAATAAAGGTAATTACAGGGGCATGAGGGAGGAACTGATGAAAATCGACTGGGAGCAGAGCCTAGTGGGAAAGACAGTAGAACAGCAATGGCAGGAGTTTCTGGGAGTAATTGAGGACACAGTGCAGAGGTTCATCCCAAAGAAAAGAAAGGTTATCAGAGGGGGGATTAGGCAGCCATGGCTGACAAAGGAAGTTAGGGAATGCATCAAAGCAAAAGAGAAAGTCTATAATGTGGCAAAGAGTAGTGGGAAGTCAGAAGATTGGGAAGGCTACAAAAACAAACAGAGGATAACAAAGAGAGAAATAAGGAAAGAGAGGATCAATTATGAAGGTAGGCTAGCCAGTAACATTAGGAATGATAGTAAAAGTTTCTTCAAATACATGAAAAACAAACGGGAGGCAAAAGTAGACATTGGGCCGCTCCAAAATGACGCTGGTAACCTAGTGATGGGAGACAAGGAAATAGCTGAGGAACTAAATAAGTTCTTTGCGTCAGTCTTCACAGTATAAGACATGAGTAATATCCCAACAATTCAGGAGAGTCAGGGGGCAGAGTTGAATATGGTAGCCATCACAAAGGAGAAAGTGCTAGCGAAACTAAGAGGACTAAAAATTGATAAATCTCCGGGCCCAGATGGACTACATCCTAGAGTTCTAAAGGAGATAGCTGCAGAAATAGTGGAGGCGTTAGTTATGATCTTTCAAAAGTCACTGGAGTCAGGGAAAGTTCCAGAGGATTGGAAAATCGCTGTTGTAACCTCCCTGTTCAAGAAGGGAACAAGGAAAAAGATGGAAAATTATAGGCCAATTAGCCTAACCTCGGTTGTTGGCAAGATTCTAGAATCCATTGTTAAGGATGAGATTTCTAAATTCTTGGAAGTGCAGGGTCGGATTAGGACAAGTCAGCATGGATTTAGTAAGGGGAGGTCGTGCCTGACAAACCTGTTAGAGTTCTTTGAAGAGATAACAAATAGGTTAGACCAAGGAGAGCCAATGGATGTAATCTATCTTGACTTCCAAAAGGCCTTTGATAAGGTGCCTCACGGGAGACTGCTGAGTAAAATAAGGGCCCATGGTATTCGAGGCAAGGTACTAACATGGATTGACGATTGGCTGTCAGGCAGAAGGCAGAGAGTTGGGATAAAAGGTTCTTTTTCGGAATGGCAACCGGTGACAAGTTGTGTCCCGCAGGGTTCAGTGTTAGGGCCACAGCTGTTCTCTTTATATATTAACGATCTAGATGACGGGACTGGGGGCATTCTGGCTAAGTTTGCCGATGATACAAAGATAGGTGGAGGGGCAGGTAGTATGGAGAAGGTGGGGAGGCTGCAGAAAGATTTAGACAGTTTAGGAGAGTGGTCCAAGAAATGGCTGATGAAATTCAACGTGGGCAAGTGCGAGGTCTTGCACTTTGGAAAAAAGAATAGAGGCATGGACTATTTTCTAAACGGTGACAAAATTCATAATGCTGAAGTGCAAAGGGACTTGGGAGTCCAAGTCCAGGATTCTCTAAAGGTAAACTTGCAGGCTGAGTCCGTAATTAAGAAAGCAAATGCAATGTTGTCATTTATCTCAAGAGGCTTGGAATATAAAAGCAGGGATGTACTTCTGAAGCTTTATAAAGCATTAGTTAGGCCCCATTTAGAATACTGTGAGCAATTTTGGGCCCCACACCTCAGGAAGGACCTACTGGCATTGGAGCGGGTCCAGCGGAGATTCACACGGATGATCCCAGGAATGGTAGGCCGAACATACGATGAACGTCTGAGGATCCTGGGATTATATTCATTGGAGTTTAGGAGGTTGAGGGGAGATCTAATAGAAACTTACAAGATAATGAATGGCTTAGATAGGGTGGATGTAGGGAAGTTGTTTCCATTAGCAGGGGAGACTAGGACCCGGGGGCACAGCCTTAGAATAAAAGGGAGTCACTTTAGAACAGAGATGAGGAGAAATTTCTTCAGCCAGAGAGTGGTGGGTCTGTGGAATTCATTGCCACAGAGGGCGGTGGAGGCCGGGACGTTGAGTGTCTTTAAGACAGAAGTTGATAAATTCTTGATTTCTCGAGGAATTACATAGATTACATAGATTACATAGAACATACAGTGCAGAAGGAGGCCATTCGGCCCATCGAGTCTGCACCGACCCACATTAATCCCTCACTTCCACCTTATCCCCGCAACCCAATAACCCCTCCCAACCCTTATGGACACTACGGGTAATTTAGCATGGCCAATCCACCTAACCTGCACGTCTTTGGACTGTGGGAGGAAACCGGAGCACCCGGAGGAAACCCACGCGGACACGGGGAGAACGTGCAAACTCCGCACAGACAGTGACCCAGCGGGGAATCGAACCTGGGACCCTGGCGCTGTGAAGCCACAGTGCTAATCACTTGTGCTACCGTGCTGCCCAGGCCCAGGCCTAATTAAGGGCTATGGCAAGAGAGCGGGTAAATGGAGTTGAAATCAGCCATGATTGAATGGTGGAGTGGACTCGATGGGCCGAATGGCCTTACTTCCTCTCCTATGTCTTATGGTCTTATGGTCTTATGGTCGGTAGCCTTCATGTTCAACAACATGCAGCGGGGCAAGATCAAAAATGACAAAATCTTGCGGTGGAGAATCGAGCTCTCCACCTATAACTATGAGATTAAGTAACTCCCTGGCAAACTCAACGAGCCCCCAGACGCCCTCTCCCGAGGTACATGTGCCAGCGCACAGGTAGACCGACTCCGGACCCTGCACGACAGCCTTTGTCACCCAGGGGTCACTCGGTTGTACCACTTCATTAAGGCACAAAATTTGCCCTACTCCGTCGATGAAGTAAGGACGATCACCAAGGACTGCCAGGTCTGTGCGGAGTGCAAACCGCACTTCTACCGGCCGGACCGCGTGCACCTGGTGAAGGCCTCCCGCTCCTTTGAACGTCTCAGCGTGGATTTCAAAGGCCCCCTCCCCTCCTCCGACTGACACACGTATTTCCTCAGTGTGATCGATGAATACTCCCGTTTTCCCTTCACCATCCCAGGCCCCGACATGACGTCTGCCACCGTCATTAAAGCCCTTAATTCTATCTTCACTCTGTTCGGCTTCCCCGCCTACATACACAGTGACAGGGGATCCTCATTCATGAGTGATGAGCTACGCCAGTTCCTGCTCAGCAGGGGTATCGCCTCCAGCAGAACGACGAACTACAACCCCCGGGGAAACGGACAGGTAGAAAGGGAGAATGGGACGGTACGGAGGGCCGTCCAGCTGGCCCTACAGTCCAGAAATCTCCTGGCCTTCCGCTGGCAAGAGGTCCTCCCTGATGCACTACATTCCATTCGCTCATTACTTTGCACTGCTACTAACAGTACATCGCATGAACGCCTTTTTGCCTTCCCCAGGAAGTCCACATCCGGGGTATCACTCCCAACTTGACTCACAGCTCCGGGAACCGTGCTTCTCCGTAAACATGTGCGGCTCCACAAGGCGGACCCGTTGGTGGAAAGGGTCCACGCAAACCCACAGTACGCCTACGCGGCGTTCCGCGATGGCCGCCAGGATACTGTCTCCCTCAGGGACCTGGCACCAGCAGGTTCCGCCCCTACACCACCCCCGTCGCCCCCGGCGCCACCCTCCCCTCCCCCGCCGCCCCCATCACACCCCCTAGGACCGTTCGTCCTCACCCTACCCACCCCCGTTGATGAAGAGGATTTTGGCACGCTCCCGGAGTCAAATTCAACCACGACAGCACCAACATCGCCGGCTCCACTTCATCGATCCCAGAGGACGATCAAGGTGCCGGACCGGCTGAACCTCTGACCGACCCAACGGATGACCAGAGACTTTTTTTTTACTTTTCTGTAAATATTAAAGATTGCGAATTGTATATAGTTTTCCACCACCCCCGCCGGACTCAATTTTAACAGGGGGTGAATATGGTAAACCACTGTGTTCCTATATTAAGGGTTGTACGGTAGAACCTGCACTACAGGTTCACCTGGGCCCTTGCATGCTAGCTCCACCCAGGAGCCGGGTTATAAATATGCGTGGCCTTCAGCTCGCAGCCATTTCGTCAGCTGCTATAGGAGGCCACAGTTCAGATACTAATAAAGCCTCAGTTTGAATTCAACTTCGTCTCCAGCCAAATTGATCGTGCCTCACGGGGGAGAAAAACAGGATGGTCATTGACTACAGCCAGACCATCAATCGGTACACGCAGCTCGACGCGTACCCCCTCCCACGCATATCTGATATGGTCAATCAGATTGCACAGTACTGGGTCTTCCCGACAGTGGACCTGAATTCTGTCTACCGTCAGCTCCCCATTCGCAAGGCGGACTGCCCGTACACCGCGTTTGAGCGGACGGCCACCTTTACCATTTCCTTAGGGTTCACTTCGGCATCACTAACGGGGTCTCGGTCTTCCAGCGGAAGATAGACCAAATGGTTGACCGGTACGGACTGCGGGCCACTTTTCCCTACCTGGATAACGTCACCAACTGCAGCCAAGACCAGCAGGACCACGACGCTAACCTTTCCAAATTTCTCCACACCGCCAAACTCCTCAACCTAACCTACAAGGAGAAGTGTGTGTTCAGCACGAACCGACTAGCCATCCTCGGCTATGTGGTTCAGAACGGAGTTGTAGGGACCGACCCCGATCGCATGCGCCCCCTCATGGATCTCCCCCTTCCCCACTGCCCTCAAACGCTGCCAGGGGTTCTTTTCGTACTACGCTCAGTGGGTCCCTAACTATGCGGACAAGGCCCACCCACTCATCCACTCCATCAGTTTCCCACTGACGGCCGAGGCTCACCAGGCCTTCAACTGTATCAAGGCCGACATCGCCAAGGCCGCGATGCACGCGGTCAACGAGACGCTCCCCTTCCAAGTCGAGAGCAATGCATCAGACGTCGCTCTGGCCGCCACCCTCGACCAGGCAGGCAGGCCTGTGGCATTCTTTTCCCGCACCCTCCATGCCTCCGAAATTCGGCACTCCTCCATCGAAAAGGAGGCCCAAGGTATCGTTGAAGCTGTGCAGCACTGGAGGCATTACCTGGCTGGCAGGAGATTCACTCTCCTCACAGGCCAACGGTCGGTTGCCTTCATGTTTAACACACAGCGGGGTAAGATCAGAAATGATGAGATCTTGCGGTGGAGGATCGAGTTCTCCACCTTTAATTACGAGATTTTGTATTGCCCCGGTAAGCTCAACGAGCCCCCACGATGCCCTGTCCCGAGGTACATGTGCCAGCGCACAAGGGGACCGACTCCGGACCCTGCACGACGATCTCTGGCACCCAGGGGTCACCCGCTTTTATCACTTCATTGAGGCCCGCAATCTGTCCTACTCCATCGAGGAAGTCAGGGCTATCACCAGAGATTGCCAGGTCTGCGCGGAGTGTAAACCGCACTTCTACCGGCCAGACCGTGCGCGCCTTGTGAAGGCTTCCCGCCCCTTTGAACGCCTCAGCGTGGACTTCAAAGGGCCCCTCCCCTCCACCGACCGAAACACGTATTTTCTCAATATGGTCGATGAATATTCCAGATTCCCCTTCGCCATCCCATGCTCCGATATGACGTCTGCCACCGTCATCAAAGCGCTCAACATCATCTTCGCTCTGTTCGGTTTCCCCGCCTAAGTCGACAGCGACCGGGGATCCTTATTTATGAGCGACGAGCTGCGCCAGTACCTGCTCAACAGGGGCATTGCCTCGAGCAGGACGACCAGCTACAACCCCCAGGGAAACGGGCAGGTGGAGCGGGAGAATGGGACGGTCTGGAAGGTCGTCCAGCTGGCCCTATGGTCCAGAAATCTCCTGGCCTCCTGCTGGCAGGAGGTCCTCCCCGACGCCCTTCACACCATTCGGTCGCTCCTGTTCACGCCGACTAACGAAACCCCCCATGAACGTCTCTTTGCCTTCCCCAGGAAGTCCACCTCCGGGGTTTCGCTCCCAACGTGGCTGGCAGCTCCAGGACTCGTTCTCCTCCGCAAGCATGTGCGGCTCCACAAGGCGGACCCGTTGGTTGAGAGGGTACAGTTACTCCACGCAAACCCGCAGTATGCCTATGTAGCGTACCCCGACGGCCGCCAAGACACAGTCTCCCTCAGGAGTCTGGCACCAGCTGGGTCCCCATATCCCACCCCCCCTGCCCCGGCGCCACACTCCCTTCCCCCGGCGCACCCCACCACAGCCTTCGCTCCAGGACAATCCGTCCTCCACTTGGTCCCACCCGGGGATGAAGAGGATGTCGACACGCTCCCGGAGTCACCGACGACCGAGCCGACGCCTGACTAGCCACCAGCACTGCGACGCTCTCAACGACGGATCAAGGCACCCGGCTGTCTAAATTTTTAACCTTCTCTGAAATTTTAATGACAACCTGTATGTAAATAGAGAGTAATCGAGGCTTTATTACACAGAGATGTGTGGCCTCCTACAGCTGCTGCCGAAATGGCAGCAGTTCGGAGAGCACACACATTTATATTCCGCCTACTGGGCGGAGCCAGCAGGCAGGGATCTACCCCAGTACCTGTAGTACAGGGGCCTTACCATAATATCCTCATATGCAGTGCAGTATATACAATATAATATAACAGTGGTGACTACCACAATTGGTTCGGTCACAGCGAGAGTATTGTGTGCAGTTCTGAAATCCATATCAGAGGAGGGATGTGATAGCACTTGAAAGGGTCCAGAAGAGATTTATCAGGGTGTTTCCTGGGCTGGGGAGTTTTAATTATGAAGAGAGATTGGATAGACTGGGATTGTTTTCCTTGGAGCAGAGGAGACCGAGGGGGGACATAATTGAGATGTATAAAATTATGATGGATATAGATGGAGTAGACAAGGAGAAACCAAGTTACCTAGTCTTACCCAATCTACTCTCTCAGATATTAGAGGGCAACTTTTAAAACTGCAAGAGAAGAAGACCAATGTGCACAATTAAAATGCAGGTACAGAATTGCCAAAGTTACAGTTGGGACAAGTTTTCATCCAGGATCCCACAGAAGGAATTTGGCAACTGGTGACATGGATGTGTTCAAAACCAAGGTGGATTTTTAATGTGACATGACGGTATGATTCTGGCACATGGGCCTGATGATGATATGCTAATAAATGTCATTGATAGGAGAAGGGGACGATCGTGCTCTGTATTTACATTAATGGGAAACATGTCTAAGGCCTTCTTGTGATATTTTGTGTTCATGCCGCTAAACCCGCTCAACGAAAATGGGAGTGAAAAATCCCAGCCCATGTCTTATGAGAGACTTTATCATGAGTGCCCTTCTGGAACTCTGATCTTGAGGCTAAGTGTTGATGCCGTCATAAACGTCGTCGCGTTTCACGACGGCGTCAACATGCCCTCAGGAGCAGCGATTCTGACCCCCACAGGGGGCCAACACGGCACTGGAGCGACCTACGCCACTCCAGCTGCCGATTCTGGCATCAAATGGGCGCCGCGGGTCTGTGCATGCGCAGTGCGACCAGCGCCAATGCACGCATGCGCAGTGGCTCCCTTCTCTGCGCCGGCCCCGACGCAACATGGCCTAGGGCTACAGGGGCCGGCGCGGAGCAAAAGAGGACCCCAGCCCGAGAGGCCGGCCCGCCGATCGGTAGACCGCGATCGCGGGCCAGGCCACAGCGGAGGCCCCCTCTGGGGTCGGACCCCCCTCCCTTCCCCCACCAGGCTGCCCCCGGATGCATGCATGCTGAGGTCCCGCCGGGTAAGACCACATGTGGATGGAACCGGCGGAACTCGGATTTATTTGTGCGGCCGCTCGGCCCATCCAGGGCGGAGAATCGCCGGGATCACTGTCTGGAGAATTGGCGGACCGGCATCGAACGGCAGCGCGTGATTCACGCCCGGCCTGGTGATTCTCCAGCCCGACGTGGGCTAAGAGAATCCCGCCCCATGTGTTTCAACATTAGCTAACAGTGTCTTATGAGAGACTTTATCATGAGTGCCCTTCTGGAAGTCTGTATGAATGAATGACGTCTATACGCCTGTCCACTACTTGCGTCAACTCTTCAAAGATTTCATGCAGTTTCTTCGGGCATTACAAATCTAAGCTGACTCTTTCTGATTAGCTGAAAATTGTCAAGATATTGCCTGCGATTGAGGGCATTAGCTGTGAGGAGAGGTTGGATAAACTCAATTTGTTCTCACTGGAACGATGGAGGTTGAGGGGTGACCTGATAGAAGTCTACAAAATTATGAGGGGCATGGACAGAGTGGATCATCAGAATCATTTTCCCAGGGTGGAAGTGTCAATTACTTGGGACACAGGTTTAAGGTGCAAGGGGCAAAGTTTAGAGGAGAAGCGCAAGGGAAGTTTTTGTAGACAGAGGGTAGTGGCTGCTTGGAACCCGCTGCTGGAGGAGATGGTGGATGCAGGTATGATAGTAATGTTTAAGGCGAGACTTGATAATACATAAATATGATGGGAATAGAGGGATGTGGGCCCCGGAAGTGTAGAAGGTTTTAGGAAGACGGGCAGCATGGTCGGTGCAGACTTGGACGGCTGGTGGGCCTGGTTCTGTGCTGTACTTTTCTTTGTAATGCCACTGCTATCTTTGGATTGTGGGAGGAAGCTGGAGCACCCACAGGACCCCCGCAGACACAGGGAGAAAGCACAATCTCCACCCAGACACTGGCCCAAGACCAGAATTGAACCCGGGTCCCTGGCACTGTGAGGCAGCAATGCTAACGACTGCACCATCATGCCGCCCAAATTGATGTTATATAAGTTGTTATTTTTAAATGGTAAATTGGTAAATGTTTGTTAACCAATGGTATTAAGGATTATAGGCAAAGGCAGGTACATGAAGTTGGATGGGAGATCAGCCATATTCTTCTTGAATTGTGAAACAAGTTTAAAGGGCTAACTGGCCCATTCGTGTTCCGATGTTTCTTGCAGTAGGAGTAGTACATCTCAGGACCAATAATTTTGGGAACTTTCATGCACTCAGTTTAATATGCTCTATATTTGACATGCTCTATATTTTGGGACTTAGCAACAGTATTTACACTATGGAGGTGAAAAATAAAATTTGCTACATTAAGCCTTTACTTACTTACATGCTTTCTCTTTGACAGTTCAGATGTTAATTTTCAAATCTCCAACCAGAAATGTTCTTATAATAGAACAGATTACCTTTTATGACTGCTGTTAGCAGGGCAGTGTTCTGTGAATAACTTTATTCAATTTCTCTGTTCTGATCTATTTTTTAAAATGTCCATATTGAGGGATGAATGGAAGAGTGAATATAATGAAAATATTAAGCAGCTGAAGGGCTGTCAAACTCCCTAATCTATGTAGGCGATGCTTTGAAGACCCCCTATTATTTTTTGAACTTTTCCTTTGAAAGCAACTGTCTGATCTTTCAGTTGTGTTTGCTCAAAAAATCTTTAACTGATTATTTTAAAATCAGAGTTCAAAGTAAGAAATGAAATGAAATGAAAATGAAAATCGCTTATTGTCACAAGTAGGCTTCAATGAAGTTACTGTGAAAAGCCCCTAGTCGCCACATTCCGCCGCCTGTTCGGGGAGGCTGGTACGGGAATTCAACTGTGCTGCTGGCCTGCCTTGGTCTGCTTTCAAAGCCAACTTGTCAAAGTGAGACCAAATTTTAATTTGTTTCTGAAATTGACAAACTGGTCTCATATTGTTTATATGGCAGCCACTTCTATTTCTTTTTAAAACAAAAGTGTAGTGTATTTGATGTCTTGAGGCAAAGCAAAGTTGCTAGTGGGCGCTGTGCATGTGAATGTAGTAATAATTTATATAACAAAAAGCGCAGTAGAGAATCATTTATGACCTAACAATGGCACTAGTGGGAAAGTTGAAGTGCAACCTGTGACAATATATTTAGTACTTCATTTATGTAATATGTGACATGAATTTATTCTAGCCTCTAGGAAGGGAATGTCTTACAGCTGTATGCTAATTACAGAATCATAGAAATTTACAGCACAGAAGAGGCTATTCAGTACATTGGGCGGGATTCTCGGAGCCCACGTCGGGTCGGAGAACATAAGAACTAGGAACAGGAGTAGGCCATCTGGCCCCTCGAGCCTGCTCCGCCATTTAATGAGATCATGGCTGATCTTTGTGGACTCAGCTCCACTCTCTGGCCCGTACACCATATCCCCGAATCCCTTTATTCTTTCGAAAGGCATCTATCTTTTTCTTAAAAACGTTTAAAGAAGGAGCCTCAACTGCTTCACTGGGCAAGGAATTCCAGAGATTCACAACCCTTTGGGTGAAGAAGTTCCTCCTACACTCCGTCCTAAATCTACCTCCCCTTATTTTGAGGCTATGCCCCCTAGTTCTGCTTTCCCCGACCAGTGGAAACAACCTGCCCGCATCTATCCTATCTATTCCCTTCATAATTTTATATGTCTCAATAAGATCCCCCCGCAATCTTCTAAACTCCAATGAGTACAGTCCCAGTCTACTCAACCTCTCGTCATAATCTAATCCCCTCAACTCTGGGATCAACCTAGTGAATCTCCTCTGCACTCCCTCCAGTGCCAAGATGTCCTTTCTCAGGTAAGGAGACCAAAACTGAACACAATACTCCAGATGCGGCCTCACCAACACCCTATACAATTGCAGCATAACCTCATTAGTCTTGAACTCCATCCCTCTAGCAATGAAAGACAAAACTCGATTAGCCTTCTTCATCGCCTGTTGCACCTGCACACCAACTTTTTGCGACTCGTGCACCAGCACACCCAGGTCCCTCTGCACAGCAGCATGTTTTAACATCTTACCGTTTAAATAATAATCCATTCTGCTGTTATTCCTCCCAAAATGGACAGCCTCACACTTGGCAACATTGAATTCCATCTGCCAGACCCTAGCCCATTCACCTAACCTATCCAAATCCTTCTGCAGACTTCCGGTATCCTCTGCACTTTTTGCTTTACCACTCACCTTAGTGTCGTCTGCAAGCTTTGACACATTGCACTTGGTCCCCAACTCCAAATCATCTATGTAAATTGTGAACAACTGCAGGCCCAACACTGATCCTTGAGGGACCCCACTGGTTACAGGTTGCCAACCAGAGAAACACCCATTTATCCCCACTCTCTGCTTTCTGTTAGTTAACCAATCCTCTACCCATGCTGCCACTTTACCCTCAATGCCATGCATCTTTAGTTTATGCAGCAACCTTTTGTGTGGCACCTTGTCAAAAGCTTTCTGGAAATCCAGATATACCACATCCATTGGCTCCCCGTTATCTACTGCACTGGTAACGTTCTCAAAAAATTCTACCAAATTAGTCAGACACGACCTACCCTTTGTGAACCCATGCTGCGTCTGCCCAATGGGACAATTTCCCTCCAGGTGCCCCGCTATTTCCTCCTTAATGATAGATTCCAGCATTTTCCCTACAACCGAAGTTAAGCTGACTGGCCTATAATTACCCGCTTTCTGCCGACCTCCTTTTTTAAACAGTGGTGTCACGTTTGCTACTTTCCAATCCTCTGGGACCACCCCAGAGTCTAGTGAATTTTGATAAATTATCACTAGTGCGTTTACAATTTCCCTAGCCATCTCTTTTAACACTCTGGGATGCATCCCATCAGGGCCAGGAGACTTGTCTACCTTTAGCCCCATTAGCTTGCCCAATACTGCCTCCTTGGTGATTACAATCATCTCAAGGACCTCACCTATAATGGGCGAAATTCTCCCGAAATGGCGCGATGTCCGCCAACTCGCGCCCAAAACGGCACCAATCAGATGGGCATTGCGCCGCCCCAAAGGTGCGGAATGCTCCGCATCTTTGGGGGCCGAGCCCCAACATTGAGGGGCTAGGCCGATGCCGGAGGAATTTCCGCCCCGCTAGCTGGCGGAAACGGCCTTTGTTGCCCCGCCAGCTGGCGCGGAAATGAAATGTCGGGGCGGCGCATGCGCGGGAGCATCAGCGGCCGCTGAAAGTTTCCCGCGCACGTGCAGTGGAGGGAGTCTCTTCCGCCTCCGCCATGGTGTTGACCGTGGCGGAGGCGGAAGGGAAAAAGTGCCCCCACGGCACAGGCCCGCCCGCGGATCGGTGGGCCCCAATCGCGGGCCAGGCCACCGTGGGGGCACCCCCCGGGGTCAGATCGCCCCGCGCCCCCCCAGGACCCCGGAGCCTGTCCACGCCGCCTTGTCCCGCCGTTCGAAAGGTGGTTTAATCCACGCCGGCGGGACAGGCAATTTATCGGCGGGACTTCGGCCCATCCGGGCCGGAGAATCCAGCGGGGGGGCCCGCCAACCGGCACGGCCTGATTCCCGCCCCCGCCGAATATCCGGTACCGAAGACTTCGGCAACCGGCGGGGGCGGGATTCACGGCAGCCCCCGGCGATTCTCCAATCCGGCGGGGGGTCGGAGAATGACGCCCCATATCGTTATTTCCATCAGTCACTGGCATGTTATTTGTGTCCTCAAATGTGAAGACTGACCCAAAAAACCTGTTCAGCTCCTCAGCCATTTCCCCGTCTCCTATTATTAAATCTCCCTTCTCATCTTCCAAAGGACCAATATTTACCTTCGCCACTCTTTTTTGTCTTATATATTTGTCGAAGCTTTTACTATCTGCTTTTAGTCGAAGCTTTTACTATCTGCTTTTATGTTCTGAGCCAGTTTACCTTCATAGTCTACCTTACTCTTCTTTATGCCTTTTTTAGTAGCTTTCTGTTGTCCCCTAAAGACTTCCCAGTCCTCGAGTCTCCGACTAATTTTTGCCACTTTGTATGTTTTTTCCTTCAATTTGATACTCTCCCTCACCTCCTTAGATATCCACGGTTGATTTTTCCCCTTTCTACCGTCTGTGGTAGTATGTATTGGGGGTCATGTGGGACTGGAAGCCCTAATGTTGGCTGACAGATCCCGGGTCCTGGTTGGCCGTTGACCTCTAGCTCCGCCCTGAAGGCGGAGTATAAGAAGCCGGAGTCTTCCCCCGCAGGCCAGTTTACTATCGAGCTGCGGGGGAACAGACACGCTTAATAAAGCCTCTTCGACTTCACTCTATTCGTCTCACGGAGTCTTTGTGCGCTACAATTTATTAAGTGTGCCTAAAAAGGACTATGGAGCTCAGGATCATTCCGGAATGCCTGAGGATCAGCCCCCACGCAGTGAACGCGGCAGCAGCCTTCAAGCACTGGCAGACTTGCTTCGAGGCCTACCTCAGAACGACCACCGGCCGGGTCACAGAAGACCAAAAACTGCAGGTCCTGCACTCGAGGGTGAGCACGGAGATTTTCTCCCTCATCGAAGACTCGGAGGATTTCCAGACGGCGTTCGCAGCACTGAAAAGTCTCTATGTCCGCCCAGTTAACCAAATCTACGCTCGCTACCAGCTCGCGACGAGGTGGCAAGCTCCCGGAGAATCGATGGACGAATTCTACGCCGCGCTGCTGATTTTGGGACGAGCCTGCAGCTGCCCGTCGGTGAACGCAAACGAACACACGGACATGTTAATGCGCGATGCTTTTGTGGCAGGTATGCATCCTCCCAAATCCGCCAAAGACTTCTAGAAAAAGAGTCGCTAGGACTCTCAGAGGCACGGGCCCAAGCAGCCTCCCTAGACGTGGCCGCGCGTAATACCCGCGCCTACGGCCCCGACCGCACGGCAACCCATTGGGCCCCGTACGTACCCGTCGCGGCAAACCCCCTACCCCCCCCCAGACACCCCACAGGCTTGCGCGGTCCAAACGCCGATTCGCACCGGGGGCGCCCGCTGTTATTTCTGCGGCCAGGCGAAACACCCCCGACAGCGCTGCCCGTCCCGCGCAGCTATCTGCAAAAGCTGCGGGAAAAAGGGCCATTATGGGGTTGTGTGCCAGTCCTGCGAGGTCGCCGCTGTCCCGGGAGCACAGGGAGCCCTGCAAGCAGTTTACGCGCCCCAACCCCCCCAGCACGCCATGTACGACCCGCAGGCGCAGCCGCTCTGGGTCCCGACCACCGCGGTCCCGGGAGAACTGGGAGCTCTGCACGCCGCTTACGCTCCCCAACCCCCCTCCCCGTAGCCCATGTATGACCCGCCGCCGGCGCTACCGCTTTGGGTCCAGGCCAACACTCCCCACGGAGAGGAGGGAGTTTTACGCGTCCCTAACGCCACCCTAACCCCACCCCGCGCGCCCACGCCTGACCCACCGGCGCCACCTACTTGGGCCCCGACCAACACTGTCGCCGGTGAGGGAGCTCCGCGCGGTCCTAGCGCTCGCGGTCCTAGTGCTCGCGGTCCTAGCGCTCGCGGTCCTAGCGCTCCCCAGCCCCCCCAGCACACCATGTGCGACCCGCAGACGACGCCATTTTGGGTCCCGGCCACCACGAGGGGAGGAGGGGCGCCGCCATCTTGGACCGCCCCAGACCTGTACGACGCGTGGGGGCGGCCATTTTGTCCACCCCGCCGCCATCTTGTGACCCCCCAGCCACGTGCGATGTATGGGGGCGGCCATTTTGTCCATCCCCGACGCCATCTTGGACGGCAACAACGGACCCCACTCCACTACTACAACCACGTCTCGCTTCAATTACGCTCGATCAAGCTCGGCCCCGGACACTCCAGATGACGACGACAACGGTGCTAATAAACGGCCACGAGACGCCATGCCTAGTCGACCCCGGGAGCACGGAGAGCTTTATACACTCCGACACGGTACGACGCTGTTCCTTGACCACCTATCCCAGCGCACAAAAGATTTCCCTAGCTGCAGGATCCCACTCCGTACAGATCCAGGGATTCTGCATAGTTACCCTAACGGTGCAGGGGAGGGAGTTCAAAAACTACAAACTAAACATCCTTCCCCAACTCTGTGCCCCCACCTTGCTGGGATTAGATTTCCAATGCAATCTACAGAGCCTTACGTTCAAATTCGGCGGCTCAATACCCCCACTCACTATCTGCGGCCTCGCAATGCTCAAGGTGCAACCCCCGTCCTTGTTTGCGAACCTCACCCCGGATTGCAAACCCGTCGCCACTAGGAGCAGACGGTACAGCGCCCAGGACCGGACCTTCATTCGATCCGAAGTCCAGCGGCGACTAAAGGAGGGCATAATCCAGGCCAGCAATAGTCCCTGGAGAGCGCAGGTGGTAGTAGTGAAGACAGGGGAGAAACAAAGGATGGTCATTGACTATAGCCAGACCATCAACAGGTACACACAACTAGACGCGTACCCTCTCCCCCGCATACCCGACATGGTCAACCGGATTGCCCAATATAAAGTCTTCTCCACCGTGGACCTCAAGTCCGCCTACCATCAGCTCCCCATCCGCCCAAGTGACCGCAAGTACACAGCCTTCGAGGCAGACGGGCGATTATACCATTTCCTACGGGTCCCTTTTGGCGTCACAAACGGGGTCTCGGTCTTCCAACGGGAGATGGACCGAATGGTTGATCAACATGGGTTGCGGGCCACGTTCCCGTATCTCGACAATGTAACCATCTGCGGCCACGATCAGCAGGACCACGACGCCAACCACCAAAAATTCCTCCAGACCGCCAAAGCCTTGAACCTCACGTACAACGAGGACAAGTGCGTTTTTAGCACCGATCGGCTAGCCATTCTGGGCTACGTAGTGCGCAATGGGATAATAGGCCCCGACACCGAACGTATGCGCGCACTCATGGAATTTCCCCTCCCGCACTGCCCAAAAGCCCTGAAACGCTGCTTGGGGTTCTTTTCATACTACGCCCAGTGGGTCCCCCAGTACGCAGACAAGGCCCGCCCCCTAATACAGACCACGACCTTCCCTCTGTCGACAGAGGCTTGCCAGGCCTTCAGCCGCATCAAAGCGGATATCGCAAAGGCCACGATGCGTGCCATCGACGAGTCCCTCCCCTTCCAGGTCGAGAGCGACGCCTCCGACGTAGCTCTAGCGGCCACCCTTAACCAAGCGGGCAGACCCGTGGCCTTTTTCTCCCGAACCCTCCACGCCTCAG
The DNA here is from genome assembly GCF_047496885.1 of Scyliorhinus torazame. NCBI lineage: Eukaryota > Metazoa > Chordata > Chondrichthyes > Carcharhiniformes > Scyliorhinidae > Scyliorhinus > Scyliorhinus torazame. The sequence goes on from NC_092709.1 coordinate 119,742,946, forward strand.
AAATCCGCCACTTTTCAGTAGAAAAGGAAGCCCAAGCCATAGTGGAAGCTGTGCGACATTGGAGGCATTACCTGGCCGGCAGGAGATTCACTCTCCTCACCGACCAACGGTCGGTAGCCTTCATGTTCGATAATGCACAGCGGGGCAAAATCAAAAACGACAAGATCTTAAGGTGGAGGATCGAGCTCTCCACCTTCAACTATGAGATTTTGTATCGTCCCGGAAAGCTGAACGAGACGTCCGATGCCCTTTCCCGCGGCACATGTGCCAACGCACAAATTAACCGCCTCCAAACCCTCCACGAGGACCTCTGCCACCCGGGGGTCACTCGGTTTTACCACTTCATCAAGTCCCGCAATCTCCCATACTCTTTAGAGGAGGTCCGTACAGTCACAAGGGACTGCCACATCTGCGCAGAATGCAAGCCGCATTTTTTCAGGCCAGATGGAGCGCACCTGATTAAGGCTTCCCGCCCCTTTGAACGCCTCAGTCTCGATTTCAAAGGGCCCCTCCCATCCACCGACCGCAACGCATATTTTCTTAATGTGGTGGACGAATACTCCCGCTTCCCTTTTGCCATTCCCTGTTCTGACATGACCGTGGCCACAGTCATTAAAGCCCTGAACAGCATCTTCACACTGTTCGGTTACCCCGCTTACGTCCACAGCGACAGGGGGTCCTCTTTCATGAGTGACGAGCTGCGCCAGTTCCTGCTCAGCAAGGGCATAGCCTCAAGCAGGACGACCAGCTACAACCCCCGGGGGAACGGGCAAGTAGAGAGGGAGAACGGCACGGTCTGGAAGGCCGTCCTACTGCCCTACGGTCCAGGGACCTCCCAGTTTCACGGTGGCAGGAGGTCCTCCCGGACGCTCTCCACTCCATCCGGTCGTTATTATGTACGAGCACTAATCAAACGCCCCATGAGCGTCTCCTTGTTTTCCCTAGGAGGTCCTCCTCTGGAACGTCGCTGCCGACCTGGCTGGCGGCCCCAGGACCCATCCTGCTCTGAAAGCATGTGCGGGCACATAAGGCGGACCCGTTGGTCGAAAGGGTTCACCTCCTCCACGCGAACCCCCAGTACGCCTACGTGGAGTACCCCGACGGCCGACAGGACACGGTCTCCCTGCGGGATCTGGCGCCCGCCGGCAACACGCACACCCCCCCGACACCATCAACCCAACCCCCCCCTTCCTGCCACCACCGCACCCCGCGACCGCCCCCTTCCCAGGAGGATCGGTTCCCCTCCCCTCAGCACCGACCAAGAATAAAGCCCAAGCTGAAACCTTAAGGCTCCTGGAGGCGACAACACCAGTACAAGCACCACCACCACCGGGGCCGAGGCGATCGACACGGACGACCAGACCACCCGACCGACTCGTGGCGTCGATCTAAAACTAAATATGGACTTTTCACAAGAACATTTTGCTTTTCTTCCCATACCCTCTGTAAATAGTTGCAACAGGACAAAATTGTACAATACTGTATTGCCTTGTGAATGTTTTTTTTCCTCCCAGGACCAACCCTGTAAACCCTTAACACCATACGAAGCGTCACCCCGCCGGGTTCATTTTTGACAAGGGGTGAATGTGGTAGTATGTATTGGGGGTCATGTGGGACTGGAAGCCCTAATGTCATTGGCTGACAGATCCCGGGTCCTGGTTGGCCGTTGACCTCTAGCTCCGCCCTGACGGCGGAGTATAAGAAGCCGGAGTCTTCACCCGCAGGCCAGTTTACTATCGAGCTGCGGGGGAACAGACACGCTTAATAAAGCCTCATCGACTTCATTCTATTCGTCTCACGGAGTCTTTGTGCGCTACACCGTCTTTCTTTTTTGTCGGTATGAACATAGAACATAGAACATAGAAAACACAGCACAGAACAGGCCCTTCGGCCCACGATGTTGTGCCGAACCTTTGTCCTAGATTAATCATAGATTATCATTGAATTTACAGTGCAGAAGGAGGCCATTCGGCCCCCCGAGTCTGCACCAGCTCTTGGAAAGAGCACCCTAACCAAACTCAACACCTCCACCCAACACCAAGGGCAATTTGGACATTAAGGGCAATTTATCATTGGCCAATTCACCTAACCCGCACATCTTTGGACTGTAGGAGGAAACCGGAGCACCCGGAGGAAACCCACGCAGACACGGGGAGGACGTGCAGACTCCGCACAGGCAATGACCCAAGCCGGAATCGAACCTGGGACCATGGATCTGTGAAGCAATTGTGCTATCCACAATGCTACCGTGCTGCCCTTAAGAACAAATAAATCTACACTATATCATTTTCCCGTAATCCATGTACCTATCCAACAGCTGCTTGAAGGTCCCTAATGTTTCCGACTCAACTACTTCCACAGGCAGTGCATTCCATGCCCCCACTACTCTCTGGGTAAAGAACCTACCTCTGATATCCCTCCTATATCTTCCACCTTTCACCTTAAATTTATGTCCCCTTGTAATGGTGTGTTCCACCTGGGGAAAAAGTCTCTGACTGTCTACTCTATCTATTCCCCTGATCATCTTATAAACCTCTATCAAGTCGCCCCTCATCCTTCTCCGCTCTAATGAGAAAAGGCCTAGCACCCTCAACCTTTCCTCGTAAGACCTACTCTCCATTCCAGGCAACATCCTGGTAAATCTTCTTTGCACCTTTTCCAGAGCTTCCACATCCTTCCTAAAAAGAGGCGACCAGAACTGTACACAGTACTCCAAATGTGGCCTTACCAAAGTTTTGTACAGCTGCATCATCACCTCACGGCTCTTAAATTCAATCCCTCTGTTAATGAACGCGAGCACACCATAGGCCTTCTTCACAGCTCTATCCACTTGAGTGGCAATTTTCAAAGATGTATGAACATAGACCCCAAGGTCTCTCTGCTCCTCCACAATGCCAAGAACTCTACCGTTAACCCTGTATTCCGCATTCATATTTGTCCTTCCAAAATGGACAACCTCACACTTTTCAGGGTTAAACTCCATCTGCCACTTCTCAGCCCAGCTCTGCATCCTATCTATGTCTCTTTGCAGCCGACAACAGCCCTCCTTACTATCCACAACTCCACCATTCTTCGTATCGTCTGCAAATTTACTGACCCACCCTTCAACTCCCTCATCCAAGTCATTAATGAAAATCACAAACAGCAGAGGACCCAGAACTGATCCCTGCGGTACACCACTGGTAACTGGGATCCAGGCTGAATATTTGCCATCCACCATCACTCTCTGACTTTTATCGGTTAGCCAGTTCGTTATCCAACTGGCCAAATTTCCCACTATCCCATGCCTCCTTACTTTGTGCAGAAGCCTACCATGGAGAATTTTATCAAATGCCTTACTAAAATCCATGTACACTACATCCACTGCTTTACCTTCATCCACATGCTTGGTCACCTCCTCAAAGAATTCAATAAGATTTGTAAGGCGAGACCTACCCCTCACAAATCCGTGCTGACTATCCCTAATCAAGCAGTGTCTTTCCAGATGCTCAGAAATCCTATCCTTCAGTACCCTTTCCATTACTTTGCCTACCACCGAAGTAAGACTAACTGGCCTGTAATTCCCAGGGTTATCCCTAGTTCCTTTTTTGAACAGGGGCACGACATTCGCCACTCTCCAATCCCCTGGTACCACCCCTGTTGACAGTGAGGACGAAAAGATAATTGCCAACGGCTCTGCAATTTCATCTCTTGCTTCCCATAGAATCCTTGGATATATCCCGTCAGGCCCGGGGGACTTGTCTATCCTCAAGTTTTTCAAAATGCCCAACACATCTTCCTTCCTAACAAGTATTTCCTCGAGCTTACCAATCTGTTTCACACTGTCCTCTCCAACAATATCGCCCCTCTCATTTGTAAATACAGAAGAAAAGTACTCATTCAAGACCTCTCCTATCTCTTCAGACTCAATACACAATCTCCCGCTACTGTCCTTGATCGGACCTACCCTCGCTCTAGTCATTCTCATATTTCTCACATATGTGTAAAAGGCCTTGGGGTTTTCCTTGATCCTACCCGCCAAAGATTGTTCATGCCCTCTCTTAGCTCTCCTAATCCCTTTCTTCAGTTCCCTCCTGGCTATCTTGTATCCCTCCAATGCCCTGTCTGGACCTTGTTTCCTCAGCCTTACATAAGTCACCTTTTTCCTCTTAACAAGACATTCAACCTCTCTTGTCAACCATGGTTCCCTCACTCGACCATCTCTTCCCTGCCTGACAGGGACATACATATCAAGGACACGTAGCACCTGTTCCTTGAACAAGTTCCACATTTCACTTGTGTCCTTCCCTGCCAGCCTATGTTCCCAACTTATGCACTTCAATTCTTGTCTGACAACATCGTATTTACCCTTCCCCCAATTGTAAACCTTGCCCTGTTGCACGTACCTATCCCTCTCCATTACTAAAGTGAAAGTCACAGAATTGTGGTCACTATCTCCAAAATGCTCCCCCACTAACAAATCTATCACTTGCCCTGGTTCATTACCCAGTACTAAATCTAATATTGCCCCTCCTCTGGTTGGACAATCTACATACTGTGTTAGAAAAGCTTCCTGGACACACTGCACAAACACCACCCCATCCAAACTATTTGATCTAAAGAGTTTCCACTCAATATTTGGGAAGTTAAAGTCGCCCATGACTACTACCCTATGACTTCTGCACCTTTCCAAAATCTGTTTCCCAATCTGTTCCTCCACATCTCTGCTACTATTGGGGGGCCTATAGAAAACTCCTAACAAGGTGACTGCTCCTTTCCTATTTCTGACTTCAACCCATACTACCTCAATAGGGTGATACTCCTCGAACTGCCTTTCTGCAGCTGTTATACTATCTCTAATTAATAATGCCACCCCCCCCCCCACCTCTTTTACCACCCTCCCTAATCTTATTGAAACATCTATACCCAGGGACCTCCAACAACCATTTCTGCCCCTCTTCTATCCAAGTTTCCGTGATGGCCACCACATCGTAGTCCCAAGTACCGATCCATGCCTTAAGTTCACCCACCTTATTCCTGGTGCTTCTTGCGTTGAAGTATACACACTTCAACCCATCTCCGTGCCTGCAAATACTCTCCTTTGTCAGTGTTCCCTTCCCCACTGCCTCATTACATGCTTTGGCGTCCTGAATATCGGCTACCTTAGTTGCTGGACTACAAATCCGGTTCCCATTCCCCTGCCAAATTAGTTTAAACCCTCCCGAAGAGTACTAGCAAACCTCCCTCCCAGGATATTGGTGCCCCTCTGGTTCAGATGCAACCCGTCCTGCTTGTACAGGTCCCACCTTCCCCAGTACCTTTTCTGAACACTGTGAAAGATCGCTCGGAAGGTTCTCCACTGTTCCTCAACTGCTTCACCATGAAGTCTTTGCTCCCAGTCTACCTTAGCTAATTCTTCTCTCATCCCATTGTAATCGCCTTTGTTTAAGCACAAAACACTAGTGTTTGATTTTACCTTCTCACCCTCCATCTGTATTTTAAATTCCACCATATTGTGGTCGCTCCTTCCAAGAGGATCCCGAACTATGAGATCATTAATCAATCCTGCCTCATTACACAGGACCAGATCTAGGACCGCTTGTTCCCTTGTAGGTTCCATTACATACTGTTCGAGGAAATTATCCCGGGCACATTCTATAAACTCCTCCTCAAGGCTGCCTTTACCAACCTGGTTAAACCAATCGATATGCAGATTAAAATCTCCCATGATAACCGCTGTACCATTTCTACATGCATCCGTTATTTCTTTGCTTATTGCCTGCCCTACCATCCTGTTACTATTTGGTGGCCTATAGACGACTCCTATCAGTGACCTTTTCGCCTTACTATTCCTGATTTCCACCCAAATTGATTCAACCTTGTCCTCCATAGCACCAATATCATCCCTTACTATTGCCCGGATGCCATCCTTAAACAACAAAGCTACACCACCGCCCTTACCGTCCATTCTATCCTTTTGTATAGTCTGATACCCTTGGATATTTAACTCCCAGTCGTGACCATCTTTTAACCATGTTTCAGTAATGGCTACTAAATCATAGTCATTCACGATGATTTGCGCCATCAACTCATTCACCTTATTCCGTATACTACGAGCATTCAGATAAAGTACACTTATGCTGTTTTTTATGTCTTTGTTATGAATCCTAACACCTTGATCAGTAAATTTTCGCAATTTATTTTTCCTCTTACCCTTTCTCCTAATTTTCCTTGACTTTGAACCCATATCTCTACATAATAACCTGTCACGTAACCTGCTGCCTTACTCTCCATTAACCATTATACTGTCCAGAATCGCCGGGGACGCAGGAAATTCCCGCCACGTCGCTCTGACGCCGGGAGGCAATTATCCGACCTGGCCAGAACCACGTAAAATGCAGCATGCGCAACGAGGGCCGGAGAATCGGCAGAAGTGGCACAACGTACGGTTTCCGGGCCTGCAACGATTCTGCAGCCCGGATGGGCCGAAGTCCTGCCAATGGGCCCAAGCACCTCCTCCTCCCTTGGGGTGCCCGGTGATCCAACACCCGAGGCGCACCTGGCGCTGCCAATCCTGGAGGCCCGCTCTGGTATCGACCACGGTCTGCAAGCTTGCGGCAATGGAGCTGCGGGTGTGGGCCATCCTTGCCTGGGTCTGGTCCATGCCGGCCAGCGCCTGGGCAATGGCGCCGATGCTCTCAACCATGACCAGCTGAGACTGGGCCACAATGCTGAGCGCCGCTGCGATCTGCAGCTGGTTCTGGCTCTGGCTCATGACTGCCTGTGAGAGGGCAGCCATGTCCTGGGCCACGGACGCCTCCTGCACAGAATGCCCCAGGCCTTGCATACTGCGACCGCAACAACGACCGACACCGTCACCCCCATTGCCTCCGCGGCGAACGCCACCCGTGCGGTGTTGGCCTGGGTGGCACGCATGACCGGCACCACTCTCTGTTCCAGCACGCGGTTGGACTCCTCATCTGTGTCTGCAGGTGCTGAAAGCCGGCCGTCATCCCCTTCCCTTGTTCCTGGGTCCCTGACTGCATCGGGTATATGGGTGGGTGTGGGAAATCCATGAACCCGAGACCCGACTGGGCAGCAGCTGGTTGCTGGGGCTGGTCTGGCCTCCGACTGTCCAGGCCCTCGGCTGCTACTATCTCCACCAGCTGTACCGTGACGGCTGTGTGGTGCGCACCAGTGAGTGGACCAGAAGCCTCATAGCTAAAGTGCCCAACCGAGGTGAGAGTCTCTGCGATGGTGGAGGGTGTAGGAGATAGCAGTGGCGTTATGTCGATGTCCTCATCTGACCCGAAGTCCAGGGACCCTTGGGGTGGTGTGTCCTGTCCACCTGTCCCCTGTGTGTTGGTGTCTGACTGTCCGTCCCCCGTGTGTACGTGTCCTGACAGTTCATCCCCGTGTGTTGGTGTCCTGACTGTCCGTCCCCTGTGTGTGGGTGTCCTGACAGTTCATCCCCGTGTGTGGGTGTCCTGTCTGTCCGTCCGCTGTTTGTTGGTGTCCTGACAGTTCATCCCTGTTTTTGGTGTCCTGACTGTCCGTCCCCTGTGTGCTGGTGTCCTGACAGTTCATTCCCGTGTGTTGGTGTCCTGACTGTCCGTCCCCTGTGTGCTGGTGTCCTTACTGTCCGTCCCCTGTGTGCTGGTGTCCTGACTGTCCGTCCCCTGTGTGCTGGTGTCCTGACTGCCCGTCCCCTGTGTGCTGGTGACCTGACTGTCCGTCCCCTGTGTGCTGGTGTCCTGACTGCCCGTCCCCTGTGTGCTGGTGTCCTGACTGTCCGTCCCCTGTGTGCTGGTGTCCTGACTGTCCGTCCCGTGTGTTGGTGTCCTGACAGTTCATCCCCGTGTGTTGGTGTCCTGACTGTCCGTCCCCTGTGTGCTGGTGTCCTGACAGTTCATCCCCGTGTGTTGGTGTCCTGACTGTCCGTCCCCTGTGTGCTGGTGTCCTGACTTTCCGTCCCCTGTGTGCTGGTGTCCTGACTGTCCGTCCCATGTGTGCTGGTGTCCTGACTGTCCGTCCCTGTGTGTTGGTGTCCTGTCCGTCCGTCCCCTGTGTGTTGGTGTCCTGTCCGTCAGTCCCCTGTGTGCTGGTGTCCTGACTGTCCGTCCCATGTGTGTTGGTGTCCTGACTGTCCATCCCCTGTGTGTTGGTGTCCTGTCCGTCAGTCCCCTGTGTGTTGGTGTCCTGTCCGTCAGTCCCCTGTGTGCTGATGTCCTGACTATCCGTCCCCTGTGTGTTGGTGTCCTGACTGTCCGTCCCCTGTGTGCTGGTGTCCTGTCCGTCCGTCCCCTGTGTGCTGGTGTCTTGACTGTCCGTCCCCTGTGTGCTGATGTCCTGACTGTCCGTCCCCTGTGTGTTGGTGTCCTGACTATCCGCCCCCTTTGTTTTTGTGCCTTGTCCGTCTGTCCCCTGTATGTGGGTGTCCTGACTGTCCTTTCCCTGTGTATTGGTGTCTTGTCCGTCCCCTGTATGTGGGTGTCCTGACTGTCCGACCCCTGTGTTTTGGTGTCCTGACTGTCCGACCACAGTGTGCTGGTGCCCTGACTGTCCGTCCCCTGTGTGTGGGTGTCCTGGCTGTCCGTCCCCTGTGTGTGGGTGTCCTGACTGTCCGTCCCCTGTGTGCTGGTGTCCTGACAGTCCGACCCCTGTGTGCTGGTGTCCTGACTGTCCGTCCCCTGTGTGTGGGTGTCCTGACTGTCCGTCCCCTGTGTGCTGGTGTCCTGACTGTCCGTCCCCTGTGTGCTGATGTCCTGACTGTCCGTCCCCTGTGTGCTGGTATCCTGACTGTCCGTCCCCTATGTGTGGGTGTCCTGACTGTCCGTCCCCTGTGTGCTGGTGTCCTGACTGTCCGACCCCTGTGTGCTGGTGTCCTGACTGTCCGTCCCCTGTGTGCTGGTGTCCTGACTGTCCGTCCCCTGTGTGCTGGTGTCCTGACTGTCCGTCCCCTATGTGTGGGTGTCCTGACTGTCCGTCCCGTGTGCTGGTGTCCTGACTGTCCGTCCCCTGTGTGCTGGTGTCCTGACTGTCCGTCCCCTGTGTGTGGGTGTCCTGACTGTCCGTCCCCTGTGTGTGGGTGTCCTGACTGTCCGACCCCTGTGTGCTGATGTCCTGACTGTCCGTCCCCTGTGTGCTGGTATCCTGACTGTCCATCCCCTGTGTGCTGGTGCCCTGACTGTCCGTCCCCTCTGTGCTGGTGTCCTGACTGTCCGTCCCCTGTGTGTGGGTGTCCTGGCTGTCCGTCCCCTGTGTGTGGGTGTCCTGACTGTCCGTCCCCTGTGTGCTGGTGTCCTGACTGTCCGACCCCTGTGTGTTGGTGTCCTGACTGTCCAACCCCTGTGTGTTGGTGTCCTGGCTGTCCGTCCCCTGTGTGTGGGTGTCCTGGCTGTCCGTCCCCTGTGTGTGGGTGTCCTGACTGTCCGTCCCCTGTGTGCTGGTGTCCTGACTGTCCGACCCCTGTGTGCTGGTGTCCTGACTGTCCGACCCCTGTGTGTTGGTGTCCTGACTGTCCGTCCCCTGTGTGTGGGTGTCCTTTCTATCCATCCCCTGTGTGTTGTTGTCCTGACCGTCCATAGATGTTCCATGGTTCTCCCTCCTTGCTGTCCATGTTTAGTAGTTCCTCCAGTAATGTGTCCCTTAGGTGCCTTGCTATCTTCTTGCAGAGAAACTACTTAATTTGATGGTGCCGGAGTTCCTGTCCTGTCTGTAATTCCACGTCGTCCGTCAGTTCGTCCAAGGTCGCAAGTCTGTCCCCGTATACTGTTTAATGTTTCAAGCCTTGAGGCTGTGTGGTGGTATGCTGTCATCTCATTTGTTTCTGTGGCCTGGGGCAAGATATTTCATTGTATTGTTGACTGTTTAATGTTCAAAGTTAGTTTAGTTTTCCTTATATAAATGCACTGTCGCAGCTTTGCGTTAGTACTGATATTTTGTAGTGAAAAGGTATGACAAAGCCTTTTCCTTGCTGGTCATGGTTAGTGTGATATATGGACTCTTGAGTAGTTGTTTTCAACATTTTATAGTAAGGTACTGTTGACCATTTAGTAAACAAAATATTCTCAAGTGCCTTCTCGTGGGTACACGTGCTATGTCTCAGACGATAAAACTAATTCTACATTAACACTGCAATGAAGTGACTGAAAAGTTCCTAGTTGCCATACTCCGGCGTCTGTTCGGGTACACAGAGGGAGAATTCAGAATGTCTAGTTCACCTAACAGCATGCCTTTTGGGACTTTGTGGGAGTAAACCGGAGCATCCCGAAGAAACCTGATGCACGATCAATAACTACGAAAACGAGGTTGTAGTCCAACTGAAGGCTTTAATAAGCTAGAAGTATTCCCCAGCAGCTCAGGTACAGAATGAGGACTGCTGGGACAGCACGGGTTCTTATACCCCACCTATCAGGGCGGATCTACTATACTATACAGCCAATGGTAAACCCCTAGGTTTAACCAATGGTACTTCAGCCTCTCAGGTACCGTAATACCTTATAATACCACAAAACCCAAGCAGACACAAGGACAACGTGCAGACTCCGCACAGACAGTGACCCAAGCCGGGAATCGAACCTTATTGCATCGAATTTCAATTAAACTTTGAAGCCTGAACGTTTGCCTGAACTCTAGTAGTGTCAGCACCATAGAGGTAGAAGCCAACAATCAAACACTCAAGAGCAGGGCTTCAGCACTGGGGTATATTCGCAGCCAAAGGTTAAGTGTGTTGATGAGGGAAGGGCACCTGAACACAGTCTCCATAATGTTCCCGGCAGGGGTCTGGGTCTAGGGGCTCCTGCTATGGCCAGGGGTGAGTTGCAGAGCAAGGTTTCACAGTACAACTGACTCGGTGGATGGCACTCTGAGAGTAGGCAGCACACGTAATGCTGGGTAGGCTTCGGGGAATTTGATGTTCCTGGGATGGAAGATCTAACTGATTGTCAGTCTGTCTCCTTCTCCAATTCCTTACAGATATAACAATATGGCTGATGCTGTCAATCTCGCAGAGGCTGCCCTCGCAGTGCTGGTGGCAGCCCAGGTGGCCAGACACCGGCGAAGGTGGTAGTAGCATCGCCCCATGTGCAGGGGGCCACCACACATTCTGAAGATCTGGCCATCCACCAGGCCGAGAGGGATGCCAGCGACGGTCCAAGATATGCGTGCATTGTTGGTCTTTTTAGGAGATGACAGCCACATAGAACAAAATACAAAGAAAACTACAGCACAGGAACAGATCATTCGGACCTCCAAGCCTCCGCCAACCATGCTGCCCATCGACACTTCCGGGGACCAAAGCCCTCAATTCCCATCCCAGTCATGTATTTGTCGAAACGTCTCTTAAATGCCACTATCATACCTGCTTCCACCACCTCCAATAGTGCCACGGTAGCACAGTGGTTAGCACTGTTGCTTCACAGCCACCGGGGTCTCTGTTTCGATTCCCGGCTTGGGGTCTGATGCGCAATCAATTACTCTCAAGACGAAGTGATTCATAACTGAAGGCTTTAATCTGCTAGAATTCTTTCCCCAGCAGCTTCGATACAGAAAGTGAAGGCTGCTGGGATGGCACCGGTTCTTATACTCCGCCTCTCAGGGCGGAGCTACGTACATCAGCCAATGGTAGACTCCTGGGTCTAACCAATGGTCATCCACCTCTCAGGTATCGCAATACCTGGTATTACCACAGGGTCACTGTCTTTGTGCAATCTGAACGTTACCCCTGTTTCTGCATGGTTTCCTCCGGGTGCTCCGGTTCCTCCCACAAGTCCCAAAAGATGCCCTGTTCAGTGAATTGGACATTCTGAATTCTCCCTTTGTGTACCCGAAGGCCATGAGACGTTCAAGGGGGGTTTTGTTAGTCGCCATGCACAGGAGCGACCGAATGGAGTGAAGTGCGTCGGGGAGGACCTTCTGCCAGCGGGAGGCCGGGAGATATCGACCATAGGGCCAGCTGGACTGCCTTCCAGACCGTCCCATTCTCCTGCTCCACCTGCCCGTTTCCCCGGGGATGGTAGCTGGTCGTCCTGCTCGAGGCAATGCCCCTGTTGAGTAGGTACTGGTGCAGATCATCGTTCATAAACGAGGATCCCCGGTCGCTGTGGACGTAAGCGGGGAAACCGAACAGAGCGATGATGGTGTTGAGGGCTTTGATGATGGTGGCAGACGTCATATAGGGGCATGGGATGGCGAAGGGGAATCTGGAATATTCGTCGACCATATTGAGAAAATACGTGTTGCGGTCGGTGGAGGGGTGGGGCCCTTTGAAGTCCACGCTGAGGCGTTCAAAGGGGCGGGAGGCCTTCACCAGGCGCGCACGGTCTGGCCGATAGAAGTGCGGCTTACACTCCGTGCAGACCTGGCAGTCTCTGGTGACAGCCCTGACTTCTTTGATAGAGTAGGGAAGATTGCGGGCCTCAATGAAGTGATAAAAGCGGGTGACCCTTGGGTGACAGAGATCGTCCTGCAGGGTCCGGTGTCGGTCCACTTGTGTGCTGGCACATGTACCTCGGGACAGGGCATCGGGGGGCTCGTTGAGCTTACCGGGGCGATACAGAATCTCGTAATTAAAGGTGGAGAGCTCGATCCTCCACGGCAAGATCTTATCATTTTTGATCTTACCCCGCTGTGTGTTGTTAAACATGAACAATACCGACCGTTGGTCTGTGAGGAGAGTGAACTTCCCGCCGGCCAGGTAATGCCTCCAGTGCCGCACAGCTTCAACGATAGCTTGGGCCTCCTTTTCGACGTAGGAGTGCCGAATTTCGGAGGCATGGCGGGTGCGGGAAAAGAATGCCACAGGCCTGCCTGCCTGATTGAGGATGGCAGCCAGAGCGACGTCTGATGCATCGCTCTCGACTTGGAAGGGGAGCGCCTCGTCGACCGCGTGCATCGCGGCCTTGGCGATGTCGGCCTTGATACTGTTGAAGGCCTGGTGAGCCTCGGCCGTCAGTGGGAAACCGGTGGAGTGGATGAGTGGGCGGGCCTTGCCTGCATAGTTAGGGACCCATTGGGCGTAGTACGAAAAGAACCCCAGGCATCGTTTGAGGGTCTTGGGGCAGTGGGGAAGGGGGAGATCCATGAGGGGGCTCATGCGATTGGGGTCGGGCCCTAGAACTCCGTTCTGAATCACATAGCCGAGGATGGCTAATCGGTTCGTGCTGAACACACACCTCTCCTTGTTGTAGGTTAGATTGAGGAGTTTGGCGGTGTGGAGAATTTTGGAAAGGTTAGCGTCGTGGTCCTGCTGGTCGAGGCCGCAGATGGCGACATTATCCAGGTATGGCAAAGTGGCCCGCAGTCCGTACCGGTCAACCATTCGGTCCATCTCCCGTTGGAAAACCGAGACCCCGTTAGTGACGCCGTCGGTTGGCTGAAAAAGGGGGTCTAAGGAAATGGTAAAGGCGGCCGTCTGCTTCAAACACGGTGTACGGGTGATCCGCCTTGCGAAGGGGGAGCTGGTGGTAGGCAGATTTAAGGTCCACTGTCGAGAAGACCTGGTATTGTGCAATCTGATTGACCATATCAGATATGCGTGGGAGTTGGTATGCGTCTAGATGCGTGTACCGATTGATGATCTGACTGTAGTCAACGGCCATCCTGTTTTTCTCCCCCGTTTTCACCACTACCACTTGGGCTCTCCAGGGGCTGTTGCTGGCCTCGATGATACCGTCCTGCAGCAGCCGCTGGACCTCAGACCTGATGAATGTCCTGTCCTGGGCGCTGTACCGTCTGCTCCTGGAGGCGACGGGTTCGCAATCCAGGGTGAGGTTTTCAAACAGAGAAGGCGGGTCGACCTTGAGTATCGTGAGGCCGCATACAGCAAGGGGTGGTAGGGGCCCATCAAATTTCAGGGTTAGGCTCTGGAGGTTACACTGGAAGTCCAGGCCGAGTAGCAAGGCAGCACAGAGGTTGGGGAGGACGTAGAGCTGGAAGCCACTGAACTCTACGCCCTGGATGGTGAGGGTGACGATGCAGTACCCCCGGATCGCCACGGAGTGGGATCCGGAGGCATGGGGGATTCTTTGGTTAATGGGGTGTACCGCGAGGGAGCAGCGCCTTACCGAATCGGGGTGGATGAAGCTCTCAGTGCTCCCGGAGTCCAGGGAGGGGAGGTTGCGGGGGGGGGTTTGGCGGGGGGAAGGGGGAAGGGGTGCTGCTTTGCTGACTGAAGGGGAGCCAGGTGAGGGATATGGATGGAGAGTCGGGCGAGGGGGCCGCCGGGGGGAGAGCTGGAGGAGGGAGGCGGGGGCATGCGGTTGGCCGAAAAAGGGGCTGTCCGGCGCACGGGGAGGTCCCAGATGGCGCTTGCCCCTCTACCCTGCGGGGGAGGGGGGGGTGGCCCGAAGGAGGCAACAAGTTAAGGGTTGGTATATAGAGGCGGGAGCGGCCTGGGTCAGCATGGGTGAGCTTACTCACGGAAGCACAATGGGGGGGAAACCAGAGCTAAGCAGATGCTTGGCGGGGGGGGGGGTGGGGGGGGAGAAGGGGTGCTGCTTTGCTGACTGAAGGGGAGCCAGATGAGGGGTATGGATGGAAAGTCGGGCGGGGGGGCGCCGGGGGGAGAGCTGGAGGAGGGAGGCGGGTGCTCGCGGTTGGCCGAAAAAGGGAGATGGCTTGTCGGCGGGATGGGGGGGTGGTTACCCCCCCCCCGACCAGGCTGATCACGTGGAACGTGAGGGGCCTGAATGGGCCGGTCAAGCGGTCCCGTGTGTTCTCGCATTTAAAGGGGTTGAAGGCGGACGTGGCCATGTTGCACGAGACGCACTTAAAGCTCGCGGACCAGACGAGGCTGAGGGAAGGATGGGTGGGACAGGTGTTTCACTCGGGGTTAGACTCAAAGATCAGAGTAGTGGCTATTTTGGTCAGTAAACGAGTGGCATTTGAGGCGGGCAGCATCGTGACGGATAAGGGGGGCAGGTATATAATGGTGAGTGGCAAGCTGCAGGGGGCCCGGGTGGTGTTAGTGAATGTATATGCCCCGAACTGGGATGATGCGGACTTTATGAGGCACGTGTTGGGTAGGATCCCGGACTTGGAGATAAGTCACCTGATTATGGGAGGGGACTTTAATATGGTCTTGGATCCGAGCTTGGATCGTTCCAAGTCCAGAACGGGAAAGAGGCCGGCGGCGGCCAGGGCCTTGTGGGAGTTCATGGGCCAGATGGGGGGAGTAGACCCCTGGATGTTTACGCGGCCAAGGACGAAGGAGTTTTTCTTTTTCTCTCATGCCCTCGAGTCTATTCGCGAATAGACTTCTTTATGTTGAGTAGGGTGTTAATCCCGAGGGTGGAGGGGGTAGAATACTCGGCCATTGCGGTCTCGGACCATGCCCGCCCTGGGTGGAACTGCGACTGGGGGCGGAACGGGGTCAGCGCCCACTCTGGTGACTGGATGTGGGGCTGCTGGCGGACGAAGAGGTGTGCGGGCGGATAAGGAGGAGTATTGAGAATTATGTGGGAGCGAATGACACAGGAGAGGTGACGGTGGCAGTGGTTTTGGAGGCTCTGAAGGCGGTCATTAGGGGAGAGTTAATCTCCATTAGGTCCCATAGAGAGAAGAAGGAGAGGGCGGAGAGGGAGAGAGTGGTGGGAGAGATACTCAGGGTAGATAGGAGGTACGCGGAGGCCCCAGAGGGCCTCTGTTGAATAGGCTGTTGAACGAGCGCCGGAAATTACAGGCGGAGTTTAACTTGCTTCCACGGGGAAGGCGGAGGCGCAGCTGAGGAAAGCGAAGGGGACAGATTATGAGTATGGGGAGAAGGCGAGTAGGATGCTGGCACACCAGCTGCGCAGGAGGGAGGCGGCCAGAGAGACGGGGGAGTGCGGGATAGGGAAGGCAACATTGTGCTGAGCCCAGAGAGGGTCAATGAAGTCTTCAGGGAGTTCTACGGAAGGTTATACAAGTCGGAACCCCCACCCCGAGGAGGGGGAAGGGATGAGGCGGTTCATGGACCGGTTGAGGTTCCCAAGGGTGGAGGCAGAGCGGGTGCGGGGACTGGGGGCCCCGATTGGGTTGGAGGAGGTAGTCAGGGGGCTGGCAGGCATGCAGACGTGCAAGGCCCCGGGCCCGGACGGCTTCCCCGTAGAGTTTTATAAGACGTTCTCGGAGCTGTTAAGCCCGCTCCTGATGAGAACCTTCAATGAGGCAAAGGAGAAAGGGATCCTCCCTCCAACAATGTCGCAGGCATTGATCTCGCTTATCCTGAAGAAGGAGGAGGATCCGCTTCGGTGTGGGTCCTACAGGCCGATATCGCTCCTGAACGTGGATGCCAAGTTGTTGGCAAAAATTCTGGCAACCGGAATAGAGGACTGTGTCCCGGGAGTGATTGGGGAGGACCAGACGGGTTTTGTTAAGGGCAGGCAGCTGAACACGAATGTGAGGAGGCTCCTGAATATTATCATGAATATTATCGGAGGGGGGGGAGGTGGAGGTGGTGGCTGCGATGGACGCGGAGGAGGCCTTTGACAGGGTGGAGTGGGAGTATCTGTGGGAGGCACTAGGCAGGTTTGGATTTGGGGAGGGATTTATAGGGTGGGTCAAGCTGCTGTATCAGGCCCCTGTAGCGAGTGTGTCCACAAACCGGCTAAGGTCGGAATATTTCAGGCTGCACCAGGGGACGAGACAGGGGTATCCCCTGTCCCCGTTACTGTTTGCCCTGGCAATCGAGCCGTTGCCCATTGCGCTCAGGACTTTGGGGGATTGGAGGAGACTGGTGCGTGGAGGGGAGGAGCATCGGGTCTCCCTCTTTGCGGATGACCTGCTGTTGTATATTTCGGACCCGTTAGAGGGGATGGGGGAGGTCATGCGGATCCTGCGGGACTTCGGGTGGTTCTCGGGGTATAAGTTGAACGTGAGGACGAGTGAGCTGTTCGTGGTCCACTCTAGGGGCCAGGAGGAGAGACTGAGGGAGCTCCCGCTCAGGATAGTGGAGAGGAGCTTTCGGTACTTGGGGATACAAGTGGCCGGGAACTGGGATGCCCTGCACAGGCTCAACTTAACCCGGCTAGTGGAGCAGATGGAGGGAGAGTTTAAAAGGTGGGATATGCTCCCGCTTTCCTTGGCAGGACGGGTGCAGACTGTGAAGATGACCGTTCTCCCCAGGTTCCTCTTCGTGTTTCAGTGCCTCCCCATTTTCATCCCCAAGTCCTTTTTCAAGCGGGTGAATAGGATTGTTACGGGATTTGTGTGGGCGAATAAAACCCCGCAAGTCAAAAGGGTATTCTTGGAGTGTAGCTGGCTGGGGGGGGGGGGGGGGGGGGGGGGGGGGGGGGTAGGAGGACTGGCTCTGCCGAACATCTGCGGTTATTACTGGGTGGCCAATTTGGCCATGATCAGGAAATGGATGATGGAGGAAGGGGCGGCGTGGGGGCGGTTGGAGGCGGCGCCGTGTGGAGGCACCACCCTAGGGGCACTTGTTACGCCTCCGCTGCCGTTCTCACCGGCACGATACACCACTAGTCCGGTGGTGACGGCGGCACTGAGGATCTGGGGGTAGTGGAGGAGACACAGTGGAGACCCCGTGTGGACCCCGATACGGAATAACCACAGATTTGCTCCAGGTAGGTTGGATGGGGGATACCAAGGCTGGTATAGGGCAGGTATTAGGAGGATGGGGGACCTGTTTATAGATGGGACTTTCCCCAGCATGCAGGGGCTGGAGGAGAGGTTCGGCCTACCCCCGGGGAATGCGTTCAGGTACCTCCAGGTTCGGGACTTTCTTAGAAAACAGGTGGGGACATTTCCGCTGCTGCGTAGGATCCAGGACAGGGTGGTGTCTGGCATCTGGGTAGGGGAGGGGAAGGTGTCGGACATATATCAGGAGCTGCAGGAGGCGGAGGAAGCCTCAGTAGAGGAGTTGAAGGGCAAGTGGGAGGAGGAGCTGGGTGAGGAGCTGGATGAGGGCCTGTGGGCCG
Organism: Scyliorhinus torazame; assembly: GCF_047496885.1. Classification (NCBI taxonomy): domain Eukaryota; kingdom Metazoa; phylum Chordata; class Chondrichthyes; order Carcharhiniformes; family Scyliorhinidae; genus Scyliorhinus; species Scyliorhinus torazame. The sequence goes on from NC_092709.1 coordinate 119,760,843, forward strand.
ACGGGCTGGACAGGGTGAACTCCTCCTCATCATGTGCCAGGCTCAGTTTAATTCAGTTTAAGGTGGTGCATCGGGCTCATATAACAGCGGCAAGAATGAGTATGTTTTTTCGGGTGGAGGACAGGTGCCCGAGATGTGCAGGGAGTCCGGCGAACCATGCCCATATGTTTTGGGCATGCCCGGCGCTTAAAGAATTCTGGCAGGGGTTTGCGACGGTGATGTCTAGGATTTTGGACACTCGGGTGAAGGCGAGTCCAACAGTAGCAATATCTGGGAGGATCCGGGAGTGCAGGAAGCAAAAGAGGCCGAGGTACTGGCCTTTGCCTCCCTGGTAGCCCGGAGACGGATTCTGTTAATGTGGAGGGACTCGAAACCCCCGAGTGTGGAGACCTGGGTTAGCGATATGGCGGGGTTCCTCAGCCTGGAGCGAATAAAGTTCGCCTTGAGAGGGTCCTTGAGGGGTTCTCCCGGTGGTGGCAACCTTTCCTTGACTTTCTAGGGGAGCAGTAAGTGTCAGCAGCAGCAGCATCCTGGGGGGGGGGGGGTTCAGGTGGGGGTACTGTTGATATAATGTGAGTTGGGCATGGAGACAAAACCCACCTTGTTCTGTTTTTAAAAAAGGGAAAAACCTTTCTGTTGTGTAAGTAGTTTCACTGTAAGATTTGGGATATGTTGATTGTTATTTTTTATTATCTGTATTTCTATTTTTGTCACGTAAAAACACTCTTTGGAAAAACGTTAATAAAACATTTATTTAAAAAAAACATCCCTCCCCACCAGAGTCCAAGGAATCCACCTAAGACCCTGGTGAAGGGGGACGTCGGACTCGTTTTGCCGCAGGCCGTACATCATTTGCATGAGACGCTGGATCGGGCGCAGTGTAACGGGATAGAGAACGGCGCTTCCGAGATGAACGCATAACAGTTATACATCCACGGCCTGTGGGCCCGAGGGCTCTCCCTCTGAGGCGTCCTGTGTCTCCATCTCGGAGTTGGAGTCCACTGCCTTCGTCATCTCGGCGTCCCTATCTCCACATGGCAACGACATGCGCAGGCTTTGAGTGCGGCACCAGAGGAAGATTGTGAGATAGACTCTCCACTGTGTCTGGTCTCTGTGGCTGTTGAAGTGAGCCCCGGGGCCGGGGTATTTTTGGAAGAAATGGTTTTCTGGACCAAACGTGTTCTACATGCTTGCGCTGGAGACGACCCTGGGCTTGCACCTGGTAAGAGATAGGGCCCGTTCGGCGAAAGAAAGCGCCAGAGAACCAATGTGCACCACCAGCAAAATTTCGAACAAACACTGGGTCACTGGGCGCAAACTGCCGAATCGGCCGATGCCGAGAAAGGTCATGTCCCTACCATTCTTGAGTACGGCGTCCAGGAAAACCTTGCTAAGGCGAGTGCGAAGTCTCCGGCCCATTAGAAATTCCATGGGAGCTACCCCAGTCACCGCAAGTGGAGTGGTCCTGTATGAAAACAAACAGTCTAATGTCCATAGACTGGGAAGACTGCTTCTTTAGGCCCCGTTTGAATGTCTGCACTGCACACTCCGCCAAACCATTGGAAGCCAGATGGTATGGAGCGGTGCGGATATGGCGTATGCCATTCATCTTCATGAACCTCGCAAACTCCTCACTGGTGAACGGAGTGCCGTTGTCCATGACCAGCACCTCGGGGAGACCATGCGTACTGAAAGACAAACGTATCTTCTCTTGATTGTTGCGCAGGACATTGTACCTACCATCCTATGCTCCTCTAACCATTTAGGCATCGATTAACAGAAGGAACATGGATCCTTGAAAAGGGCCGACGAAATCCGCACACAAGCGCGCCCAAGGCCGCCCTCGCCATTCCCAGTGATGTAGGGGCGCGGCCGGCGGAAGCTTCTGATGCTCCTGGCAAATGGAGCAGTTTTGGGCTACCCTCTCAATGTCGGTGTCGAGGCCTGGCCACCAGACATGACTCCGGGCCAACATTTTCATTTTGGTAACACCCGGATGCCCATTGTGCAAGTCCCTTAGTATCAGCTCCTGTCCTTTTTCAGGGACAATCACACGTGTCCCCCACAAGAGAATACCGTATTCCACGCTAAATTCTGACAGCTTGGGGGAAAATGCCCGCAACTCATCTGGGAGCTGTCTTTGTTGCCCACCTTTGTGTGCCGAACCTTTGACAGAACTGGCTCCGTCTGGGTCCACTCACGGATCTGTGATGCCGTAACAGGCAAGGAGTCCAGAAAATTTAGGGTTGCAACCACCTCACCGGTCGTGGGGGCCGGCATGGGGCCGGTCGACAAACGCAATCCGCTCAGTGCATCGGCATTCGCTATCTGGGTCCCTGGTTTATGCTCCAGAGAATACTCGTAGGCAGCGAGCAACAAAGCCCAGCGCTGGATCTGTGCGGAAGCAATGGGCGGTATTGGCTTATCCTCTCGGAGGAAGCCCCAGCAGAGGCTTATGGTCAGTCATGATAATGAAGTGGCGGCCATACACATAGTGGTGGAAGCGTTTCACCACAAAGACCACCGCCAGGCCCTCCTTCTCGATCTGCGCGTACTTCTATTCCACTGCCATCAATGTGCGGGAGGTGGAAGCTATCGGCCCCGTTCTCCATCTTGTGGGACAGGACAGCCCCAATACCATATGGGATGCATCACACGTGATGAGCAAAGGCTTTCCAGGAACATAGTGGGTTAGTAACCCAGACAACGACAATTGTTGTTTTACCCGCCGGAAAGCGGTTTCTTGATGCTGACCCCAAACCCGGGTGTGATTCTTCTTTAGCAGAAGGTGCAACGGGGCCAGCGTAGTTGCCAGATTGCGGAGGAACTTCCCGTAATAGTTTATGAGGCCGAGAAAAGAATGAAGATACGAAGTGTCAGTCGGGCGGGGGCGTGTTGAATAGTCAATGTTGGCTCAGCTAACAACTTTCTCTGGGTGGCCGCATTGTTATTACCACAAACCAAACGGTCATGTAACATTTCTGACAAGGTCTCTCCATAGTCACAGTACTCCGCAATCCTGCGGATCCTGACCCAGTAGGCTACCTAGGGAGAAACGCTGCAAGGGATTCTCCTGGGGTCCTTTCAGCGGTATTAAACCAGTAAAGCTGGACTATCGCGGACGGGGTTGGGTTAAAATGTTGCCCCACTAAGGTCACAAGTTCATCAAATGTCTTGGTGTCAGGCGCAACTGGGTACGTAAGGCTCCTAATCACCCCAAACGTATGCAGGCCACAGACGGTGAGCAAAATGACCACCTGGTGCTCGTTTTCGGTGATGTTGTTTGCCCGGAAATAGTAATGCATCCGTTGTGCGTACAGGTTCCAACTTTCCAGCGCAGCATCAAAGACATCCAAACGTCCATACAGAGGCATGGTGTAACAGAAAAGAAACTTCCAACCTGTATCCAACAAAAATCCAGGGAGGTGGCTTCAGCAGCGTAGACAGCTATCTATTTTAACTCTCGTCGCCAGTTTTGTGAGGGTCACGAAGAATCCAGCACGAGTTGTAGAATAGAAAGAAATAACATTTATTAACAATAACATATATATATATACAACAGCAGCAGTAACTCCCTTGCTGCTCACTCCTCTCTCGCTGGTTCCATACTGGCCAGCTTTATTTATGCAGGGAATCTGCTAATGATTTCTCCGCCCCACTCATTGGGGAAGCTCATAGTCCCGAAGGATTGTGGGATTGCCATTAGTCCCCAGCCAGTGGTAAGCAGGCAGGTTATAACAGTTATTATATAATTTATGATGTGGAGATGCTGGCGTTGGACTGGGGTGAGCACAGTAAGAAGTATTACAACAGCAGGTTAAAGCCCAACAGGTTTGTTTCAAATCACTAGCTTTCGGAGCACTGCTCCTTCCTCAGGTGAATGAAGAGTATGTTCCAGAAATATATATATTGACAAAGTCAAAAATGCAAGACAATGCTTTGAATGCAAGCATTTGCAGGTAATTAAGTCTTTACAGATCCAGAGATCTGATCCCCCTATCTCTGGATATGTAAAGACTTAATTATCTGCAAATGCTCACATTCAAAGCATTGCCTTGCATCTTTGACTTTGTCTATATATATGTTTCTGGAACATACTCTTCATTCACCTGAGGAAGGAATAGTGCTCAAAAGCTAGTGATTTGAAATAAACCTGTTGGACTTTAACCTGGTGTTGTAAGACTTCTTACTGTATATAATTTACAGTGCAGTAGGAGGCCGTTCAGCCCATTGAGTCTGCACCAGCCCCTGGAAACAGCAAGCTACTTAAGCCCACACCTGCACCCTATGCCCGTGACCCAGTAACCCCACCTAACCTTTTTGGACACGAAGGACAATTTTGCATGGCCAATCCACCTAACCTGCACATCTTTGGACTGTAGGAGGAAACTGGACACCACCTGGAGGAAACCAGAGGTTCAAGGCCCAAATCAGGACTGGATAACCAAGGAAAATATGTTCATAACGCAACCAAACAGATTCATTGTAAACCTGTAAATCCTTAAAACATATGCTAATGACAACTGGTAAAAACAAGAGAGATTCCTGGTCAGTCATTGATAGAAAGAAATTGGACCCTCTACTATCACTACCCATAGTTCCAGACTGGAACATGCATGTAAAAGTGCATGCTATCGGTAAATTCTTCATTCCAAGTATACTAATTAATCAGCAACTAGGGATATGATTTGATCAATAATATTATTCATCAATAAAGCCCAGAATTGATACAGTTCTTCAATAAATTGAATACCACTAGTAGATATTGGACTGTCAATCTGTACTGACTAAAACAAACAAAAAAGGTCCATCAGGAATGAGTATAATGTTCAGCTACAACACATTTCTCCTTGATATGTTAAATCGCATCTGAACATCTCTTCTGCTGTAATGTTGAGGTTTGTTCAGAAATAGGGACAATTTCAATGAAATACTAGAATACATAACATGACAGGGGAGGGAAGAACATCAGACACAAGAAAGAGCAGCATTCATGATAGAATCCCTACAATGCAGAAGGAGGCCATTTGGCCCATCAAGTCTGCACCGACCCTTCGAAAGACCACCCTGCCGAGGCCCAATCCCCCCCCCCCCACTCCGCTATTCCTGAAACTCCACCCGAGGGAGAATTTAGCATGGTCAATCCACCTAACCTGCACATCTTTTGGAAGAAGTAAATTTATAAAGATGTGCAAGTGTAAAATGAAGTTTTAAAGACAACATGGCAAGCTATATATTAAAGCAATAATGTTTGTTTAATAAATATTAAATAAAATGTGCAAACACATTACTGTATTTATATTGAAATCGTAACGAATTTGCTAAGTGGACATTTGTCTGTTCCAGGATGCTTGTAGTGGAGTATAATGTAATGTAATGTAAATCGCTTATTGTCACAAGTAGGCTTCAAATGAAGTTACTGTGAAAAGCCCCTAGTCGCCACATTCCAGCGCCTGTTCGGGGTAACTGTTGTTGAGAAACCTACTGATGTTAAATGTGAGAGTATCCCAAAACCCAGAAGAGTAACTTATTTGTGTTTTTTCAATTTGATATTCTGTGATAAAAATGTGTGAACCAGGAAGAAGTAGTCCAGTCATTGTGTAAACAATTAATAAAAAATATTTATTAACCCAGTGGTTAATAAGCCTCACAGCTCCAGGCTGCCGGGTTCCATTCCAGCTTCGAGTGCCTGTCTGTGAGGTGTTTGCCCTTTCTCCCCGTGTCTGCGTGAGTTTCCATTGGGTGCTCCGATTTCCTCCCCCAGTCAAAAGATGTGGATTGGCCATGCTAAATTGCCCTTAGTGTCCAAATCGTTGGGTGGGGTTGCTGGATTACAGGGTTAGGTTGCAGATTCGATGGGCCAAATGGCGTCCTTCTGCGCAGTAAATTTATGATTCTATGATTAACTTAAAAGAAAAAAACACGACAAGGACTATAATACACTACAACACATAAGTGCACTGGTTATACACACACGGTATCACATTAAATTATGGCTTTGTTGCCAGCTACTGACATTTCCTTAACTCTTGAGATGCCCCTTTGTTCGAAAACAACATCCAATATTATATGGCCCAGTAGCTAAATCCAGCTACACAGGTTAGGGCCACCTTCAGTTTCAGCGAAAGCAAAATCTGCTTGTTTTGACTTTTGATTTTAACCTGCTGCCTGTTTAGCAATAACTTGTTTTCGGGGAGCTATTTCTGCAGCTGGATATGGCTGATGGTAGCTGTGCCTATGTCTGTCTCCCCTTTTTCCAGTCCCAGTCATTCTGCTAATGATATACCATTCATTGCCTTTGATGTTACCTAGCCGGTGGAGCCAGCTTTTAGCATAAACATGTCATTTTCCCTATCTCTCCAGTTTGAAGTTACATATTCTTTACCCCTACTGTTTTCCTCACATCATCAAGGTAAACACTTGCTTTTCCCACTGATGTATGCTAATTTGCACCTCAACACCTTTTCAGACATCTCCCTGTTTCATTTTCTTTTATCTCAATTTCATTTTTTAATCATAACTTTCCTCGTTTTTAACACTGTCTTCAGTCTAATGAAGTCTAGCAGAGAGTTGTTAGTGATGGGATTTTGGGTTTAAGAGGTTGCTTTTCAGAAAAAAGGAAAATAATATTTGTGTAATGAAATCTGATAGTGGTAGCAGAAGCTGTAAAAATGCATCTTGGAGACTGCATAGACGAAAAGGTATGTGTTCAATGAAAGGACTGCAGTAAAAAGTATTTAGGCTTTATGTATAATAAGTAATTTAAAAACCTAGGAAGTAATGTACAGAGCCAAGGGCAAATATTTGTCTGTATGAAAGTCATACAAACAGCATTACAGAAAGCTAGCACAGCTGTAGAGCAAATTTAAGTTTATGATGTTGATGCTGCTTGAAATGATATTGTCTAATGTTCTTGATGTCTTTTCTGCTTCCAGAAATTACATCAGCTGCTTCATAATGCACATTGCAGGAGGTTTTCAATTCTGCTGATGCTTTAAAAACCGGTTACTTTCTTCTGTTGTAATTTTTACATTTCAGTGTGGCTTAATCAGATTGTACCTTTTATGTGATGATTTAATAAATCATTGTAATTTTCTTTTATCAGGTAATTAAACAGGATAGGCTCGGAAAGGATCTCTCTCAGTGCTCATTATTTGATCTACTGAAATATGATGACTATAATAGTGACAAGCATCTAATACAGGAGGAGTTCTACAGAGCATTTCGTAAGTCTAAAATCATTAGACTGCATTCGATAGTCAGAATAAGTGACTGAATGCTAATAACATAACATGGATGCATTGTTTAGCTTCCAGTGAAAGAGTCATAAGAAATAACGGTCACAGAAATATTTTCATTCCACATTGCGTCAGAGGGAAAATATCTGAAATAAGCATTCCTGCCTTCACTTGTATACAATAAAAAATGTAATGCCAATCAACAAACATTCCCTGGGTAAGCATGCTTTCAACAATAATCAGGAGGATTCAACTTGTCAATTAACACTATTCAGGCAGTCATAGCAATGACAATAAAAGTTTATTTTGTTGCTTTGGGATACTATTGCAAGGCTAATTCTGCAACCCCAGCTATATTTCATACTAGCAGAATGATGAGTTGGCCTTCGAGTGCTTTGAGACCTGTTATAAATATAAAATGCTTTCAAGCAGTTTGAACCATACACAAGGAGTGAAATGACGAGGGTTACAAAATATTACAACCTTGCCGTCCTTGTCGGGCTCTTGTTCAAAATTAAGGGGCACACTCGCTTAAAGGTTAGTGGCTCATATTGAGATGAAAAATGTTGAATGCTTTTTTAAAGCGCAAAAAGAATGTTGAAAGCATTCTGAAAGAAAAATGCGATGAGTGATGAATGAGAGTGAAGTCACAGAAAATTCAAAATGGAAGTATGAAGAGAGTATGGCCTTAATTATCCCAGCTCAACAAACTCCACTTGGAAGAAAGTTCCCCAATCAGTTGGGTTTTGGTTCTGTGGGGGTGGGGGAGAGAGAGTTGTGGGGTGGCATTAGCAAGGAGTGGGGAGATTGGGTGATAACAGAAGTCAGGCCCGCCACCCCTGGATAGAGTTTAGAAGAAGCCACACGGGCTATCGGATATGGAGGCAGACTCTGCAAAAGACCTGCCTTGGTGATCTTTGTTTCGGCTTTAAAAGAACAATAAAACAAACATCATGCCTCCAGCCTTCACCAGCCATGCCCCCCCCTCACCTACCTCCATGGCCATTAATAGCCTTATGCAAACGTACGTAACCCATTCGCCATGCCAACCCACCCAGTATCCATCATAAGCAGTTTCTGAGATAAAATGAAATAAAGCTCTTGAGTGACTATTGATGAACTCACTACACTCATTGTAAAAAAGCATTCACAACATTTAACTCCCTTCAGATCCTTAATCCCATATAAGAACAATTATTTGTATTCATACCCCCACTTTAAAGACTTTATAAGCACTTGGAGTTGTCAAAGCTGTCAATCAAACTGTGATCTGGCACTTATCCCACTGTGTTAATGATTGGTTGTGAAATCAATTATACAGCACAAATCCTATAATAATTTATAACTATTATTATTACCCAGCTGGCACAGTGGTTAGCACTGCTGCCTCACAGCTCCAAGGACCCGAGTTCAATTCCAGCCTCTGGTGACTGTGTGCAGATTGCACTTACTACCCCTGTCTGCGTGGCTTTCCTCTGGGGTGCTCCGGTTTCCTCCCACAGTCCAAAGATGTGCAGATTAGGTGGATTGGCAATGGTAAATTGCCCTCAGTGTCCAAAACGCTAGGTGGGGTCACTGGGTTACGGGGATAGTGTGGAAATGTGGGCTTAAGTAGGGTGCTCTTTCCAAGGGCCGGTGCAGTCTCGATGGGCCGAATAGCCTCCTTCTGCACTGTAAGTTTCTATCATTCTATGAATAATCCTCAGACTTATGTCAACAGTGATTTAGCAAGCACCGATTTTCTTTAAAACTGCATGCAGTTTTTTTCCAAAAATTTAAAGTCTTAGAGATATAAATGCCTTTACAGATCACTTGAGGTTTGACGGTTCCTTTGACAGCTTAACAGTTACAATCAGCGTGGCAGTTCTAATGAGGTTATCCACAATTTACACATATTCATGTCTCACCAGTAACAATCTCAAAGGTCACTTGACCTCTGCCGAAGGGTAACGTAGCTCTCCAAAATGTGTCCCTGGACCTCTCTAAAGGGTATCCTGCCTCTCCAAAGTACTCTGACAGCTATAAACCTTCACCGGCCAGGTCTAAAGGCCACATGAACAGCTGCCTTCATGAACGACGGAGTTGCAAACTATGTCACCCGTATTCCGTCAGCAAAAATGGTGTGTGCCAAGTTCAGTTACAGGACTTCTGGACTCAGGTCTCTGCTGCCATTTTATATAAGTTGGTGAGAATTGAGGCTTATATTGACAAGTAGTGGAGTAGTGTAGTTCTCAACCCTGTCTCTGTAATGACATGAAGCTATAGGAGGTAGGTGCAAAGAGAGTGGCCCTATTTGAAACTTGACAATACTTTCCCCAGATGATATCAGTACACCGTGATAATCAGGACATGGCAGCCAAACTGAAAGCTGTGTGCAGCACCTGCAGCATATGGCAACAGTTGCAGATAAAGAACCTTAATGGAAGATTCCAATGTGAGGTACCCAATAGTACCTTGTGCCAGGTAGTTTACATTGGATTTAATTTCATATTATGTTTCCCGTCAGCCCTTTACAGTTTACGATATCTCGCACGAGACCTATGGGGTGGAGTGATTATCTGCTCCGTGGTTCTTGCGGAGTACGAGCTCCCTCACTGAGGGGTGGGGGGGAGGGGGGGGGACTCCATTAAGCATTGTATAAAAGGTCGGCCAGTAAGGCACCGACCAGAAAGAGACCTGGTAGGGATCTACCGGGAAGTGTATTTACCATAATTGTAAATAAATCAAAATTTTTTGTTTCATTCGGTGTGGATTCCCCATGTCTGTATTGGAACTACTTAGCAAGTTTCCTACAGCCTGGTAGCCCTGCCATTGCTCTTCATTGCATGCCCATATAACAATGAATATAATATACAACTGAAAGTATTGATGAACTCGTATCTTCCATGGATTTTACACAACAAATCATTGAAACACAAAGCTGGCCACTTGCTGATACTAGGATGGAGTTTAGGCTGGCATTGTATTTTGGAATATGCACCAGTGCAGCAATATCAAACACCATGTCATGCTATTTAGGAGAAAAGGAAATGAATGCAATTATCATTCATCTATTTGATCCATCTCTGGATTGAAAATTAACCTGAATATTGCTGAAAAAAGAGACATAGGGCGTGATCCTACGGCCACGCTGCGCCAGAAAAGCAGCTCACCATGGCGCTGCATGTTCGCTGAAATCCGGGAGACACCGTTCCCGGGATCTACCTGGCTCGCAATGCCTCGTGAGATTCAACGCAATCTCGTATGTTGTTGCGATGTGAATCCCGTCTACAATTGGCAGGATCACGTTTTGGCAAATCTGCATATTAGAGCGAGGCAGTAAGCCTTACTCTAATATGCAGATTCCCGAGGTACCTGAGACTTTGATATTCAATCCCGTCACCTCAGAGATCTTGGGTGAGCACCATTCAGCATTGGTCCCCACAAATGGGTTCCAGGCGCAAGGCACTTGTGGGGGTCTCCAAGGAGATCGGAGACTCTCAGCTGCATGCCCTTTGGGCAGGGTGGTGCCCTGGCACTGCTTGTGCTACCTGCATACCCTGGCAGTGCCAGCCTGGAACATTGGCAGTGCCATACTGGATAAGAAGAGAGTGCTCATTGGTTGACAAGTGGACTCTGATTTGGTAGAGGTGCTGCCATGGAGAATGCACAAAGGCATGGCTGTCCTACAAGTTTTGTCTAGTTCTAAAAAGTGCAATATCTGAACATGCTCTTTTTGTTTGCAAAAGACAGTCCTGTATGTGAATATATGTAATGAAATTAAATGAAATAAAAATCGCTGATTGTCACAAGTAGGCTTCTAATGAAGTTCCTGAGGAAAGCCCCTAGTCGCCACATTCCGGCGCCTGTTCGGGGAGGCTGGTACGGGAATTGAACCGTGCTGCTGGCCTGCCTTGGTCTGCTTTAAAAGCCAGCTCTTTAGCCCTGTGCTAAACCAGCCCCAGTGTAATGAACCACACTGTGAGCCCACTGATAATAAGTTGGTTCTTCATATAATTGTTAGCATAATCAGAATTGTTTCGCAATTGCTGTCCAATTGCAGAATTACACCGACATAATGTTGGACATTATGGGCGCGATTCAGCGGCCTCATCGCACCAAACTTGATGTTGGGATGAGGTCGTTAAATCTTGCGACAGGCCTTTCACAAGATTTATGATGCTCAAAATGCCTCATGAGATTTTTAAAAAAATATATTTTTATTCAAATTTTTACATATTTTCAACAAAAATTACAGAAATAAGAAAACTCAAAGAACACATAAATAAACATCTTGTAGCTATGTCATGTATTCTCCCAATATACAATCCCCCCCATTAAATGATAATAAATACAGTAGTAGACACCCCTGCTGCTGCTGCTGTTCACTGCCTAACGCTCCGCTAGAAAGTCTAGGAATGGTTGCCACCGCCTGAAGAACCCTTGCACAGATCCTCTTAAGGCAAATTTTACTTTCTCCAATTTAATGAACCCTGCCATGTCGCTGATCCAGGCTGCCACACTTGGGGGCCTCGCATCCTTCCACTGTAGCAGAATCCTCCGCCGGGCTACCAGGGATGCAAAGGCCAGAATACCGGCTTCTTTCGCCTCCTGCACTCCCGGCTCGTCTGATACCCCAAATAGTGCGAGCCCCCAACTCGGCTTAACCCGGGTGTTTACCACCTTAGACGCCGTTCTCGCAATGCCCCTTCAGAACCCATCCAGCGCTGGGCACGCCCAGAACATGTGGGCGTGATTTGCTGGGCTCCCCGAACACCTCACACACCTGTCCTCCACTCCAAGAAAACGACTCAGCCTTGCCCCAGTCATGTGCGCCCTGTGCAGAACCTTAAATTGTATCAGGCTAAGCCTGGGGCAAGAGGAGGAAGAATTTACCGTACCCAGGGCGTCCGCCCATGTACCCTCGTCTATCTCCTCCCCCAGCTCCTCCTCCCATTTACCTTTCATCTCCTCCACCGAGACCTCCTCCTCCTCCTGCATCTCCTGATAGATCGCCGAGACCTTGCCTTCTCCAACCCATACCCCTGAGAGCACCCTATCCTGGATCCTACGTGCTGGCAGCAGCGGGAATTCCCTCACCTGCTGTCTTACAAACGCCCTTACCTGCATGTACCTGAAGGCATTTCCAGGGGGGAGCCCGAGCTTTTCCTCCAACGCCCTAAGGCTCGCAAACGTCCCATCTATAAACGGGTCACCCATCCTTCTAATACCTGCCCTGTGCCAGCTCAGGAACCTCCCGTCCATTCTCCCCTGGACAAACCGATAGTTCTCTCGGATCGGGGACCACACAAAAGCGTCTGCCTCCCCCATGTGGCATCTCCACTGCCCCCAAATTTTGAGGGTCGCTGCCACCACTTGACTCACGGTGTACCTTGTCGGCGGGAGCGGCAACGGTGCGTCACCAGCGCCCTCAGGCTCGTGCCCACACAGGACTCTATCTCCAGCCTCTTCCACGCCCCCCCCCCCCCTCCATTACCCACTTGCGTATAAGCCCTCCTCTGTCCCTGCTCCGTTCCAGAAATACCCTTCTCACCCTCGGGGTCTTTGTCGCCCATACAAACCCCATGATGCTCCCACTGACCCGCTTAAAAAAGGCCTTAGGGATAAGGATGGGGTGGCACTGGAATCTTCACCGACTGTACCCTACCCGCCAGGAAGAGTGGCAGCATATCCCACCTTTTAAACTCCTCCTCCATCTGCTCCACCAGGCTCGTCAAGTTGAGCTTGTGTGGGGCCCCCCAGCTCCTGGCCACCTGGATCCCTAGGTACCGAAAACTCCTTTCCGCCTTCTTCAGTGGAAGCTCATCTATCCCCCTTCCCTGGTCCCCTGGGTGTATCACGAATAGCTCACTCTTCCCCATGTTGAGCTTGTACCCGGAAAAGTCTCCAAGCTCCCTGAGGATCTGCATCACCTCCGGCATCCCCCCCACCGGGTCCGCCACATACAGTAACAGGTCATCGGCATACAGCAATACCCGGTGTTCCTCTCCCCTGCCACGCACCAGCACCCTCCAGTTCCTGGACTCCCTCAAAGCCATCGCCAAAGGCTCAATTGCCAACGCAAATAGCAGGGGGCACCCCTGCCTCATCCCCCGGTACAGCCGAAAGTATTCCGACCTCCTCCGATTTGTGGCCACACTCGCCACCGGGGCTTCGTACAGTAACCTAACTCAACTAACGAACCCCTCCCCGAACCCGAACCTCCTCAACACTTCCCACAGGTACCCCTACTCCACCCTATCGAAGGCCTTCTCCGCATCCATAGCCACCACTATCTCTGCGTCCCCCTTCCCTGCAGGCTTCATGATTACATTTAGGAGCCTCCGCACATTGGTGTTTAGCTGCCTTCCCTTCACAAAACCCGTCTGGTCCTCGTGAATCACCCGGGACACAGTCCTCAATTATGGTAGCCAACACCTTCAGTAACAGCTTCGCATCCACTTTGTGGAGCGAGATTGGCCTATACGACCCACACTGTTAGGGTCCTTGTCCCGCTTCAAGATCAGCAAGATCAGCGCCTTGGACAACATTGGGGGTAGGACCCCCCCTCACTCGCCTCATTGAAAGTTCTCACTAGTAATGGGCCCAACAGGTCCATATACTTCCTGTGAAATTCCACCGGGAACCCATCTGGCCCCGGTGCCTTCCCCGCCTGCGTACTCCCCAGCCCCTTAGTCAGCTCCTCCAGCCCTACCGGTGCCCCAAGCCCCACCACCTGCCCCTCCTCTACCCTCGGGAACTCAGCCAGTCCAGAAAACGACGCATCCCCCCCTCCTCCAGTCGGGGGCTCAGACCTATACAGCCCCTCATAGAAGTCTCTAAATACCCCATTTATTACCACTGCACTCCACACCGTGTTCCCCCCTTCATCCCTAATTCCCCCAATCTCCCTCGCTGCCTCCCGCTTCCGAAGCTGGTGTGCCAACATCCGGCTAGCCTTCTCCCCATATTCATACACCGCCCCTTGCACCTTCCTCCATTGCACCTCCGCCTTCTTGGTAGTCAACAGGTCGAACTCGGCCTGGAGGCTTCGTCGCTCCTTGAGTAGTCCCTCCTCGGGAACCTCTGCATACCTCCTATCTACCCTTAAAATCTCCACCACCAACCTCTCCCTCTCTCTCCTCTCCTTCCCCTCCTTGTGGGCCCTAGTGGAGATTAGCTCTCCCCTAATCACCGCCTTCAGCGCCTCACAGACCACCCCTACCTGCACTTCCCCATTATCGGTAACCTCTAGGTATCTTTCAATGCACCCCCGGATCCGCCCGCTCACGTCCTCATCTGCCAGCAAACCCACCTGCAAGTGCCACAGCGGGCGCTGGTCCCTCTCCTCCCCTAGCTCGAGCTCCACTCAGTGCGGGGCATGGTCTGAGATGGCTATGGCCGAATACTCCATGTCCTCCACCTTCGGGATCAGCGCCCTGCTCAAAACGAAGAAGTCAATCCGGGAGTAGGCTTTATGGATGTGGGAAAAGAAAGAGAATTCCCTGGCCCCCGGCCTAACAAACCTCCATGGGTCCACTCCTTCCATCTGGTCCATAAACCCCCTCAACACCTTGGCCGCCGCCGGCCTCTTACCCGTCCTGGACCTAGAGCGGTCCAATACTGAATCCAATATCGTATTAAAGTCCCCCCCGCCCCCCCATTATCAAGCTCTCTACCTCCAGGTCCGGAATCCGGCCCAACATGCGCCGCATAAATCCGGCATCGTCCCAATTCGGGGCATACACATTCACCAAGACCACCCGCACCCCCTGCAGCTTACCACTCACCATCATGTACATACCTCCGTTGTCTGCCACGATGCTCAACGCCTCAAACGACACTTGCTTCCCCACCAAAATCGCCACCCCTCGATTCTTTGCGTCCAACCCCGAATGGAAAACCTGCCCTACCCACCCCTTTCTCAGCCTAATCTGGTCTGCCACCCTCAAATGCATCTTCTGGAGCATGACCACATCTGCCTTCAGTCCCTTCAGGTGCGCAAACACACGGGCCCTCTTGACCGGCCCGTTCAGGCCTCTCACATTCCAAATTATCAGCCAGATCAGGGGACTGCCTGCCTCCCCCCCCCCCCCCTGCCGATTAGCCATCTCCCTTCCTAGACCAGCCACGTGCCCGCACCTCCCGCACTTTCCATTCCCCCCAGCGACAGACCCCCGCCCCGACTCTCTCTTCAGGCTCCAGCTCCCAGTTCCCCCACCCCTCCTCCCCCCCCCTCAGCTAGGTCCCCCCATAGCTGCGTTGCTCTCCCCTTAGCACTCCCGTAAGTCAGCTGACTCCTGCTGACCCCTGCCGCTCCCGCCACTCCATCGACCCCCCCAGTGTTAGGATCTCCCCCCCCCTCCTGTCCATCAGCGGGCACTCCTCTCCAGCACCACCCCTCACCCGACCCCGCGCCCTTCCATCCCTAGCGCGGGAAAAACCCCGCGCTTTCCACCAAGCCGGCCCCGCCCCCTCTGGCGCAGCTCCCTATCACGCCTGATCCCAGCTCCCCCATCTCGGGCCTCTCCTCTCCCCTCGCCCCCAATGGGGCCCCCTCTTCCAACCACCGACGCCCACACTCTCACCAAACCCTCACTACGAACCATTTCACCGTATCCCACCCAGCACCCAAAATAAAAAAAGTACCAAACAGAACAGAACATTCCCCAAAACACAACAATCACATCAATCCCCTCTCGACATCCCCTCGCAACCGACCCTCAATTCGAGTCCAACTTTTCGGCCTGGATAAAGGTCCATGCCTCCTCCGGCGTCTCGAAGTAGTGGTGGCCGTCCTTGAAAGTGACCCACAGTCGCGCTGGCTGCAACATTCCAAATTTCACCCCCTTCCGATGCAGAGCCGCCTTAGCCCGATTGTACCCAGCCCTCTTCTTGGCCACCTCCGCGCTCCAGTCCTGGTATATCCGGACCTCTGCATTCTCCCACCTGCTGCACCGCTCCAGCTGGAACAACACCAGCACCGCTTTGGGCTTGGGCCTCCTCGCCAGGACTTGGTGGGCCCCCTCCAGCTCCAGGGGCCTCGGGAAGGCTCCCGCGCCCATCAACGTGTTCAGCATCTTGACCACGTACGCTCCAACGTCCGACCCCTCCACTCCCTCCGGGAGACCCAGAATCCATAGGTGCTTCCTCCTCGACCGATTCTCCATGTCCTCGAACTTCCCCTGCCATTTCTTATGCATCGCCTCGTGCGCCTCTACTTTCACCGCCAGGCCCAAGATCTCGTCCTTGTTCTCCGAGGCCTTTTGCCGCACCTCCTGGATCGCCACCCCATGAGCCTTGTGGGTCTCGAGCAGCTTGTCTATCCATAAGACCATAAGACCATAAGACATAGGAGCGGAAGTAAGGCCATTCGGCCCATCGAGTCTTCTCCACCATTCAATCATGGCTGATTTCAACTCCATTTACCCGCTCTCTCCCCATAGCCCTTAATTCCTCGAGAGCCTTCCTATCGAAGCCTTCATCGGTTCCAACAGCTCTGCCTTCAATTCCGTGAAGCAGCGCTGGAGAAACTCCTGCTGTTCCTGCGACCACTGCGCCCACACTGCCTGGTCTCCACCCGCCACCATCTTGGTTTTCCTCCCTCGCACTTTTCGCTGCTCCAAAACTAATTTTTTCACCGCTCCACTCCTTGTCCAATCCATACAGTGCCGGGGAAATGTTACTGTCACCTTCCCACACCAGGAACCGTCGAACAAATGCCACTGGGGGCCCTAAAAATAGCCGAAAAGTCAGTTTCTGGTGGGAGCTGCTGAACGTGCGACTTAGCTCCGCATAGCCGCAACCGGAAGTCCTTCGCCTCATGAGATTTAATGGAGTCTCGGGAAAAATCAAGATCTGGATCTCAACTTCACTGGCCATGATCGAGATCTGCATATTTAATGGCTTACTTAAATATGCATTCATGGGATTCTCCCAGTGCTCAGGACCTTCAGGCCACCCCAGCGAGACCTTGCCAGGGAGCTGTTTAGTACTGGTTTCCACAAATGTGGACCAGTGTAATGGCACCTAGGGTGTCTCCCAGGCCATTAGAGGTCCCTGGGTGGTCGAGGGCAGGATAGGATGGCATCCTGGCACTCTCTCTGGTACCTGGGTGCAATGTTGGCACTGCCAGGGATCCGACCTGGGAGCAGCATTGCCAGGTGGAGAGGGAATGCGGAACTATGCCTGGGAGCCTCCCCAAGGTTGGGGGAGAGAGGGGATTAAGAAATGGGGGGTGGGGTGGCGGAGCAGAAAGCAGAGGGGGAAGATCTGGGCAGCCAGAGAAAATGGTGCCCGGATCTGAGAGGAGCCTTTCCTACTGGGCTCGCCAACAGGTAATGGCGCAAGTGCAGCCTCGTCGGAAAGAAATTCCCAAGGCCAATGAAACTGGTAAAGTGCCGTTTCTCGGTGTTGCAGCCACCGAGAAACACCCCACTAAACGCACCCAAAACTGGACATAGATTTTATTTCCGTTGAATCACACCCTATATTTTTACTTTTGGAAGCACAGGCTGGTTGAATATGGTCAGTACTTTGCCTATTGTGAACAAGCAAAGGAACATGCTGTTTAATGCAATCCACAAGTCATTGGAATGTACAGACTACATATCTGTCATCATATCGGCATTGAAATTCACACACCACATTACTCATTTGTGTGAGAGGCAGAACGTCTTTTTGGCTTGATGGTAGCATCCTGTTAGTGGAGAACACCACTCACGTTGCTCATGCATCATTTGCCTGATTACAGTATGGATATAATCTTGGTAGTTAACTGTTCCCTGGTGCATACTCCATGATTGACCAATCTGAGTTCACTTCTGACCAATCAGCACACTCTTCTCATGCAGTATAAGTATAACAGAGGGGCTGTTTAGCACAGGGCTAAATCGCTGGCTTTCAAGGCAGGCCAGCAGCACAGTTCAATTCCTGTAACAGGTGCCGGAATGTGGCGACTAGGGGCTTTTCACAGTGACTTCATTGAAGCCTACTTGTGACAAAAAGCGATTTTCATTTCATTTCAGTTGTTCCCTTTAGATTTGATATTTTTGTGAATTCAATCCTGATGAAGTTTCGATAGCTTCTCTCTTTTCTCAGAAATACTGGGTTCTGACCTCCCAAATGGTTATTTAAAAATTCAAATCACCACATGATTATAGAATTGTTACATTACAGAAGGAGATCATTCACCTCGGGCCATTCCCCCACTTTTCTGCCATAACCCTGCTCATTCTTTTTTTTCCAGATAACAGCCTTATTGCCTTATGAATACCTCCATTGAACCTGCCTCCGCGTCATTCTCAAGCAATGCATTTCAGACCTTAACCACTTTCTGTGTGAAAAGGCTTTTTCTCATGTCACTCTTGCTTCTGTTGCCAATTACTTTAAATCTGTGCCCTTTCATTCTCGATCCTTTCGCAAGTGAGAACAGTTTCTCCCGATGTACTCTGCCCAGATCCCTCATGATTTTGAGTAACTCTATCAAATCTCCTCTCAGAACTCTTTTCTCTTAGGAAATAAGTCCTAACTTCTCCAATCCATCTTCATATAACTGAAATTCCTCATCCCTGGAACCATTTTCTTGCGTCGTTTCTGCACTCTGCCCAATTTCTCCATATCTTTCCTAAATTCAGCTGACATTAGTCAGCTGTCTGGCTTTTCATTATATTGCTTCTAGCAGTTGAACATTTCTGTTGTGTCTCAGTGAACAACAATATTCAAGCTGTCATCTGACCAGGGTACTATAAGGTTTTAACACATAGTACTTCAACTTATCCTCCAGCGACTTGTTGATTACTGTTCCACAGTGCCTAGGCATGTTAACTCCTGAGTCTGCTAACCCCAAATCTCTTTGAACTTTTATTACCTAACTCAGCAATCAGAGCTGATAGGGCTTGTGTCAAATTTTTAGAAGGATGTTTGTAACAGTGGAATAGCTTTGGGAAATGTGATACATATCCGAATCTTTACAAAGTAACATTGTTAAAGATACAACAAATATCATATACATCTATTTCTATTTTCAATCTATGCTCAATGCATATGGAAATAGCATCAAATAGAAAGCTTGTATCATCATCTTG
This sequence comes from Scyliorhinus torazame, assembly GCF_047496885.1. NCBI lineage: Eukaryota > Metazoa > Chordata > Chondrichthyes > Carcharhiniformes > Scyliorhinidae > Scyliorhinus > Scyliorhinus torazame. The sequence continues at coordinate 119,780,146 of NC_092709.1, forward strand.
GTCATATTTCTTTTTTTTTCTTTCTGAACTGCCTTTGTTTCTCCTAAGCTGCAATTATACCATCCTTCACGATATTGCTCTGCATTACTATTACACTGTGCTGAAATCAGGAGTTGTCATGTTACCTCCCATTCTAATTAATTCCATTACAAGTCGTACAACTGTTTGACTTATACAAAAATGTATCCCTACAATGCTGGCATTGTATGGTGAACCATATGACCTAATAAACCACTGGACTAACAGACAAGAAATACATGGACATTTCCAACCAGAAGGACATTACCCACCATATTGCCCGATTGAGAACAGGAAGGTAAAGATGTGCAACTGTGGGTCCTACGTCTCTTTGTGGCCTCAATTTCAAGATTGTTTTGCTGTGAAGCGGGGCAGCATGGTAGCACAGCAGTTAGCACAGTTGCTTCACAGCTCCAGGGTTCCAGGTTCGATTCCCGGCTTGGGTCACTGTCTGTGCGGAGTCTGCACGTTCTCCCCGTATCAGCGTGGGTTTCCTCCGGGTGCTCCGGTTTCCTCCCACAGTCCAAAGATGTGCAGGTTAGCTGGATTGGCCATGGTAAATTGCCCTTAGTGTCCATAAAAGGTTAAGTGGGGATACGGGGAGAGGGTGGAGTTGTGGGGATAGGGTGGAGGTATGGGCTTATGTCGGGTACCCTTTCCAAGGGCCGGTGCAGACTCGGTGGGCAAATGGCCACCTTCTGCACTGTAAATTCTATGAGAATCAGCCAAAGTTGGCTGCATTCAGTAAAACAATGTATCTGGACTACTTGCAGCCTACAAAACACGTCTTTCACATATATTTACTTGGCTGTGGAATCCAGAGAGGCAGAAACACTTCTACAACCACACAACACTCCTGATTGCTGTAAGTTCTACCCCTCTTTCCATGCCCACTGACCCAGTCCCACCCCCTGCCTGATTCTCTGAAACCAGACCTCTAATCCTTTCCTTCCAGTCTCTGTCCCAGCCCTTTGCTTCACTTATCTGAGGACCGCTACGGCACAAGGAGTAATCCAGAGATTCTTCACTTGAAAGTCAAGTTAAGATGCATCTCTGGTTTCACTCCAGGGCATGCACGCTCTGTCCCTGCATGCCTGAAAATGGATGAAAAGGCACAAAACGCTAGCCTTATTCATTTATTTTTTTCAGGGATGGAAACACAGTTTATTGCTCATCCTTAATTTGCCATCCTTAATTGTCCTTGAAAAGGTGGATGGTAAACCACTGCAGTCCCTCTAGTTTAGGTACACCCACAGTGCTGTTCGGAAGAGAGTTCCATGCTTTTGACCCAGTGACAGTGAATGCACAGTAATGTTGTTCCCAGTCAGGATGTTGTGTCAGTTAGAATGGAACATGCAGACGTTGATGGTCCCATGCATCTGCTGCCTTGTCCTTCTTGGTGGCAGAGATCACAGGGTTTGGAAGGAAGTGTTGAAGGAAGCTTTGTGAATTGCTGCATTGTATCTTGTAGATAGTACACACTGCTGCCACTGGGTGCCAATGGTGGAAGGAATGGATGTTTAAGATGATAGATAGGGTGTTGATCAAACGGGCTGCTTTATCCTGACTGATATTAAGCTTCTAGAGTGCAGTTGGAGCTGCAGTTATCCAGTCAAATGGAGAGTATTTCATTACCGTGGTGGTCGGGACTTTTAGATTTCTGCCCCTTCCATTCCACTTACCACTGATTTTCAAGTCTACCTTGGAGAAGGTGGATATAGGTCCTGGGAATAGCAGTAATATCCTTGAGGTTCCCTTGTTGAGAGAGATGGCTTTGTAACTATCTACTCATTTTCCAGACACCCCCTGCAGAATGCCCCTATATTAATCGTTCTGATATTCAGAATACTTTGGTCTTTGTTCTGGTGATACAGAAGCATTCCCACTGCAGTACCATCAATATCCTGTTTTTACTTGGGCACCTTGGGCGTCATTCTCCGCCGGCGGGAGTCTCCGTTTTGCCGGCGCCCGGGGGTTTCCCGACGGCGTGGGGCTGCCCCACAATGGGAAACCCCATTGACCGGCCGGTGTTACGGAGACTCCCGCCGGCCGGTCGGGGCAGAAATGTGGCGGGGCGGGTAGGAGAATTTTGCCCCTTGTTCTTGACAGCATGAGCCATACGAATGATTACAAAGAACAATACAGCACAAGAACAGGCTCTTCGGCCCTAGAAGCCTGTACCGGTCATGATACCACCCTTGGCCAAAACTCTCAGCACTCCCGAGTGCCGTATCCCTCTATACCCATCCTATCCACGTATTTGTCAAGATGCCTTTTGAACGCCGTTAATGTATCTGCTTCCACAATCTCCCCTGGCAGCACGTTCCAGGATTCATCACCCTCTGTGTAAAAAAACCTGCCTCGCACATCTCCTCTAAACTTTGCCCCATGGACCTTAAACCCCTGGTGACTGACCCCTCCGCCCTGGGAAAGAGTTCCCATCCACTCCATGCATCCCTCTCATAATCTTGTCGACTATCAGGTCGCCTCAACCTCTGTCTGAGTCTATTCAGCCGATCCGCAAATCAAACACCCTCCAGACCAGGTAACATCCTTGTAAACCTCCTCTGCACCCTCTTCAAATAAGGAGGCCATTTGGCCCATCGTGTCTGTGCCAGCTCTAGAAACACGCAACATGGCTTACCGCCATTCTCTTGTCTTTTCTCCATACCACTGCACATTGTTTCTATTCAAATAATCATATAATGCCCTCTTGAATCCCTCAATGAACCTGCTTCCACCACATTTCCAGGCAATGCATTCCAGGTCTGAACCACGCATTGTGTGAAAATGATTTATCTCTCATCACAACGAATATCACATCAAAATGAACATACAAACCTCGAGCCTGCTCCCGCATTTGATATGATCATGACTGATCTGATGGTGACTTCAACCCTTTGGCTATTTTGTCAGTCAAAAATCTATCTAACCCAACCTTTTTAAAAAATTCAATGACCCAACCTCTACTGCTCTTTGGTGAAGAGAATTTCACAGACTTTGTCCTGATCCTTTGAGAGAAAGCAATTTTCTTCATCTTTGTCTTAAATGGGATATTCCTTATTTTTAAACTGTGTCTGCTAGTTTTAGGGCAGGACGTTCCGAAGCCCTTGCAACATATCTTCCCGTAGCCAAGAAAGTTCACCATATGCTGGCAGCGGGACCTTCTGGTCCTGCCGATGCCCACAGGGTTTTGTGTGCCCTGTACCCTTTGCCACCGGGGAGCATAATAATAATAATTTTTATTGTCAAAAGTAGGCTTACATTAACACTGTAATGAAACTATTGTGAAAATCCCCTAGTTGCCACATTCCTGCGCCTGTTTGGGTACACAGGGAGAATTCAGAATATCCAATTCACCTGACAGCACATCTTTTGGGACGTGTGGAAGGAAACTGGAGCACCCAGCGGAAACCCACGCAGACACGGGGAGAACATGCAGACTCCGCACAGGCAGTGACCCAAGCCGGGAATCAAACCTGGGACCCTGGTGCTGTGAAGCAACAGTGCTAACCACTATGCTACCAGGCATGCAACATGCGGTCACGATTGGCAGGACAGGAAGATCCCACCAGCGGGAAGCACCAGAAAATTGCAGCCTCAGTCTCTCCCACAAGGGAAAGCATCCTTCCAATATCCATCCTGTCAAGTTTCCTTAGAATCTTGTATGTTTCAATGAGATCACCTATTGTTTTCTAAACTCAAATGGACACAGGCTCAACCTGTGTAATCTTTCCTCATAAAACTATTTCTTCATCCTGGGAATCAGTGGAGTGGACCTTTGCTGCACTGTGACTCATGCGATTATATCCTTTCTTAAATAAGGAGACCAAAACTGTACACGTGCTCCACATATGGTCTCATTGTTAAACTGTAGCAAAACCTCCTTACATTTATATTCCATTCTCCTTGCAATAAACAACAACATCCCATTTGCCTTCCTAATCACTTATAGCACTGCATGCTAACATTTTGTGATTCATGTATATATGAACATACAAATTAGGAGCAGGAGTAGCCACTCATCCCCTGAGCCTGCTCCACCATTCAAGAAGATCATGGCTGATCTGATTGTAACCTCAATTCCATATTCCCACCTACCAATAAACTTTCACCCCCTTGCTTATCAACAATCTATCTACCTCTGCCTTAAAAATATTACACCAGAACACACTAATCGCTTTGTACTGCAGAGTTCTGCAATCTCTCACCTATTAAATAATATAGTCTTTCTGCCAAAGTGGACAAGTTAACATTTTCTCTGGTTATACTCCATCTGCCAGTTTTTTACCCACTCACATAATCCATCTAAATCCCTTTGCAGATTCCTTTTGTCCGCTTCACAATTTACTATCCTGCCTATCTCATCAGCACCTCAGTTCCTTCATCCAAGTCATTGATATGGGTTCTAAATAGTTGAGTCTCAGCATTGATCTTGGTGGTACTCCATTGGCTACATCTTGCCAATCCAAAAATGATCCAAATATCCCCACTCTCATTTTCCTCTTAGCTAATTTATCTTCTATAGGTTTTCCCTCCGACATCATGAGTGCTCATTTTGTGTAATAACCTTTGATGTGGCTGACACCTTATCAAATGCCTTTTTAAAATCAAAGTGCACCACACATAAATGTTCCCCTCATGTCTGGGGTATGTGGATAATCATGTCTGGAGCATGTTATGCAGGAATGTGGGTCAGGGACAGTTAGAAGTCTCTCCCTGCTGGAATACTGTTTTGAAGAACATAATGCTGGTCGCACTTGTTAATGACCAATATGGCACAGATGTTACAGCCACATTGTTCACAAAACTTGCAAACACAGGAAGCGTTGCTGCTTCTGCTGTGTAGCTTTTTATTTTGGATTATTCTTCTCTGGTACTTTCAAAGATTTTATCCATTAAAGGTTTTATTAAAAATGTAATGCTCTGAATCTTAAGTTGTCAGAATGAAGATGCTTTTCTCTGAAAGATTGCTCCATTTTAGACAATTTTCTTTTTTATTTGGCAAGAGTTAATATTTAACTTCATTCTAATTTGACAAAGAGGTGTGGCTTTGAAATATGAAGTTTATGATAATACATTTTTTTTGTAGTAATGAACAATTTGCAACCTACTGCCATATTAATAATATTAACTTTAATGTTTCTCAATTGTTAATGGGTCTTTAAACAAATAGAATTGTCAAAGGTCCTTAATGCAGTGGTAATGTGGGCATTTTTTAAAAATGGCTCATGGACTACAGAGCAAAGCTAGATTTAACAGTCAAGACTTACATGAATTGTATTTGTATGCTAGGAAAATGCAGTGATATATTTTTGAAGGATAACAATAACTATGAAATAATTCACAGATTGCCCCAGAAATTGCTGGAAAAATAATGTTGAATTTATGGCCCTCAAAGTTGTTAATTGTAAAAATACCAGCAATTTGTAACAAGCAAGAAATATGTGAGTTGCAAATTTCTGTTACTCTGCTGTTAGCTCCTTGAAAATGACAGTTGCTGTCAAGCTAATGGCAGTAACTTACTGAATTTTCATGGTATATATGATGGATATTACCACAGCCATTTAGGATTATGATGTTGTTTATAGATGTCAAGAAATAAAGGCTCCACTGTTAAAACTGGTGCACAAAAAGAAAATCATTGCTTGTATTACAAGCTTTTCTCTCTGTGATCTATGTTGTCACTGGCTCACTGTTTATTCACACAAGATAAAGGAGTGTCAATTGCTTCGAGATTCTGTTATTGATACTTTAAATGTCTGGTGAATTGACACTTTGAGAGGATTTTTGCAGATACAGTTTTTAAAAGTTATGAATTGCTGTTTTTAACAATATTTCCACATGTTCCGTGTTGCAATAGGGTTCAATGGTTCTATATAGAATGTATACCGAGTGAATGAATATGTAAGTGCTTTGGGTTTGCATGGATGGTAGAAGTGGCCATTGGGGTGGTTGTGGTATTGGCAGGAAAGGTATGAGGGACTACTAGGGGTGGGTGGGTGCATCAATTTGCATGGAGGACTTGGATAAGACATTTTGAAGTTATATTTCAAAAGATACCTGCATCCAGACCATGATTCACAGTTCTTCTGAGTGTTTGTGAACCAGGAGACCTTGAGAAATTAGACCAACTCCACAAAAGTGTGGGGGCCAGGAGATTCTTCCCTCACAATGAAGCTGGCTAGGTCAGGAAAAGAGTGTGCATGCAGGCTCACTGCCCCGACCTTTCTCTCATGCCGATGAAAATTGGGGGAGCTCGGAAGGACATGGAATCCCTGATTCGGGTCCTGTCTGTCATTTTTAAAGGAATTGGAGTCTCTATGCGCTAGATTCTTCCACCCCACCTGCTGCAAGATTGCTACGTGTGGGACGTGGACCATGTAAGGGTCCATTGACCTGGGGCGGGAATTTTCATTCGCCACGCGGCCGTGGCCAGAGAATCCCACCCTCTGACCCGTCAAAAATCTCCCCCTTTAAAATGATGCCCCCTATTTCTAAATTCCTCACAAAGAGAAGCATCCTCTCTGGATCTACCTTGTCAGCCCCCTCAGAATCTCATTCTTCTAAACTCCAGTAATAATGACCCAACCTGCTCAACCCATCCCCATAAGATCCCTCCTTCCAGGAATCAATCTAGTGAACCATGCCTGAACTGCTTCATTGCAAGACTGTCAGTTAACTAAAACTGTAAACAGTGCTCTGTGTGGTCTCATGAATGCCCTGTAGAGTTGTAGCAAGCTTTCTCTCCTTTTTTATTCTATCATCCTTGCAATAAAGGCTAGCATTCTATTTGTCTTCCTAATAATTTGTTGGTCCTGTTTGTACCTTTTTGGGATTCATGTACAAGGACACCCAGATCCCTCTGTGTCACAGCATTCTGCAGACTCTTTTTCTTTAAATAATATTCTACTTTCCTTCCCGCCAAAATGAACACCATCACATTATACTCTATCAGAATACGTGGTGATCTGAATGAGATGATGTACAGGAAGGACTGGGGTACTATTATAAGCGTAGAACATCTCCCGAAGGTACTCAGGCTACTTTTATTTGCTCTCAAGAAGTGAAGATCTGTCAAGCAGAGTACAGTTTAATTCTTTGCGTTGTCCATTACTGTTATAACTCCCACGGAGGCCTTGGAATATGTACCATTTGTTTTCCTGTGACCTCCAAAGAATATGAACTTCCCCTGTAATGGGATGGGGCAAGAGGGGAGCCCTCACAGTATAAAAACCTCGACCTGAGTGCAGGTTATGCAACGAGACCCTTCAAGGAAAGGGGCTTAATGTATTTTTAATAAAAGAGTATTGTTTTGCATCCTGCCTGCCGTTCATGCTTATTCTCTCAGTGTGGATACTATACTGGCGACGAAGGTAAAGTGGAGCTGCCATCGGCACAGAGTGCTGCAAAAATGGACGATCTCATTTAGGGCCCTGATGGCGTCCAAACCACCCACAGAAATTCCCTACTTTGGGAAGCTGGAACCATTTGAGGCATGTACGGATGACTGCAAACTGTGTATCAAACAGATGCAATACTTGTTTTGCATTAACTCGATTATAGGGGGCAAAAGGCATACGTTAGTTTTGCTCATGGCTTGTGGCGGTCCGACCTATAGCATAATCAAGAGCTTAACTCATCCAGATGTGCCAAATACTCGGTCTTTTGACACTTTGGTGGCCCTCGTGGGGGGATCATTTCTACCTGAAACCCCCGCTAATCGTTTGCCATTTCGCTTCTATGCCGCCTCCTAGGCCCAAGTTGAATCAACCAGCAAGTTAGGCCAGATTGAGGAAATTGTCAGAAATCTGTGAGTTTTGCACTATAGTGTACGAGCCTCTGTAAGACCGTTATATCTGCGGCCTTCAGGACCTGGCTACCCCGCAGAAACTTTTGTCGGTGACTCACCGGGACCTACAGCGGTTGAGATTGCCATCTCCTGTGAGAGCGCTAAGCAGCGCGTCCAGAAACACTTGGGCTTTACGGGATTGGGGTCATCCTCATCCACCGCATGACCGACTGGTCAGAAAGCCTCATAGCCTTCACTTCCAGGACCCTTGTGGATACTGAGGGAAACTACACCCAGTTAGAGAAGGAGGAGTTGCCCGTCATTTTTGCTATAAGGAAATTCAGCCAGTCTACGGACATCACTTTATGGTTCTGAAGGACCATAAACCGTTGCTGGGATTATTCGAGGAGGATCGGGTTATTCCCCTCATTCTTGTTGTTCATGTATGAATATATGTTGGAACATTGGGTGGGGTTAAAGATCCTCCATGCAGATGAGTTGAGTCGTCTTCCCCTACCCACCAGAACACCAATGCCGATGCCAGAAGACGAGGTCATCGCTGCCCTCCACTTTCTGGGTTCTTTACTGGTCACGGCATTGCGCGTTCGCACTTGAACCCAAACGGACCCGCAACTGTCCCACATCCGCCACATTATCCGTTATGGGGCCCAGCACCGCACTTTGCCAGACAAATTAAAGGCCAAAATCGAGGAGCCGAGTGTAGAAGATGGCATAATCCTTCGGGGGACTTGGGTAGCGCTTCCAGACCATGGGCGTTGCCCACTTTTGCAGGACCTCGAATGGCTCGCCTCCACATAGACTTTGCAGGCCCCTTCCGGAGGCTGATGTTCCTCATCATTGTAATCACCCACTCCAAGTGGCTGGAAGTTCAGAGGATGCAAATGACAACCACCAGAGCCACCATCACCAATTGCACCATACTTTCAGTTCACACGGCACTCCGGAGGTAGTAGTCCCAGTTAATGTGTCCTAGGCCCAACCATCTTCAGCTGCTTCATTAATGACCTTCCTTCTATTCCATCATAAGGTCAGAAGTAGGGATGTTTGCTGATGACTGCACAATGTTCAGCATCATTCTCGACTCCTCAGATAAGAAGCGGTCCGTGTCCAAATGCACCAATCCCTGGTAATATCCAGGCTTGGGCTGACAAGTGGCAAGTTACATTTGTGATACACAAGTGCCAGGCAGTGGCCATCTCCTACAAGAGAGGATCTAACCATTGCCCCATGATATTCAATGACATTACCATCGCTGAATCCCCCACTATCAACATGCTGGGGTTACCATTGATCAGAAACTGAACTGGACTAGCCACATTAACACTGTGTGGCTACCAGGGTAGGTCAAAGGCTAAGAATCCTACGGTGAGTAACTCACCTCCTGACCCCCCAAAGTCTGTCCACCATCTACAAGGCACAAGTCAGGAGTGTGATAGAATCCTCCCCACTTTCCTGGATGAGTGCAGCTTCAATAACACTCAAGGAGCTTGACACCATCCAGGACAAAGCAGCTCGCTTGATTGCTCCTCCTTGAAACATTCAAACCCTCTACCACCGACGAACAGTGGCAGCCGTGTATATCATCTACATGGTATTGGGGGGGTTTAAACTAATGCAGCAGGGCCATGGGAACCTGGATTGTAGTTTTAGGGTACGGGAGATTGAGAGTAGAGAGGTCAGGAGCACAGATTTGACTTCGCAGGAGGGGGCCAGTGTTGAGGTAGGTGGTTTGAAGTGTGTCTACTTCAATGCCAGGAGTATACAAAATAAGGTAGGGGAACTGGCAGCATGGGTTGGTACCTGGGACTTCGATGTTGTGGCCATTTCGGAGACATGGATAGAGCAGGGACAGGAATGGATGTTGCAGGTTCCGGAGGTGTTTTAGTAAGCTCAGAGAAGGAGGCAAAAGAGGGGGAGGTGTGGCGCTGCTAGTCAAGAACAGTATTACGGTGGCGGAGAGGATGCTAGATGGGGACTCTTCTTCCGAGGTAGTATGGGCTGAGGTTAGAAACAGGAAAGGAGAGGTCACCCTGTTGGGAGTTTTCTATAGGCCTCCTAATAGTTCGAGGGATGTAGAGGAAAGGATGGCGAAGATGATTCTGGATAAGAGCAAAAGTAACAGGGTAGTTATTATGGGAGACTTTAATTTTCCAAATATTGACTGGAAAAGAGTGCATTAGATGGGTCGTTTTTTGTACAATGTGTGCAGGAGGGTTTCCTGACACAATATGTTGACAGGCCAACAAGAGGCGAGGCCACATTGGATTTGGTTTTGGATAATGAACCAGGCCAGGTGTTAGATTTGGAGGTAGGTGAGCATTTTGGGGACAGTGACCACAATTCGGAGACTTTTACGTTAGTGATGGTACGGGATAAGTATACCCCGCAGGGCAAGAGTTATAGCTGGGGGAAGAGCAATTATGATGCTATTAGACATGACTTGGGAGGGGTATTTTGGAGAGGTAGGCTGCAAGTGTTGGGCACACTGGATATGTGGAGCTTGTTCAAGGAACAGCTACTGCGTGTTCTTGATAAGTACGTACCGGTCAGGCAGGGAGGAATGCGTCGAGCGAGGGAACTGTGGTTTACCAAAGAAGTGGAATCTCTTGTTAAGAAGAAGAAGGAGGCCGATGTGAAGATGAGGTGTGAAGTTTCAGTTGGGGCGCTTGATAGTTACAAGGTAGCGAGGAAGGATCTAAAGAGAGAGCTAAGACGAGCAAGGAGGGGACATGAGAAGTATTTGGCAGGTTGGATCAAGGAAAACCCAAAAGCTTTCTATCGGTATGTCAGGAATAAAAGAATGACTAGGGTAAGAGTAGGGCCAGTTAAGGACAGAGATGGGAAGTTGTGTGTGGAGTCTGAAGAGATAGGCGAGATACTAAATGAATATTTTTCGTCAGTATTCACTCAGGAAAAAGAGAATGTTGTGAAGGAGAATGCTGAGACCCAGGCTATTAGAATAGATGGCATTGAGGTACGTAGGGAAGAGGAGTTGGCAATTCTGGACAGGCTGAAAATAGATAAGTCCCTGGGGCCTGATGGGATTTATCCTAGGATTCTCTGGGAAGCCAGGGAAGTGATTGCTGAGCCTTTGGCTTTGATTTTTATGTCATCATTGGCTACAGGAATAGTGCCAGAGGACTGGAGGATAGCAAATGTGGTCCCTTTGTTCAAGAAGGGGAGTAGAGACAACCCCGGCAACTATAGACCGGTGAGCCTCACGTCTGTTGTGGGTAAAGTCTTGGAGGGGATTATAAGGGACACGATTTATAATCATCTAGATAGGAATAATATGATTAGGGATAGTCAGCATGGCTTTGTGAAGGGTAGGTCATGCCTCACAAACCTTATTGAGTTCTTTGAGAAGGTGACTGAACAGGTAGACGAGGGTAGAGCAGTTGATGTGGTGTATATGGATTTCAGTAAAGCATTTGATAAGGTTCCCCACGGTAGGCTATTGCAGAAAATACGGGGGCTGGGGATTGAGGGTGATTTAGAGATGTGGATCAGAAATTGGCTAGCTGAAAGAAGGCAGAGGGTGGTGGTTGATGGGAAATGTTCAGAATGGAGTTCAGTTACAAGTGGCGTACCACCAGGATCTGTTCTGGGGCCGTTGCTGTTTGTCATTTTTATAAATGACCTAGACGAGGGCGCAGAAGGGTGGGTGAGTAAATTTGCAGACGTCACTAAAGCCGGTGGTGTTGTCGACAGTGCGGAAGGATGTTGCAGGTTACAGAGGGACATAGATAAGCTGCAGAGCTGGGCTGAGAGGTGGCAAATGGAGTTTAATGTAGAGAAGTGTGAGGTGATTCACTTTGGAAGGAATAACAGGAATGCGGAATATTTGGCTAATGGTAAAATTCTTGGAAGTGTGGATGAGCAGAGGGATCTCGGTGTCCATGTACATAGATCCCTGAAAGTTGCCACCCAGGTTGATAGGGTTGTGAAGAAGGCCTATGGTGTGTTGGCCTTTATTGGTAGAGGGATTGAGTTCCGGAGTCATGAGGTCATGTTGCAGCTGTACAAAAATCTGGTTCGGCCGCATTTGGAGTATTGCGTACAGTTCTGGTCACCTCATTATAGGAAGGACGTGGAAGCTTTGGAACGGGTGCAGAGGAGATTTACCAGGATGTTGCCTGGTATGGAGGGAAAATCTTATGAGGAAAGGCTGATGGACTTGAGGTTGTTTTCGTTAGAGAGAAGAAGGTTAAGAGGGGACTTAATAGAGGCATACAAAATGATCAGAGGGTTAGATAGGGTGGACAGTGAGAACCTTCTCCCGTGGATGAAAATGGCTAGCACGAGGGGACATAGCCTGAAACTGAGGGGTAATAGATATAGGACAGAGGTCAGAGGTAGGTTCTTTACGCAAAGAGTGGTGAGGCCGTGGAATGCCCTACCTGCAGTAGTAGTGAACTCGCCAACATTGAGGGCATTTAAAAGTTTATTGGATAAGCATATGGATGATAATGGCATAGTGTAGGTTAGATGGCTTTTGTTTTTTGACTTCCCATGTCGGTGCAGCATCGAGGGCCGAAGGCCCTGTACTGCGTTGTATCGTTCTATGTTCTATGTTCTATGAATCAGTGCAGTAACTCACCAAGGTTCCTCAGACAGTCCCTTCCAAACCCACGACTCCTATCATCTAGAAGGACAAGAGCAGCAGATATCTGGGAACATCAGCACCTGGTGGTTCCTCTCTAAGTCACACACCATCCTGACTTGGAAATATATCTGTCGCTGTCGCTAGGACAAAATCCTGGAATGCACTCCCTTACAGCACAGTGGGTGTACCTGCACATCAAGAACTGCAACAGTTCAAGAAGGCAACTCACTACCACCTTCTGAAGGGCAACTAGGAATGGCCTCTAAGTGCTGGTCTGACCAGCGACGCCCACATCCCGTAAGTGAATAAAATAATGTGCCAGCTTCTACGAGCCCTGAATTTTGCTCTTTTGTGACTGGAAATGGTATCCGCCACATGCGCACCACTCCATACTACCCAGCTTCCAATGGTTTGGCTGAGCAGGCGGTCATAGACATTTAAGCAAGGGATGCAGAAGAAGACCACCAGATCCTGGGAGAATCGTTTGGCACGGTTCCTGTTCCGTTACTGGCCAAACCACAAGCAAAAGTAGAGGTCACGCCTGCCGAACTATTTATGGGTCGTTGTCTCCGCAACCAGCTGTACTCGGTCATCCCAGACCTCGCTGGGAAGATTCTCTGTGGGCAAGAATTGTCCAAGGCTGACAAAAGGCCACTGGTCGTTGTTCAGTTCGTTCCCCTTGGGTGATTCGGTGCACGTCCAAAATTTTGGTGAAGGAGCCGCGTGGGTCCCACTCATAAAGCCGAGAATCCAACCAGCATGTGGACCACCTCTGCAGCCGTGCTCCTGCGACGCCGAATCTGGTCCAGGATGCCCCAGCCCCACCGTTTCTATCACCCCTGGTGCCACTGCAGCCGCCCCTGCCACCACTGCTGCATTTGACAGTTCCGGATTATGTTGCGATCCAGGAGGCCAAGATGCTGACGAATAAACACTGAGCTGGTCTTGTTCGTGCACTCAACAATTTCTACTTTAACTTGTCTCACTTCCTGCAAATAAAAGGTGTGGCTAAGGACACCCGCATGGGCCCCAGTAAGAATGTACTTTTGTGGGATATGTGGAACATTCCTTATTTCAGTCCTACTTGCTCCTTCCTACAACTCTTCTCCAATTAAATCAATGATTGTCTTGGCACCATTTCATGCTCTCATCTTGACCTGGATAAAATTCTTGGTTTTGCTTCCATTTTCCACCTTCACCTTGGTCTATCTCCAATATTTACCTCACCTACCTTGACCTCTCTGTATCCATTTCTGGTGATAAACTGACCAGAAATATTTGTTGTATTAATCGATTTCCACAGATATCTTGCTACCATTCCTTACAGCCTGCTTCCTCTACAGACAACATCCCATTCTCCCAGCTTCTCCATCTCTGTCACATCTGTTTTAATGATGCTACCTGTGAAAATGGTGCTTCTGGCATATCTACCTTTTTCCATAACCGAGGTTCTCCCATTTTATGGTTGACGGGGCACTCAACTGCATCTGACCTACTTCTTGCACCTCTTCCCTCACCCTTCTGCTCCCTACCAGACTGACACCCTCTCCTGGTCCAGTCCTCCATCACCGCCAACTCCTCATCCCCTTCCTAAGGCACTTTCCCATGCAATCGCAGAAGGTGTAACGCCTGCCCATAAAAGAGTATTGTTTTGCATCCTGCTTGCCATGCGTGCTTATTCTCTTGCCGTGGAAACTACTATTACCCCATGGATGGGTGGGGGGGAGGCAGGGGAGGGAGATAGTGCAGCTTTTGTCAATGCCATTGCAAAGCTCCTGTAGGATCTTACACTCAAAGTTGAGGCCTAGGTCAATATGGGTCCAACATGGGACACTGAAACAAATGAACCAATAACAGGCGGGAATAGCTGTGAATTTGGTGATGGTATCTGTGAGTTTGAGAACTTGCACAGTCCCATTACTACTGGGGTTGAGGATCAGAAAATCCATTGTGAGAACCTCCAGAGGCCTTGTGGCAGCCAGGATCCCATGCTGGGGTGAAGCCACTTCCCTGCTTTGGGGCTTCAATTATTCATTATCTTTATTAATGATTTAGATCATATAATCAAGAGCCATATATCAAACTTTGCAAATGACACAAAGATTGGTGGGATAATAAGTGGCGTATATGGAGCATAAAATTACGAAGAGACATTGATGGATTACGTGTGGCGGGCAAATATCAAAGCAGATAAGTGTGAGTACATCTAATGTGAAATGCGAAAAGACAGATTTGAGGATATTTTGAATGGTGAAAAATGAGAAACCGTGGGGTCCAGAGAGACTTAAGCGTTCAAGTAAATCAATCACTAAAATACAGTAGCCAGTTCCAAAAAAGTCAAAGATTTCTGAAATAAAAACAGGAAATGCTGGATAAACTCAACAGATCTGGCAGCATCTGGGGAGAGAAACAGAGTTAACGTTTTGGATCTAAATGATCCTTTTATAGAATTGGATTTCTGAACTGTTCGTTTTTATATATGGATTAGAATATGAAAGGGTACAGCCACGCGGTGTGTTGTTTAAACATTGATTTCAGCTCCAGTCACTGCATGGAAAGGCTTCAGGGCAGATTCACCAGAATGTTACCAAGGTTGGATTCTGAGGAGAGATTGCACAACAAGAGATTGCATTTTCTGAAATATAGTTTAGATCAATTTGATAGATGTGGTTAGAATTTTGAAAGGAATTGATTGGGTAGCTAGAGAGAGGGGAAATCTAGGACAAGGGGCAATACCTTAAAATTAATGCGGACCATTCAGGAGAGGTATTAAGGAACACGTCTTCATGCTAAGAGTGGTAAAAATGTGGAGCACACTCCCACAAAAAGCATGTCCGTTAGCTCAACTAATAATTTTAAGGCTAAGTTTGACAGATCTTTGCTTGCCAAGGGTATTAAGGGAGTCATGTTAGGTGGGTTAACCATGATCCTATTGAATGGCAGAACAGGTGTGAGAGGCTTAATGGCCTACTCTTTGTATGTTCATGTGTTCCTTATTATTTCTGAAACTATGGAAATGAAATTCTCCTTGTGTAGTAGCATAAAATGGGAGATGGCGAATTGGAAGCCTGTTTTGCATTCCACCTAATTGTTTTTAAAATAGGACAGGAATTGAAATCGGCTATCAAACTGCTGTTGTCAATTTTGTTCAATACAAGACAAATGTCACCTTCTTTAAATGTTTGTTTTATTTTCGGAACATAAAAATGGATCCATAGGTAACTTAGGTTGGCAATTCCTTTTGTCCAGTTCGATATAGTTAGATAAACTGAGCACCTCAACAATATACTCCATTAATTTGAGATATCATCATGTTCTTTTCCTCCAGAGAATGGAGGAATACAAAACAAATTACAATATAATTGGGTGGCCCACAGTAAGGAGGAAATAGGGAGCAAGTCATGTCTTCTTTATAAGCATGAAAATTGCTTTGGAACATTGGACTTGCAAATTCCTCTCCAAGCCACACACCTTGACCGCTTTAGCCCCTTCAGCTCCCTCTTGAATATATCCAACAAACTGTCCCCAATAGCTTTCTGTGGTAGAGAATTTCACATGTTCACAACTCTCGAGAAGAAGTTCTTCCTCATCTCAGCCCTGAATGGGTTACCCTTTATTCTGAGGGTGTGACCTCCTGTTCTGGACATCCCTAACATCCACATCTAGCCTGTCCAGTCCCATCAGCATTTTATATGTTTCTATGAGATCCCCTCTCATTATTCTAAACTCCAGTGAGTACAAGCCCAGTCGATCAAGTATTTTTTCATATGTCAGTCCTGCCATCCCAGGAATTAGGCTGGTGAACCTTCCCTGGACCTCAATAGCAAGAATGTCCTTCCTCAAACTAGGAGATCAAAACTGCAGACAATACTCAAGGTATGGCCTCACCAAGGCCCTGTACAACTGCAACAAGACATCCCTACTCCTGTACTCAAATCCTCTTTCTATGAAGGTCAGCTTTCCTCACCTCCTACTGTACCTGCATGCCAACCTTCAGTGACTGTTCCACCGTGACATCCAGGTCTCGTTGCACTGCCCCTTTTTCTAAAGTGCCACCATTCAGACAATACTCTGCCTTTCTGTTTTTGCCACCAAAGTGGATAACCTTACATTTACCCATGCTATATTGCATTTGCCAAGTATTTGCCCACACAGCCAGCCTGTCCAAGTCATCCTGCAGCCTCTTTGCATCCTCCTCACAGCACACACTGCCACCCAGCTTAGTGTCATCTGCAAATTTGGAGATATTGCAGGCAATTATTTCATCCAAACAATAATGTATATTGTGAACAGCTGGGGTCCCAGCCACAGAACCCTGTGGTACCCCACTAGTCACTGCCTGCCACTCTGAAAAGGACCCGTTTATTCCCACTCTCTGCTTTCTGTGGGCCAACCAATTGTGGTGGAAACATTTGAAGTAATTTTTTTTCCACAATCAATTTAATTGCCCTTTAAAGTATTGATGCTTGTCTGTATACCTGGAAGCCTAAAAGTTTTGAACTGCATTGTTTACATTCAATTTCATGGACCATTGTCTTTGAAAAGCTATTTGATTGACAGGTCCAGGCAGTTCCAAAGGAACAATTAAGATTTATTCATGTTGCTCTGCAAGGGGACCATTAACTCCGAGCAGCTGTTTGTCTGACCACAGTTTTGTTTAAGAGGCTGTCGCTTTGTTCTCAAGAGCTTCCGAGAAAGAACAAGTGCTCTGTCTGAGTACTGCCACCACACCTGCTCTTTCTTGGAAGATTTTTGTAAATAGAGACCAGTAGGTATCTAATTGTATAATTTGTGGTCAGAGGGATAGTGTCATTCTGTCACCCCTGGGTACTTCTATTCACACATAGATTTTCCTACTCTCTTGAGTTTTATGAATCTGATACCAAACTTTCACTGTCTTGATGGTTCTCCATTTTCAAATAGAAAGTCATTTCCAATCTGAAAGTCCATTTAACACTGATGATGGATGCATTGCTTCAAGACATTGTATTAGTCTGTGGTGGGAAAAATCAATGCATACTTTCCCAAGGAACAATCGGTGAAAAAAATAGCATCGCTCACTGGTGATTGTTGACTTTCATACTCAGTTGAATGTCCCAGACTTCAGTATGTAAGCCAAACTTTTCCAGATCAGTTTCATCGATTTAGTTAAATTAACTCAATTTTCCCTGTAAGTATTTAATCAAATATAGTGGAATATAGAGGCCATTTGATGTAGGTTTTGGTAAAGAGGTAGAAACAAGAGCGACATATGCTTTGTTAGTAAGCTGCATTGTTATAAAATCTGATTTTAGCAGACAATTTGATCCGACTTGATGATTATCATAATTTCAGCTTGCCTGGAGATTTAATCGCAAATATCTCCAGATTTAGAATCATAGAATCCCTACAATGCAGAAGGAGGTAATTTGGCTCATCAAGTCTGCACCGACCCTCTGAAAAAGCACTTCACCCAAGCTCACTGCCCCACCCTCTCCCATTAACCCCTAAATCAAAGCTAGACATCATTTTGGACAGTCCACCTAACCTGCACAGCTTTGGACTGTGGGAGGAAACCGGAGCAGCCGGAGGAAATCCACGCACACACGGGAAGAAAGTCAAAACTCCACACAGACAGTCACCCAAGGCCGGAATTGAACCCAGGTCCCCGGCGCAGTGAGGCAGCAGTGCTAAGCACTGTGCCACCACGCTGCCCTTTGAGTTTAGCACTCGAGCAATAATTAGAAGCCAATTTTGTAGGACAGTTTATGTGGGCTATGTTAACCCACTTCCACGGATGGTATAATTTCGAAACCAAAGAAGATGGTGTACACACAGGATTGGAGGCCCTCATGGAGCAGCTCCTCATGAAGGAGATCCAGAAGAGGAGGCATTTCCTGCCCCTTGTAGGGGAGGATACAACCCCGACCTCCTCCTCTTTCTCCTGCAGAAGCCGATGTTGCTCTGGCTCGTCTCATGTCCTCTTCCAATTCCTCCTGTAAAGTAAAACAGACCCCAAACCGATGCCCATGAACAAGCCCTTCCTTTCCCCTGGTAATGCTGTTCAATAGGTGTTCAATAGGTAGAACAGCATTTACTTATTTTAGATGAAGTCCTCAAAGAATTTCCAGATTAAATATTGATAGTGTCGGTGATGTCCTGGCAAACTGCTGCAGGAAGTCTCCAGATGTGTTTCAAAAGTCTTCTTCAAATTTCCAGCAACAAGCAAACAGTAAAAGTGAATATTCCTTTTCAGCAGTGTTCAAATTCCCAAGCCATGACTCGTTTACTCCCAAACAGGTCAATGTTAGGAAAGGACATCAAGAGAAGGAAAGCTTTCCACAGGTTGGAGTCAGACCAAGGAAGATAATATAGTTGTTCAAGACTAATCATCTCAGCCGCAGGATATCACAGCAGGAATTCCTCAGGGCAGTGTCCCAGGCCCAACCATTTCCAACTGCTTCTTGGAAGGCTGACTTCGCTCCATCATAAGATCCGAAGTGGGGATGGTCATTGATGATTTCACAGTGTTCAGTTCCATTGTAACCCCTCATATACGGAAACAGCCCTTAACTCATGCCGCAAGACCTGGGCAACATTCAGGCTTCAGTTAATAAACAGCATAAAATGTTTGCATGTGCAAATACCAGGCAATTACCTCTCCAACAAGAGAGAATTTAACTACTTCCACTTGACATTAAATAGCATTGATAACTGAATCCTCTACCATCAACATCCTCTGGATTGTTTTATGATCCTTGATCAGATCCCTAGGTTGTGGATGATATCCCGTTAGGGAGCAATAATGTTTTGTTTTAAGTAGACAAAAAAAATTGAAATCCAAAGCACGTGCTCAGTGAACACGCCACACGTGTAAGTGCGAGGTACATTCAAAATAACGAGTCAAATATGACCATACACACCACACTACATAATAAATGGCAGATACAACCAAAACATAGTCCATGGATTTCTCAACAACTCACCCCAGACGGCAGTAGCAGTGACTCAACTAATATCACTGAAAGTCTGTATCTCGCATGAAGGATTCCAATGTTTACCTTTGGAGATCTATGCTGGGCATTTCTTTCCAAAAGTCAATACAATTTGGAAGTCATCAAGAATGGCCCACCTTGCAGGATTTCAATCTTGTCTCCCAAGATTCCGTTCCCCTGGATTCCCAACTATGCACACAAACTCCAACACAAGTTCTTCTGTCACCAAGCAGAAAGCTACTTCTTTAAACCTTTGCCCCAGTGGCCTGCAGCATGAGGAATCATCAACCTTTGGCTGCCTCCTTGAAACTTCAGAGCTTCTCCTGAGCCCTCTTCACTGAAAGTCGGCTAGCCCCAGGCCTTTTCCTATTTGAGCCTTTTTCTCTGCTACTCACTTCTTAACTTAATTGGGACCTTTTCCTGCCGCTGTCCCCTCTCTGGGATTCTTCTTTTCATAGAATCCCTACAGTGTGGAAGGAGGCCATTTGTCAGCCCAAGTTTGTTTTTTATTCATTTACGGGATGTTGACGTCGCTGGCTAGGCAAGTATTATTGCCCATACTTAGTTGCCTTCAGAACTGCTGCAGTCCTGAGGTGTAGGTATACCTACAGTAATATTAGAGAGGGAATTCCAGGATTATGACCCAGCGACAGTGAAGGAACTGAAATATATTTCCACGTCAGATGGTGTGAGACTTGGAGGTGAACCTCTAGGTGCTGGGGTTCCCAGGTATTTGCAGCTCTTGTCCGTTGAGATGGTAGTGCTCGTGGGTTTGGAAGGTGCTGTTTAAGGAACCTTGGTGAGTTCCTGCAGTGCATCTTGTACATGATACACACTCCTGACTTGTGGCATGGAGATGGTGGACAGGTGGAGGCCAATAACTTTTAAAAATAAAGGAGTTCTCAGACACCAATGGAAAGAAACAGATGAACAAGATTACACGGTTAAAACCTTTTAATGTGGCAATGAAACTAAAATTAACAGAATTCAAACATTAATTGACTGTCAAATCATACTTCAAAGAGAAAAATAAATTAGATACAGCAAAGGCAAAACTGCAGGTGCATTGTCCATGCAACATAATAATCTTTATTCGTGTCACAAGTAGGCTAACATTAATACTGCAATGACGTTGCTGTGAAAATCCCCTAGTCGCAACATTACGGCGCCGGTTTGGGTACATAGAGGGAGATTCAGAATGTCCAATTCACCCACCAAGCACGTCTTTCGGGGCTTGTGGGAGGAAACCGGAGCGCCCGGAGGAAACCTAAACAGACATAGGGAGAATGTGCAGACTCCGCACAGTCAGTGACCCAAGCTGGGAATCAGACCCGGATCCCTGGTGCTGTGAAGCAACGGTGCTAACCACTATGCTACCGTGCTGCCCCAATTACTTCTGGGTGCGATTACAGGGATCGGGTGGGAGATTGGGCCTAGGTAGAATGTTCTTTCAGAGGGTCGTTGCAGACTCGATGGGCTGAATGGACTTCTTCTGCACTGTAGGGATTCCATGACTATGGGCAGAATTTAAAAGACATTTTCTAAGTTAAATTTTCAGGGAGTTTCTCGTCAGCTTTGCCGCCGAGTTCCCTACTGCGATCAAATAACACTTAGGCGCGTGCGATTCAACTGATTGGGAAGAAATTCCCTTCACGAGCGTGTCTAGCTGCGAATTTCCTGGTGCCCACAGCGACTTGTTTTGTATAAGGGGCCTCAGGTGGGAATGCATGGCTGAAGCCGCGTATGGACCATAGACCCGCTTTAACACTGAGGAGCTCCGCTTGCCGGAAATCTCCAGTGTAGTGAAAGATCGGGATGCCATTTTTAAATGGTGTACGATCTCCTAGGTTCCCGATTCGACCCCCGAGGAGCACCCCCCCAGCACAAATGCACTATGGGGGAGTCCCCACATATTGGCCCACGCTTACTGGCCCATGCTTATGTGGACCAGTACTGGACGGTGCACGGCTACAGGCTCATTGGAGAGGCCGATAGATCCCGGGTAAGCTCGCCTAAGTAGACTTAAAACCTTGAGCACAACGCGGCTGGTAGATCGCATCCTATGTACAACATTAAATTAATCTACTGAGTCTTACAGTATTTCCCAGATGAAGATTCAGTTCCTTTACCCACACAGAAACATAGAAACACAGAAAATAGGAGCAGGAGGAGGCCATTCGGCCCCTCGAGTCTGCACCGCCCTTCATTATGATCATGGCTGTTTAGCACAGGGCTAAATCGCTGGCTTTGAAAGCAGACCAATGCAGGCCAGCAGCACGGTTCAATTCCCGTAACAGCCTCCCCGAACAGGCACCGGAATGTGGCGACTAGGGGCTTTTCATTGAAGCCTACTTGTGACAATAAGCGATTTTCATTTTCATTTCATTTTCAACTCAATAGCTTAATCCCGCTTTCCCCCCATATCTTTTGATCCATTTCGCCCGAAGTGCTACATCTAACTGCTTCTTCATGATTATACACCCTATCTCTTATAAACCTTTCCAAGATTTTGCCCACAACAGAAGTAAG
Source organism: Scyliorhinus torazame (assembly GCF_047496885.1). Taxonomy (NCBI): domain Eukaryota; kingdom Metazoa; phylum Chordata; class Chondrichthyes; order Carcharhiniformes; family Scyliorhinidae; genus Scyliorhinus; species Scyliorhinus torazame. The sequence goes on from NC_092709.1 coordinate 119,802,086, forward strand.
GCTCACTGGTCTATAGTTACCGGGGTTGTCTGTACTCCCCTTCTTGAACAAGGGGACAACATTTGCTATCCTCCAGTCTTCTGGCACTATTCCTGTAGACAAAGATGACTTAAAGATCAAAGCCAAAGGCTCAGCAATCTCCTCCCTAGCTTCCCAGAGAATCCTAGGATAAATCCCATCCGGCCCAGGGGACTTATCTATTTTCACACTTTCCAGAATTGCTAACACCTCCTCCTTATGAACCTCAAGCCCTTCTAGTCTAGTAGCCTGAATCTCAGTATTCTCCTCGACAACATTGTCTTTTTCCTGTGTGAATACTGACGAAAAATATTCATTTAGCACCTCTCCTATCTCCTCGGACTCCAAGCACAACTTCCCACTACTGTCGTTGACTGGCCCTACTCTTACCCTTGTCATTCGTTTATTCCTGACATATCTATAGAAAGCTTTAGGGTTATCCTTGATCCTACCTGCCAAAGACTTCTCATGTCCCCTCCTGGCTCTTCTTAGCTCTCTTTAGGTCCTTCCTAGCTAACTTGTAACTCTTGAGCGCCCTAACTGAACCTTCATGTCTCATCTTTACATAAGCCTCCTTCTTCCTCTTAACAAGTGTTTCAACTGCCTTAGTAAACAACGGTTCCCTTGCTCGACCACTTCCTCCCTGCCTGACAGGTACATACTTATCAAGGACACCTTAAATGGAAACATTTTTTAAAAACTCAAATCGAAATGTGGTAGATTCTCAGAGTAGCCCAAGGAGATGAGGAACACTCTGCCTTGCTGCAGAGAGCCTCAAATGCACCCTCCACGACCACCACCAAGCAGTTGACTTCCTCTGGACAGTCACCATCTGGGCCTGAGTCTTCCACCACAATGAGTGTGTTGAATGGCATGGTCCCACCGACTAGCCCTGAGCCTGCTTTAATCCCATCATCAGGATCGTCAACAGGCGGGTTCCTTATGGGCTCCTCCCAGTGTCCCAGGTCAGAGGGACGTGGTGGCGCAGACCTCTGCTCCACCCGCGACGTCGGGTCACCGAAAGGTCCTAGAAACAACTCGGGAAACAGCTCCGGGATAGTGGCTGATGCACCTGACGATGACGGTTAGGAAAAAGGGAGAAGGGGTCCTTCCATGCCACTGCCTGCCCAGAACCCTAGAAACAGGGAGACGCCGCTGCCCAACAACATTGAAAAAATGAACGAGTCCGGGTGCTAACTTGCACTGGGTGGAACAAGCCCTCGGAGGCCCGGTCTGTACCCAGCCCTGAAACGCCTAGTTCAGGTGGGGTGGGGGGTGGTGGTGACAGCACCAGCGTGGGAATTTTCCTCATACAGGTCGAGTGCACGGTCAGTTCCAGCCCCACAGAACTTGGAGTCCCAACATAGGTGAAAATTAACCAATGATTTGTGTATTTTCCTGAGATCTTGACTGCTCCAATGGGTTACAGGCACCACATTTATAAGTAAAACATTATCAAACTTAATTTATAACAAGAATATAAGATGAACATATGATGGAAATAATTGAACAATCGCCTATTAATCTACCTATTCCCAAGACCCCATCCCACCCTCCACCCAGACACGCACAAGACAAACACGGTGAAGGGGTAGGAAAGGTTAAGAAATAACAGGGATTAAGAGGGATGAGAGAATTGAGGATCCCCGCTGCTGTGGTTGTGGTTTAGTGGCCCACAATTTTCCAAGGACGCAAAGGGTTGAACTCCTCGGTTGGTTTGCCTTTCCTAATGGTCGGCTTCAATTAGAATATGGAGGCAGTACAATTCACTCCAAAGAGTCACTTGCATTTGTAGGACCATTGCCAGTCTAATCCTCAGACCCACTGGGGTAATATTAGAATTTTCCATCCGAGGATTTCACTCGGTTTTTTTTAATAATCCTCCCTGCTGGACTCGGTCCTTCTGTCGGTTGACCTGACAGCAGAGAGAAAGGTCTTTAGCCACAGGTCATCAGTTGAGAAAAGTCAGTTTCAGTTCCCCAGCTTTTTACTCAGAAGTGGAACATTCAGAGGCCGGCTGGAGGGTACTTTAATTTCTAGCCTTAGCTGATAGAAAGTGTTTCACATCGCCAGCCTCCCAAACAGAGATTTAAAATTGCCGCAGATCTGACAACTGCCTGCAGACTTTTGAACAAGAGGGACTCCCCCAGCCTTGCCTGGAACCAGTTTAAATCGACAAGCTGAGAGCTAAGAGAGAGCTCTGTTTTTGAGCTGCCTTCCAGCCTAAACCCCAAAAGTGAAGCTAAAACAATATGGTTTGCCTGTGTTGTCCAGAACATTCTGAAATTTACTGGGATGCTACCACGACTTGATGGTTTGAGTTTCAATGAAAGGCTGGATAGACTGGGACTTCTTTCCCTGAGGCTTAGGGTTGATCATGTGGACAACAATAAAATAAGGAGGGGCATATATAAAGTAAATAGTTAACATCTTTTCCCAAAGGTCGGGGAGTCTTAAATGAGAGGGCATAGGTTTAGGGCGAGAGGGGAGAGATACAAGAGTCCAGAGGGGCAATTTTTTCACACAAACGGTGGTGAATGTCTGGAACAAGCTTCCAGAGTCCGTGGTACAATTTTGTCTTTTAAAAAGCATTTAGACAGTTATATGTGTAAGATTGGTAGAGGGATATGGGCCAAATGCTGGCAATTGGGACTAGCTTAATGGTTGAAAGGTGGGCGGCATGGACAAGTTGGGCCGAAGGGCCTCTTTCCATGCTGGAAACCTCCATGACTCTATGACTATAAATGCTTGACCAATGACCGGTGGAAATGTGAAAAGGTTTGGAATTCCCGAAGAGGTGATTGGCTGGTAGCCGAATCCATCAAAATGACATCACGGGCTACGCCACAGAACATACTGAATCCAAGGGATCTGCCAGATCAGTCCACATAGCAGCTTGCAGCCAGGGGGCACGTGGGGTGGTGAAGAGATCTACCATGTGGAATTAGTGAAGTCTTGCAACACTAAAACTCAATTGTAATTTGAGTTAAACTTCTCGGATGCAAATAAGGTTCTTTGTTGCCTTTATTTGATTACAATTAGGAGAAACTTAAGTCTATTCTCAATAAAGTCCAGCTAGCAAAAGGACTTAAAGAGAAGTAACTTATAAACAATTTAACTTTCATAATAATACAGAAATGGTTTCTTGCTTAAGGCAAAACAGTTTGCATTTACTTCAAGAATTAGAGTGGAAAAGTGAAAATATGAAAAATAGAGATAGCGAATAGTTAGATCAAAGTATAGAATGATCCCAAAATAAATTTGGCCGTACGGACCATCATGTTTAAAGGAAATCTTATCAGTCTTGAGCCATCTATCTACACCTCTATGTCGTCCTAATTGGTTTGGGTTAGAATCAAATACATTTGATTCGATGGTTAACTGTCAATCCTTAATGTGCAACATAAGTTCTGAATGTTTCATGTTTGAATATTTGTGTGTTATGGAATGTGATTCTGTGCTTTTATCATGACTGGTTTCTACTGGTTTTCTGCTGACTTTGTTTCTATCCACATTCTGGACAATGGTGACTTCATATAGCTATGGTGCTTACTTGGCCTTGATCTGATTACTGGTACAGCTCATTTCTTAATATCAAACTGTCTTTGAAAATATGTTTATTAGAACTATAGCTTTTTCATCTTGCTTTGTGAAAATGTTTTATCTCCAATTAGTTTATGCATGTGTCTGGCTTTTTGTGTCTCTGTTGAAGCTATGTGTTTTGTCATGACCTGAGGTTACGAGTGCTGAAATCCTCATTTTAAAATGGGTATTAAAACTGGGTCTTAATATTTACATTAAAATAGCCTTTTTACCTATCAGATCTATCAGAAAATAGTCGATTACTATCAGGTGGGTGGATTTTCAGTTCAAACCAAAAGTCTGTGATTTTAAAACCAGCCAGCAGGAAAGGCAAGGAACACAAACCAGACCAGGATTTAAGTAGGTTCCTTTCATTGTGCAAGTCACTTATTTGCAATAATGAGCTTTAGTTCACATGTAACATTCACTGGATATTAATATTAAATGGGCAAAATACATGTATATATTTTATAATCCTGATGCCTCTGCTAAATACAAAATAAATTTCACTGAACGATTTAAGTATTTATATGTTCAACTACCGCAGCATATTTTCTGAGGCTGTATATTTTGTTAACTTTTGTGTTAATATCCACTGGAAATTAATCCACATATAAATACTAGCATTTCAGCTGAATAGAGAGACTGTGTTATAAAATACTGCACTGGATTTCCGTACAGCTCTTACTGCTTCACTGCTGCCATTCACGCGAAATGCAGTAGGTACTCTATTTACAATAAACTGGATTAGGCATTGTCAAAGTCGGGGGCGCAACCCGTGGGTGGGTTGCGGGCGGGTGTTGGGAGGGTTGCAGAGCTGTCCGTTGCGGCGCTCCCAATCACGCAAATCCACGAGCAACAGCCGCAGCAGCTGGCTTTTAATAATGCCGGCTGTAAACTGCCTTCAAAATGGCCACGAACATATTAAATAAATGCGGCCGCACTGCGCATGCGTGTACGCTCATTGGTGCGGATACCGAGTTTTTGCGCATGCGCGCCGATGAGCGGGCACGTATGCGCAGTGGGCGGCATTTTAAAAAATCTGGTCGCAGCCTTTTTGAAGGTCGTTCGCAGCCGGCATTGCAGGCCGCACTGAACTTTGATGCTGATGAAGTGGAAGTCTCTCACTCCAAGAATGGTGATCCAACGATGTTTTCACCGCACCTGTAATTTCAACGAAGAGATGTCAACTTTTTTAATCTTGATTTTTAAACATTCCAAAACAAAGTGCCTGCAGGTGGTATTTGGAAGCTTTATCAATTAATTAATTTTTAAGTGTCTTTTATTTTTTTACATTTTTAATTGTAATATTTAGGTGAAATGTGGTGAACCTCCAAATTCTAGAGGATGAAAACATTTTCAGTTTCTGCATTTTTTTCTTTTTAAACTTTATCAAATAAACTTGTTAAAATTTAACTTGTTAAAAAAAGCCGCCTGCTTGCGGCTGTTGCCCACGAATTTGCGCAATCGGAGACGCAGAAGATTAAAAAAATTATTTTATGTAATCTTGTTGCCTGAAGGGAGGCAGAGAGCAGGTGACCCCCCCCCCCCCCGAACGTCGCCATCACATGCTTTGGGCATGATTGCGATTCCTCCATTTTGTCAGTAGCAAACAAGGTAAGAGAAAATGGTGGGTCGCAAAAGTCGGCCGGTGTGGGTCGCGAAGGTCGGCCGGCGTGGGTCGCGAAGATTGGCCAGGTTGGGTCCCGAAGGTTGGCTGGTTGGTAAAAATGGGTCCCTGGAAAAAAAGCTTGCAAAACACTGAATAGATTCTCACCACAACGAAGTTGAAGCAATGGAGTGAGGGCAGGAATGAGGAAGTTCCAGCCAATTTTTAAAAATCCTTCCTTATGCTTCTTATCAGCAGGTTCATAAAAGAATAATGTAAAATGGCTCTATAATTACTAATGCTACATTTTACAAATTCAGTTTTTAAATTGAATTAAATATAAATTTAACTTTAAAATTAAATTTAGAATGTGCCTTTGTAGATTCTGTATGTGGTTAAAAAATGCAGCAGCATGCTGTCATTTAATCACAATCATGTCTTAAATTTATTCCTGCACCTGACAAGTCGTTTCACTTTTCATATATAAAACATTAATTTAGTAAAGTATTGTTTAATGTAGAAGAATCAATGAAGTTTGAGGAAAATTTGATTAAATTACAGATCCGTAGGTCTGTCCTCGAGATTTTGTTGGACTGAAAATTATATTTAGATTTAGATTTATTGTCACGTGTACTGAGGTACAGTGAAAGGTATTCTGTGTACAGTCCAGGCAGATCGTCCTATACATGAAAAACATAGGACATATGATAATGACATACTGTAAATACATAGACATCAGGTGAAGCATACATAGATATGATACATAGAAGATAGGAGCATGAGGAGGTCTTTTGGCTCTTCGAGTCTGCTCCACCATTCATCACGATCATGGCTGATCATCCAACTCAATAGCCTGATCCTGCTTTCTCCCCATAGCCTTTGATCCCATTCTCCCCAAGTGCTATATGCAGCAACCTCTTGAATATCTTCAAAGATTTAGCATCAACTACTTCCTGTGGTAATGAATTCCACAGGCTCACCACTCTGTGTGAAGAAATGTCTCCTTATCTCTGTCCGAAATGGTTTACACTGAATCCTCAGGCTGTGACCCCTGGTTCTGGACACACCCATCATTGGTAACATCTTTCCTGCATGTACCCTGTCTATTCCTGTTAGAATTTTATAAGTCTCTGTGAGATCCCCCCTCATTCTTCTGAACTCCAGCGAGAACAATCCCAACCTAGTCAATCTCTCCTCATATGATAGTCCCGCCATCCCTGGAATCAGTCTGGTAAACCTTCGCGCACTCCCTCGAGAGCAAGAACATCTAATGCTAATTTCATTCAATTTGTCCTCCTCGCTGGACCCTTCCTTCCTTAGCATTTCTGGGAAGTTATTTGTGCCTTCTGTGAAAGGCTGAGCTGGCTCGAGAAGCATCATGCCCTATTCCTGCTCCTACTCACATGTTCATATATACGTATTAGAGGGGAGTTGAGGAGTACATTCACTTTCAAACTCATTGTGTGAATGAGTGTTGGAAACCATCATTGCTACCATCCTCTACCCTCTGCCTGGCAACTGAGACAAAACAAATCTCTTCACAATGTCATGAATTTGCCAAGCAACAACAGTAAAATGAATGAAACAAAACATAATAGAACGTGAAATATCCAGAAATAGGTAGAAATCTGCCTAGAGACAGCAGTTGCTAGTTTTCAAAAGGTTGGCTGGGATGGGTCCCTCCCAATAATGAGATCAGAAGGCATTTTAGATAAGAATCACATGTGAATGGCTTTTGAGTCGAAACAGTTTACCGAGTTGATTTGGAAAGATCAAAGAGGGATATATATTTTAGATAGTCAAGGAAATTGATGGGGGCAGACAATCAAATACACAGAAGACATAATCAAAGAGGAACAAAGGTATAATTGACCAGACAATCAGAAGTCAGGCAGTCTCAGAAAGCAGACAGGCTAGTTTGCAGCACCAAGCCTGAAAGCTAATTTTCCAGCTAGCAGCCTAGTGGTCAAGTTTACGTCAAACAAGCCTCTAAGTCTCGGAGACAAGGAAGTGCTGAAAACCTTTGTAACGTCAGTAATAAATTACTTTGTTGGATTGGAAGAAGACATTTCCCGGACTTGAGAATCATCCCTGTATTGTGCGATAACCGTAAGCTGGTTATTTAACTTGGATGTCTTTTGGGGAACAGGGGAAGTCTTATGGAATTCAGGTATCGTAGGTATACTTTGCAATAAGGGTTCTACATAAACAGTGTGTGTATTTTGAAATTCAATACACTGGAATTGTCTGAGAGTAGAGTAGTCCTGTTCATGTGTATTTATATATTCATTATATTTATATGTTCATGTGTATTAATAAGGGCTGGTTTAGCACAGTGGGCTAAACAGCTGGCTTGTAATGCAGAACAATGACAGCAGCGCGGGTTAAATTCCCGTACTGGCCTCCCCGAACAGATGCCGGAATGTGGCGACTAGGGGCTTTTCACAGTAACTTCATTGAAGCCTACTTGTGACAATAAGCGATTATTATTATTGTCTTTTCTTTATTTTAATAAATAACCTTTAACAAATGTTACATGATGACTGGGCTATTTATTCTCACTGGGGTTTTGCTTGTCGCTTCACACCAAAAGAAAACTACACTTCCCCATCAACCGGTGTTCCAAGTTGGGATATTGGTTTATTCTCACTGGGGTTTTGCTTGTCGCTTCACACCAAAAGAAACCTACACTTCCCCATCAACCGGTGTTCCAAGTTGGGATACACTCCGAGATAACATCAGTAAATTCATGAGAACAACTTTACGATGAGCTTCTGACATAATATTCATGCCATCATTACATTTCCACCTCCATAATATGACCTGGCTGTCTCCAGCCTCAGCTGATCTGCTGCTAAACCCTCATTCATTCCTCTGTTACCTCTAAACTCAACTATTCCAGAGCACTTCTGGCTGATCTCTGACATTTCAGCCTCTGAAAATTTGGGGTCATCCAGAACTCTGCTGCCATTTCCTAACTTACAGCAATCCATGTTTGGCTGTCACAACTAGGTTCACCAGCTTATATTGACTTCCAGTCAAACAATGTTTTGATTATTCTCATCCTTGTTTTCACAGAACAATACAGCACAGCTGTTCCCGTAACAGCCTCCCCGAACAGGCGCCGAAATGTGGCGACTAGGGGCTTTTCACAGTAACTTCATTGAAGCCTACTTGTGACAATAAGCGATTTTCATTTCATTTTTCATTTCATTCATTTTCATTTCATTTCAGGAACAGGTCCTTTGACCCTCCATGTCTGTACCAGTCATGATACCAACCTTTGACAAAATCCTCCGTACTTCCTTGTGCCATATCCCTCTATACCCATCCTATCCATGCGTTTGTCAAGATGCCTTTTGAATGCCGTTAATGTATCTGCATCCACAACCGCCCCTGGCAACGCATTCCAGGCACTCACCACTATCTGTGCAAAAAAACTTGCCTTGCACATCTCCTCTAAACTTTGTCCCATGGATCTTAAACCTATGCCCCTGGTGATTTACCCCTCCACCCTGGGAAAGAGTGACTGCCCATTCACTCTATCCATGCCCCTCATAATCTTGTAGACCTCTATCAGGTCACTCCTCAATCTTTGTCGTTCTAATGAAAACAGTCCGAGTCTATTCGGCATCTCCGCACTGCTAACACCCTCCAGACCAGACAACATCCGGATAAACCTCCTCCGTACCCTCTCCAAAGCCTCCACATCCTTCTGGTAGGATGGCAAACAGAATTGTGTGCAATATTCCAAGCGGCCTTACCAAGGTTCTGCACAACTGCAGCATGATTTGCCAGCTTTTATACTTGATGCCAAGTCCAGTGAAGGCAAGCATTCTGTATGCTTTCTTGACTACCTTTTCCACTTGTGTTGCCACTTTCAAAGATCTGTGGACCTGCACACCCAGATCTCTCTAACTTTCTATATTCCTAACGGTTTTTCCATTTACTGTACATTTCCCCTCTCTGTCAGGAACACCACTAGTCACAACCTTCCATGCAGAAAAACACCCTCCTCCTGCTACCCTTTGCCTTCTACGATCGAGCCAGTTCTGTATCCATCTTACCACCTCACCTCTGATCCCGTGTGACTTCCCTTGTGTACCAGTCTGCCATGAGGCACCTTGTCAAATGCTTTACTGACATCCATGTAAACAGCATCCACTGCCCTGCCTGAAATCTATTGCTGTCATCCATTCTAACCTTTCAAAATATCTGACCTCAACTAATTCTGGCCTCTGAAGTACCCTAATTTTAATTGTTCCACTATTGGTATCCATACCTCCAGTTCCGTAGACCCTGAACTTTGGAATTATTTAAGTTTAATGATAAACGTATTCAGAGTTTCACAACTGGCGAGTTAAATTAACCAAATTGTTTTTTTATTTTTCCTCTGGGGTGATCTGGGTGCCGATACATGAATCCTGTTTTCCTAGTGAGCTGAGATTTGCTCCGTTTTAAATTGCTGAACGGGGTCTTATTACCGCCGGTTACAGATAAGACACTCCTATAAACCTACCTCTTTGACCAAGGTTTTGTACCTCTGACTTAATATCTCCTTGCATGGCTTGATATAATAAATTGTTTTATAATGCCCCTGTGGAGAACCTTGGGTTGTTTACTATGTTTAAAGTGTCATATGAGTTGTTGTAAAAGAGAACAATTATGGAACTTGCAAATGTGTTTCTACAAAATTACGCACATCAGTGACATCAGTTAGTTCCCATTAATAACCAAGTAAATAATACGGACAAGCTGGGTTGACAAATTGGAAAGTGCTTTGAGATACGTCCTCTAAATAGGTGATGGATACCATTCACATTGAAATTGTTTCTGGCAGTTTCAGTTTGGTCTCCAGCGTGGATGAACCCAGAGCACAGACTGACTCTAATTTCTACATCTCCTCTCTCAGAAGTCTGAGCTAAAATTTAATGGAAATGGAAAAATCTGCCTGTTACAATTGAGAGTGTTCTTCAGAGGTTTCAGTTTGATGACATTGCCATGGCCCTGTAACATATTTGTGAATAGAGAGCACTTAATTATGTCACCAGTTGCTAATGTGGATAATGTATTACCCTCAGTACTGTCAACACCCTCTGGAATGAGAAAGGGAAAAAGCAAAACAAGTAGCAGTTTTTCTTTGTTAATTTATGTTTTCCATTGTGTGTGAAGGCACTCAATGTTATTTTCTTCTCTTATCTCAAGGGTACAGAAGTGAAGAATTAGTTTACAGGGTCAGGGATTCACTGTTTCAGTGTTTAATGAATTTTTTGTTACTGGGTTTAACAGTAGCATTAGGTTCTGGTGCATCGTGCCAGAAATGAAAACCCAAAGGAAGAAAGCATTACCTTGAAATGTGTCGAAAGATTGCATTTGATATTTCATATTTACAAATACATATGTATTCTGTAAAACACAGTTTGAATCTGAAAGATAAAATTAATACTACTACGGAAACAAAATATTGCAGGTGTGAATTTTATGCTTGACAGGTGGGCTTGGATGTGGATGTGAAATCCACTCCTGCACAACATCACGTTAGTGATGCGATTTTGCCATGGCTGCCAATTAACACCCGCCTAGCGTGAAACGTATCCTTGAGTTGTCATGAAGACTGAATGGGACCAGGAGCTGGTCGGGCGCTGGGAACAACGGCGGCCCAGCAGGGGCTTCAAAAAGTCGCAGCTCCCTGAAGGACAGCTGGAGTTAATGAGGAGTTTCAGGGAGCTGATCGAAGAGAATTGCTGACCTTACACTTTTCAACAGTCATGTGGCGGAACTCAATGGAACATTTTCTAAGTTCATTTGTGGCCGTTTTTTCCCCACCTCTATCCAATGACATTTAGGGCACGATTCTCCGGTCTCGTTCCGCTCTCGGTCAAGCGAAACAAGGCCGGTGAATAGCGGGAGAGGCCAAAAACAAGAACCGCACCAGGCGCCAAACAGTAGGCAAAATCGGGATCCCGTCGTAGCGTGGTGAGAAAGCAATTGTCACCACTTAAGCCAATAGTTTAGCATAGTGGGCTAAACAGCTGGCTTGTAATTCAGAACAATGCCAGCAGCGCGGGTTCAATTCCCATACCGGCCTCTCCGAACAGATGCCAGAATGTGGCGACTAAGGGCTTTTCACAGTAACTTCATTAAGGCCTACTTGTGACAAGCAATTATTATTATTATTATTTCCATGCAATTAACAAGAGCCACCCCTTATCCAAAAACATCCTGCTGTCATTCATCGGTCTCCCCAGCAAGTGGCCACGCTGTCGCCGATTAGTATTCCTTTTGAAAGACGTGAACCTGGCCTTCTGTAGGGAGTCGAGGTGAGTAGCCATCTTTGCTCACAGCAAAAGAACCGGGATTTCCGGGCTTGCCATTCAGTACTCGGTGAGGGATAGGGGACCCTTGGCTGGGGCTGGGGGAACCTCCGCAGGGGTGGGCCGCCATAGGAGGGTGCGGAGAGGCACTGGGTGGGATCAACTGGGGAGCAACCACTTGCGGCACCACCATGCCAACCCCTGGATTGTTTACCTATTCGTGGGGCAACCCTTGCCCCTGCTCGTCTACCCACCGACCACCCATAACCCCCACCGACTGCTGAGACCTCTGGCCATGTAGGTGAAGGCTATCGCTAAAGAGGAATTAGCAATCATGGTTAAGTGAGCAATTCACACATCCAAAGTGGATTTCCACGGGTGGACGGGCCATGTAGCATGTGGGGCTCATTGCCTAGCATCCCGATCACATCTTGATGCATGGACACTGCGCTTGAACACTGCAAGAGGCAAAACCACGCAGCAGCCAACATCCGAACCCCCAGGTGATGGGACACAGCTCCGGGGCATGTCCATGGTCGGAGTGTGGGGGGGTGCCAAGAGGTGGGGTAGGTCTGGAAGATGGGGCAAGGGGTCGGAGGTCAGCACACATTATGGAAAAAAGTGACAGAGGCATCATAATGTTGTAGTCAGGGGTGTTTAATGTGTTTTACGTTTCCTCACTCTCCCATGGTGCCACCCTACCAAGCCCCTCCCTCCTTCCCCCAGTGTCCTCAACGTACCTGGCCCTCGTAGCTCTACCACTATGCCTAGGTGTTTCTCCAGTATGCACATCTGAGGTGGAGGCACCCAGCTGACTACCTCGTGTCGTGGCCTTCGATTCCCCTGGCGAGCATCCCCTGGGATCTCTGGGGCCAAAGGGCCCCGGCACAATTGTCGACGGCACATGCACAGCCATGCTATCCTGTCCCGTGTGGTGACTTTGAGGCGCAGCCTCATCAGAGGGGTGGAAATCTGGGGAGCTGGTGGCCACCATGGGACGGGTCTCGGTTGGCACCCAACGCCCCCTCCTCCTAGTCAGTGCTCATAGGGCCCTGGGGTTCACTTTGGGATGGAGGGGCAGCTGGTTCGATCCCCGGTTCTCTGGCCGGTTCCCCATGTCAACACCATCGACGATGCTCCTCAGTGACTGGGACATGCTCTGCAGTGCTTCGTCCATTCCATCTGAGAGTGGGATATGTCCCAAAGAACCTCATCAAGGTCAGCCTGGTATTGGGTAACATTCCCCAGCGAGCCGGACATTCTGGTGAGACCTTCAGTGCGACACCTTCGACACCTTCACTAACGGTGCTGACGCACACCAGGCTTCCCGCTGCGGTCATCACCCTAGCAGTGTTGGCCTCGGTGCCACGCAATGCCGGCGACATCTCCTGCACCCATAGCCTCTGGGACTCCTTCAAGCAGCTATGGATCTGCTGCAGTCATGCTAACATCTCCCTCTGAATGTCCTGGCTGCTCCCTATCATCTCCATTAGCACCGGTTGCCTCTGTACCACAGGCGCAGCATCAGGCTGGGACCCAGCTGGTCCTCCGACTGCTGCCTCACCTGGGGGTTCCTGCTTCACCAGATGTGCATCATCAGCACTGTGGTGTTGACCAGATCATGCCCCTGAAGCCTGACCACCAACATTTCCCACCGAGGTGTGTGTATCTGCACTGGTGGATGGTGGGGATGACAGCTGTGCCACGACTATAACGTTTGCATCCTCTGATCTCTCCTCCGAGGTGGTCTCGTGGGAGGCAGGAGAAGGTGCCACCTGGAATGGGCCGGTGTCGTTGGCTGGAGAACCTGTGGGAGAATGGGCATGTGGTCAGTGGGAGGGATGGGTCGGTCAATAAGGCAATAACAACTCACGTTTGAAAGATCCCCCGGTGGAGCCTGGTGGTTCCTCACCTCTGCGGCTTCCGCCAGACTCCGTGTGGGTGACCGATCTGCCTTTGGCCACCCCAGTCATCTCCAGGGCACGCTTGTCAATAGAGGTGAGGATTCTTGGGGTCTGGCACACCTCCGCAGTCTGGACCCTCTCCCAACGATAATGGGAGAGCTTTTCCTGAGGAGACTCAGAGAGGGCATTGTTAGTCACATGCATGGTTCACACTGATGGGAAGGCGGGTGTGAAAGAAAGGTTTGGGTGGGGGGGATTGAAGGAGGAGTCGATGGAGCGAGGGTTGGGGTTCACATGAGGAGTTGGGGGTGGATGTTCTTTTTTGAGGAGGGGGTGTTGGTGTCTACTCACTTGTGCTGCCCGGTGAAGATCGTTGACCTTTTTCGGCATTGAAGGCAAGTCCTCCTGGTCACACTCTCCGAGCTCACAGCTGCCGCCACCTCCTCCCAGGCAGCACTGGCTGCCTTATGACTTGCCCTCCCAGACCCTCAAGGGAATAGGACATCCCTCCTGGCCTCCAGTGCGTGTAGGAGCCGACCCAGATTTGTGTCGCCGAATTTTGTGGCTGGTCTCCTCGGCGCCATTGTTGCGAGCTGGCTGGGGTTGGCTGAGCAAGTGCAGCTTAAGTGCTGCTTGACCTTGTTAGCGGGGGGCTGGCGAGTGCGGTCCTGGCGAATCAGCTGGCGAGCCTTCAGTTGGAGCGCGAAGCCCTTGAGGCCTCGTTATGTGGGCCAATTAACGTTGAATTGTGTTGCCGGTCTTGTTGGGCCGAGCTCCAGGAAGCTCGCAGTAATTCCTGCTCCCTACCACACTTAGAGGTTTCCAGAGAATCGCACCCTTCATCACTTTTTTGGGCCCTGGAGAGTTTCTCACCGGTTTAGAACATAGAACATAGAACGATACAGCGCAGCACAGGCCCTTCGGCCCATGATGTTGCACCGACATGGGAAATCAAAAAACAAAAGCCATCCAACCTACACTATGCCATTATCATCCATATGCTTATCCAATAAACTTTTAAATGCCCTCAATGTTGGCGAGTTCACTACTGTTGCAGGTAGGGCATTCCACGGCCTCACCACTCTTTGCGTAAAGAACCTACCTCTGACCTCTGTCCTATATCTATTACCCCTCAGTTTAAGGCTATGTCCCCTCGTGCTCGCCATTTCCATCCGCAGGAGAAGGCTCTCACTGTCCACCCTATCTAACCCTCTGATCATTTTGTATGCCTCTATTAAGTCTCCTCTGAACTTTCTTCTCTCTAACGAAAACAACCTCAAGTCCATCAGCCTTTCCTCATAAGATTTTCGCTCCATACCAGGCAACATCCTGGTAAATCTCCTCTGTACCCGTTCCAAAGCTTCCACGTCCTTCCTATAATGAGGTGACCAGAACTGTACGCAATACTCCAAATGCGGCCGTACCAGAGTTTTGTACAGCTGCAACATGACCTCATGACTCCGGAACTCAATCCCTCTACCAATAAAGGCCAACACACCATAGGCCTTCTTCACAACCCTATCAACCTGGGTGGCAACTTTCAGGGATCTATTTACATGGACACCGAGATCCCTCTGCTCATCCACACTTCCAAGAATTTTACCATTAGCCAAATATTCCGCATTCCTGTTATTCCTTCCAAAGTGAATCACCTCACACTTCTCTACATTAAACTCCATTTGCCACCTCTCAGCCCAGCTCTGCAGCTTATCTATGTCCCTCTGTAACCTGCAACATCCTTCCGCACTGTCGACAACACCACCGACTTTAGTGTCGTCTGCAAATTTACTCACCCACCCTTCTGCGCCCTCCTCTAGGTCATTTATAAAAATCACAAACAGCAACGGCCCCAGAACAGATCCTTGTGGTACGCCACTTGTAACTGAACTCCATTCTGATCATTTCCCATCAACCACCACCCTCTGTCTTCTTTCAGCGAGCCAACTTCTGATCCACATCTCTAAATCACCCTCAATCCCCAGCCTCCGTATTTTCTGCAATAGACTACCGTGGGGAACCTTATCAAACGCTTTACTGAAATCCATATACACCACATCAACTGCTCTACCCTCGTCTACCTGTTCAGTCACCTTCTCACAGAACTCGATAAGGTATGTGAGGCATGACCTACCCTTCACAAAGCCATGCTGACTATCTCTAATCATATTATTCCTATCTAGATTATTATAAATCGTGTCTCTTATAATCCCCTCCAAGACTTTACCCACAACAGATGTGAGGCTCACCGGTCTATAGTTGCCGGGTTTGTCTCTACTCCCCTTCTTGAACAAAGGGACCACATTTGCTATCCTCCAGTCCTCTGGCACTATTCCTGTAGCCAATGGTGACATAAAAATCAAAGCCAAAGGCTCAGCAATCTCTTCCCTGGCTTCCCAGAGAATCCTAGGATAAACCCCATCAGGCCCCGGGGAATTATCTATTTTCAGCCTGTCCAGAATTGCCAACACCTCTTCCCTACGTACCTCAATGCCATCTATTCTAATAGCCTGGGTCTCAGCATTTTCCTCCACAACATTCTCTTTTTCCTGAGTGAATACTGATGAAAAATATTCATTTAGTATCTCGCCTATCTCTTCAGACTCCACACACAACTTCCCATCCCTGTAGACTGGCCCTACTCTTACCCTAGTCATTCTTTTATTCCTGACGTACCTAGAGAAAGCTTTTGGGTTTTCCTTGATCCAACCTGCCAAATACTTCTCATGTCCCCTCCTTGCTCGTCTTAGCTCTCTCTTTAGATCCTTCCTCGCTACCTTGTAACTATCCATCGCCCCAACTGAAACTTCACACCTCATCTTCACATAGGCCTCCTTCTTCCTCTTAACAAGAGATTCCACTTTGGTAAACCACGGTTCCCTCGCTCGATGCCTTCCTCCCTGCCTGACCAGTACGTACTTATCAAGAACACGCAGTAGCTGTTCCTTGAACAAGCTCCACATATCCAGTGTGCCCAACACTTGCAGCCTACTTCTCCAACCTACCCCTCCCAAGTCATGTCTAATGGCATCATAATTGCCCTTCCCCCAGCTATAACTCTTGCCCTGCGGGGTATACTTATCCCTTTCCATCACTAACGTAAACGTCACCGAATTGTGGTCACTGTCCCCAAAGTGCTCACCTACCTCCAAATCTAACACCTGGCCTGGTTCATTACCCAAAACCAAATCCAATGTGGCCAACAAGAGGTTGGCCTGTCAACATATTGTGTCAGGAAACCCTCCTGCATACATTGTACAAAAAAACGACCCGTCTAATGTACTCGAACTATATCTTTTCCAGTCACTATTTGGAAAGTTAAAGTCTCCCATAATAACTACCCTGTTACTTTCGCTCTTATCCAGAATCATCTTCGCCATCCTTTCCTCTACATCCCTATAACTATTAGGAGGCCTATAGAAAACTCCCAACAGGGTGACCTCTCCTTTCCTGTTTCTAACCTCAGCCGATACTACCTCGGAAGAAGAGTCCCCATCTAGCATCCTCTCCGCCACCGTAATACTGCTCTTGACTAGCAGCGCCACACCTCCCCCTCTTTTGCCTCCTTCTCTGAGCTTACTAAAACACCTAAACCCCGGAACCTGCAACAACCATTCCTGTCCCTGCTCGATCCATGTCTCCGAATTGGCCACAACATCGAAGTCCCAGGTACCAACCCATGCTGCCAGTTCCCCTACCTTATTTCGTATACTCCTGGAATTGAAGTAGACACACGTCAAACCACCTACCTGAACACTGGCACCCTCCTGCGAAGTCAAATCTGTGCTCCTGACCTCGAGACTCAATCTCGCGTACCCTAAAACTACAATCCAGGTTCCCATGCCCCTGCTGCATTAGTTTAAACCCCCCCAAAGAGCACTAACAAATCTCCCCCCCAGGATATTTGTGCCCCTCAGGTTCAGATGTACACCATCCTGTCTGTAGAGGTCCCAACTTCCCGAGAAAGAGCCCCAGTTATCCAGAAATCTGAATCCCTCCCGCCTGCACCATCCCTGTAGCCACGTGTTTAATTGCTCTCTCTCCCTATTCCTCATCTCATTATCACGTGGCACGGGCAACAACCCAGAGATAAGAACTCTGTTTGTTCTCGTTCTGAGCTTCCATCCTAGCTCCCTGAAAGGCTGCCTGACATCCTTGTCCCCTTTCCTACCTATGTCGTTAGTGCCAATGTGGACCACGACTTGGGGCTGCTCCCCCTCCCTCTTAAGGACCCGGAAAACACGATCCGAGACATCACGTACCCTTGCACCTGGGAGGCAACATACCAAACGTGAGTCTCTCTCGCTCCCACAAAATCTCCTATCTGTGCCCCTGACTATCGAGTCCCCAATTACTAATGCTCTGCTCCTCTCCCCCTTCCCTTCTGAGCAACAGGGACAGACTCCGTGCCAGAGGCCCGTACCCCGTGGCTTACCCCTGGTAAGTCCGTCCCCCCCCCCACCCCCCCCCCCCCCCCGTTCCCCCCACAAGTATCCAAAGCGGTATACTTGTTACTCAGGGGAACGACCGCAGGGGATCCCTGCACTGACTGCTTCTTCCCAGTCCCTCTTGCAGTTACCCATCTATCTCCAATCTTTGGTGTAACTAATTCCCTGAAGCTGCTATCTATGACCCCTTCTGCCTCCCGAATGATCCGAAGTTCATCCAACTCCAGCTCTAGTTCCCTAACTCGGTCTTGGAGGAGCTGGAGATGGCTGCACTTCCTGCAGGTAAAACCAGCAGGGACACTAACGGCATCCCTCACCTTTAGCCCACACTTTGAATATTTTTCAGCACTGGGGAGCTGAAGTCAGAGATAGGGCCGTCATTTTGAAAGGATGCCCCAATCTCTATGTGAGCTTGTGGGTCCCCCTCACTCCTCACCCATGGGCAATGTCACCCCCGCACATACATGGGCAATTCCTCACCCCCCCCCCCTCAAGTGAGGACACCCAGCTATGGGGTACCTGGGAGTCCCCCCCCCCCCGCCCTACAGGCCCCCCTTCCAGGACTCCCAACCATCGCCCCCCAATCTCCCAAAGGCCCCTACTTATCTGCCATGCTCCTCCGCCCCTCCCCCCCCCCTTCAACCACCCTCACCCCTCATTTGATGGGAATAGCCCCCCTCGGGCCCTGACCTTTGGCACTGCACCCTGGCAGTGCCAAGGTGGCATACCAAGGTGCCAGTTGGGCAGTGCCAAGGTTCCCGCATTCTAGGGGGCGGGCCAGGGAACCACTCTGCACTGACCCTGACCACCCAAGGGTCTCTAATAGCCTGGGAGACCCTCTCCAGGTGCCATCCTGCCTGGTCCACGTTCGAGTGGGCCAGTGCTGAACGGCGCCCAGCTGTGGTCTCTCTGGGGAGGCTTGTAAATCCCAGGAGGCCTGTGGATCCGGGCAAGCTTGCTGAAATCAGTTTAAAACCAAATTCGGCAAACGCCGTTTTGGTATGATTCTGACTCCGACAGCTCGCGGGTTGTACCCAAATCCTGTGAGGCATGGAGACTGCCTGGTAACCCGCGGGAGGCCTCTCCTGGCATCCACCAGCTGCACCGCGCTCCATCGAGAGCGCAGGTCGGCCAGTGGATCACGCCCATAGTGTCAGCAGGCAGGAGGGCAAGTTTGGTAGACATTCTGACTCACCCCGCCACCTTTCAGCTGAATGCCTCGGAATTCAGGCGGGTCATTTTGATGCCACACGATAGCAGGAGGAAGACATAGAAAATAGGTGCACGACTAGGCCATCCAGCCCTTCGATCTTGCACCACCATTCAATATGATCATGCCTGATCATACAAATTCAGTATCCCACTCCCGCTTTCTCCCCATATCCCTTGAACCCTTTAGCCACAAGGGCCATGTCCAGCCCCCTCCTTAATATAGCCAACAAATTGGCCCCAACAGCTTTCTGTGGTAGAGAATTACACATGTCCACAACTCTCTGAGAGAAGAAGTTCTCCCTCATCTCAGTCCTGAATGGCTTACCCTTTATTCAAGAAGGCAATGGACCTGACCTTTGGCCTTGGTGGCAGCCCAGGTTAAAGCCATGATGGCTCCAGTGCCGCTACCGGGGGGGGGGGGGGGGGGGGGGGTGCGTGCTGCACCGAGATGCTGCACTCGCAAGCATATCCTTGAATCACTGCAGGTGATGTTGCACAGGTGATCTCCCATTCCATTATTTGTTAAGCTGTTCATAGGTATGACTGTTAACATCTTATAATGTTAAGCTCATTGTAAGTGCCAAGAGCATATAAGTGTTTATTTTGTGTTAATCATTTGAGTATGCTTCACTTGTTTTATACCTGCAGGCACACCAGTGCCTCATGCTGGGTGTGACGGGCTGTAAACTTTATTGTACGGTTATCTACTGGACTTTGGGTTCAATGGAATGGGTCATTTCAAACATTTAATAAGGAGGAGGCGTCCCTGGCATGAGATGGAAAATGTGCCTTGGCATCCCAGCTAAAGGTGTGTTGAATCAGGACCTCCCTGGTGCCCCTGCCTTCCTGAAGGTTCCAGAAGTCGGGCAGCACAGCGGCGCAGTGGCTAGCACAGCTGTCTCACGGCACCGAGGTTGCAGGTTCGATCCTGCCTCTGGGTCACTGTCCGTGTGGAGTTTGCACATTCTCCCCGTGTTTGCGTGGGTTTTGCCCCCACAACCCAAAGATATGCCGGGGAGGTGGATTGGCCACATTAAATTGCCCCTCAATTGGAAAAATTGAATTGGTAATCTAAATTGAAAAAGAAGGTTCCAGAAGTCTGCCTCCACATCCTCACCATGTTCTTCCCCAGGCTTCTCTCCTGATCCACCGCTGGAGTCATCATCTAAGGCCTGTGTAGCTGCCTCAATATCCTTATCCTCCAGTGAGGCCCCCCATGGCAAGGACAGATTATGGAGAGCGCAGTATGCAACAACTATAAGAGATATAGGCTGTGGAGGGTATTGCAGTACTCCCCCTGAACGGTCCAGGCATCTGAATCGCATCTTCAATAGTCCAATGTTCCAATCGCCACCTTTGTGGAGGTGTGACTCCAATTATACCTCTCCTCCACTTCCGTCCTTGTCGGAGAGGTATCATAGGCCACCTTTTCAATGGATATCCGCTGTCATCCAGCAGCCATCCACCTAACTGCGCTGTAGCCACAAAAAGCTTAGGCACCTCTGAGGGTCAGAGAATGTATACATCGTGGGAGCTGCCAAGATATCTTTACAGACTTGCAGAATCTGTGGGTGCGATCCAACGGCCATGCTGCACCAGAAAAGCAGCTCTCTGCGGCGCAGTGTGGCCGATGGAAACCAACATACTCTGCTCCTGGGAACCACCCAGCTCGCTCGCCACTCCTTACACGATCTTGCGATGAGGCGAGATCACTTTTTGGCAAATCTGCATTTGAGAGTGAGCCTCGCTCTAATGTGCAGTTCCCAAGATACCTGAGGCTTTGGGATTCAATCCGTCCACCTCAGAAACCTCGGGCATGCACCATTCAGCACTGGTCCTCACAAACGAGGACCTGACGTGATGTGGGGGGGGTTCCAACTGGCATGGGCAATGCAAGGCACCCAAAGAGTCGTGAGCCTGTGGAATTCATTACCACCGGAAGTATTTGATGCTAAAACATTGAATATATTCAAGAGACAGCTAGATATAGCACTTGGGGTGAATGGGATCAAAGTTTATGGGGAGAAAGCAGGATTAGGCTATTGAGGTGGATGATCAGCCATGATCGTGATAAATGGCGGAGCAGGCTCAAAGGGCCAAAAGCCCTCCTCCTGCTCCTATCTTCTATGTATCTATGTGCCAGGCTGGCACTGCCAAAGTGCCAAGCTGCCCTTTACTTTTGCGCGTGTAATCGGGCCAGGGATGCCTGGTGTGGGTTTTTCGAGGCGGGGGCGCAGGGACCCTTCCATAGTGCGAACCAGCTGTGGGGGAGGGAGGGCAAGGATCATTTTGGGGGCCTTTGAGATCAAGATGCCATTTTTAACTTGTCCCGATCTCTCGCTACAAAGGGGAACTCCGCTTGTTTCCTGCCGCTCACATGGCTATTCAACATGACTCGCATTGATTAAGGGGCCTATTCAGGGAGCCCTGCTTTGTACAATGGGGAGTTCCATTCGCCAGAACTCCCCACTGTACAAAACGGGGCTCCCTGTTCAGCCCCTTATTCAACACGAGTTACATTGAATAGTGTTATGGGTCCGGGTTTACAGAACCCCAAAGTGTTTCATGGAGTTCAACCGACCCACAACTTTTAATAGATTGTGGTGTGGGAAGCACACGGCGTACTCTCCAGGTGTGATACTGCAGAACTGGACAAATGGTTTTTAAAACAAAACAATGTTTATTCTATGAACCTCAAGTTAACCTTTTAAAAACAAACATTGAATATCTTAACACCCATTACTTCAAAGATAACCCCAAAAGACGACAACACTAAATAATCCTTCAAACTGTTCCTTTAAACATCCAAAAGACTTCAAACCTTCAAAAACAGACCTGAGGTTGCATTCAATATATTTATAGTCTTTGGATTTGCAGACATTAACAGACCAGCTCTGTGTTTCTTCCTGCAGCTCTCAGCAAAACACACATACACTCCCAGCTGCCTTCTGAAACTGAAACTCAAAAAAACAGAAGTGAGCTCAGCTCCCCCCACCCTCTGACATCACTTCAGTAATATGATCAGCTCCATTTCTTAAAGGTACATTGCTTAAACATCCACTTCTTAAAGGTACTCTCACATGACACCTCCCCCCAAGAAAAAAAACCCCATCAACTTCAAGATGGTTTCATTTTTCACCTCTGCACCCTCAATTAAGAAATGCAAACAGTAAAAACACTTTACCGGTTCAAAAAAAACAACACACGCAAACAGGTATAATAATAGTCCATTGTTTTTTCTCGTTCTTTTTCCTCCAACCGAAATCCTTCCGTTCATCACATTTGTGACAAAGCATCGGCTATCATGTTTTCCCGTCCTGCCACATGTACTATTTTTAAATGAAATGGCTGTCACAATAAATTCCAGCGAAACAGCCTCGCATTGTTATGCCGGAATCGCTCCAAATACGTCAACAGATTATGATCAGTATATATAATGGTGTCAGACGGATTGCTGGTCACATAAATGTGAAAATGTTGCAAAGCCAACACCAAATTCGAAGTCTCCTTCTCAATCGTTGAATACTTTTTCTGGTGAGAATTCAATTTCTTTGAAAAATAACTAACAGGCCGCTCTAGACCTTCATCGTCGTCTTGTGGAAGCACCGCACCTACGCCCACTTCACACGCATCAACAGCCACCTTGAATGGTTTGGTATAATTTGGGATGACTAACACAGGAGCAATGGTTAACACAGCCTTCAGGCCGTCAAATGCCTGTTGACACTCCACTGTCCACTGGAATTTGTTACGCTTGTTGAGCAAGTCCGTCAGTGGAGCGATCACACTGCTTTGGTACAAATTTCCGGTAAAATCCACTCATGCCAAGAAATCGCATTATTTCCCGTCGTCTCGAGGGTATCAGAAACTCCCCAATAACTTTCGTTTTCACATCCCGTGGGACCAATTGACCCAGTCCGATTGTATGGACAAGGAAAGTGACTTGGGCTTTTCCAAATTCACTTTTGGCTAGGTTTATCACCAAACCCGCCTCCTGAAGTTGATCGAATAACTCCATACGATGTTTTAAATGTTCTTTCCATGTCTGGCTGAAAACTACCCAATCGTCGCTATATACCGCACAATTGGGTAATCCTGAAACAACTATTAGTTAACCGTTGAAATGTGGCTGGGGCGTTTTTCATGCCAAATGGTATAACTTTGAATTGGTATATACCATCTGGAGTCACAAAAGCTGAAATCTCCTTCGCCCTTTCGGATAAAGGTACCTGCCAGTAACCTTTAAGTAAATCCAATTTGGAAATAAAAGCGGATTGTCCCACTTTCTCAATGCAATCCTCCAAACGTAGGATAGGATAAGAGTCCGTTCTTGTAACTGCATTCACCTTTCGAACACAACCGTTGGGTACCGTCTGGTTTAGGTACCATCACGATGGGTTAGCTCCACTGGCTGCAACCCACTTCAATTATGCCATTTTTAAGCACACTCTCAATCTCTTTGTTAACCTGTGCCAATTTTAAAGGATTAAGTCTGCTGTTGTTTGTTGTTTGATAGGAACAGCATTTCCCACATCTACATCATGTTTTGCCATTTTTCCCAATTTGTCTCTACAAACGTGCCCATGTGATATCAATAACTCTTTCAGGTCAGTTTGTTTTTCCTCTGGAAGATAACTCAACAATTTATCCCAATTTTTAAGAACATCCTCATTTTCCAATTTAATTTGAGGTATTTCAAATTCAGTCATCTGAATTTGGTTTGTTACTTTGAGTTAGAATCATTAAAATCTCCTTTTTCTCTCCTTCCCTTTCAAAGTACCTTTTAAGCATATTCACATGACACACTCGATGAGTCTTCTTCCTATCTGGTGTTTTTACCACATAATTCACCTCACTTAATTTCCTTTCAATCTGATAGGGTCCACAAAACCTAGCTTTTAAAGGTTCACGTACCACTGTTATCAACACTAAAACTTTATCTCCACTGGCAAAACTACGAACTTTGGATTTCTTGTCCGCTACCCGTTTCATCACATTTTGTGCAACTTTCAAATGTTGTCTAGCCAATTCACCTGCTCTGTATAATCGTTCCCTAAAATTTGACACGTAATCCAATAGTGTAACTGCCGATTTCTCACTCACCAATTTTTCTTTAATCAATTTAAGTGGTCCTCTTACCTCATGACCAAAGATTAGTTCAAAAGGACTAAATTTGGTTGACTCATTAGGTGCATCCCTAACTGCAAACAGTACGAATGGAATTCCTTTATCCCAATCCTCTGGATAATCTTGACAATAAGCCTTCAACATTGTCTTTAATGTCTGATGCCACCTTTCTAATGCTCCCTGCGATTCTGGATGGTATGCAGTTGATTTAAATTGTTTTATTCCTAAGCTATCCATAACTTCTTTGAATAGCTTTGAGGTAAAATTTGATCCTTGATCCAATTGAATTTCTGTGGGTAATCCATATCTAGTAAAGAATTTAAGTAACTCCTCCACAATCTTTTTAGCTGTAATATTACGCACTGGAATGGCCTCTGGAAACCTAGTAGACACCTCCATTATAGTCAAAAGATATTGATTCCCACTTTTTGTTTCAGGAAGCGGTCCTACACAATCAATTAGGACCCTTGTAAAAGGTTACTCAAATGCTGGAATGGGTAGTAAGGGTGCTGGTTTTATCACTGCGTGAGGTTTCCCTATCACTTGACATGTGTGACATGATTGACAAAATTTAACTTCATCTTTATGTAGTCCAGGCCAATAAAAATGTTTCTGGATTTTAGCTTGAGTTTTCCTTATCCCCAAATGACCTCCCACTGATACCTCACGTGCCACTCGCAGCACCTCCTTTCTATACCTTACTAGCAATACTACTTGATGAATTTCTGCCCACTTTTCATCCGCCTGCATATGTACAGGTCTCCATTTTGTTATCAAGACATCACTTTTACGGTAATAACACTCTGGTATACTCTCAGATTCCTCTTCCGTATATGCTTTCTGATATATCCGTTGTATTTCTACATCTTTTTGTTGTGACTCCGCCAATTTTCCTGAACTAAAAATATCCGCCTCATCTTCCACCTGTTCTTGTTCTTTTTCAACCATCTGATCAAAAATCGTTTCTGATAATTGCACTTCAACTTCTTCTTCACTCTTTGATTTCTCCTCTTGTCTTAACCTGTGACTTTGCGACCTTGTTACTACACAATCCGGAGAAATCCCAGGATATTCGTCCTTCAACACTTCAGTTGTCTGATTTTCCACTGGCTTATCAACTACAGTAGGCATCACTCCCACTTGCAATCCAGCTATATCATTACCCAAGATAAACTGTATTCCTGGACAAGATAGTTTCTCTATTACTCCTACTACCACTTCACCACTCTTCACTGGACTTTCCAACCTTACCTTATATAATGAAATGCTACTCCTCGCACCCTGAATTCCACGTATCACCACCTTTTCTGGCAACATTCTTCCCAAACTACATAATTCCTCATCTCTTACCATTAAAGATTGACTAGCTCCTGTATCTCTTAAAATTGTGACTTCTTTACCTGCTCCTCCTGATACACATGAGTAAACTTTACCCACACAAGTAAATTCTTTAAAGACATCTGGCACCTTCTTATCAATTCCTTCTTGAACAGGCTGTACAATCATTTGCACCTCCTTCGCTTCCCTTGGGCTTTCCTTTACACTCTAACAAATCCCACTGTCTTATCCTGTTTTACCACATCAGCCTTCCCAGTGCTTTTCTTCAACCACCAACACTGTGACTTTACATGGCCTAGTTGATTACAGTGAAAACATTTGAAACTTTTCATTTCTCTTCCACCCTTCTGGATTTGTTTTAAATCTGAGGTACACCCTCTTTATTATCTCCCATCAGATCACCGTTATCTTTATCACTTGAGTATTTCTCATGTCCCCAGTTTCTATCCCTCACCGGCTGAAACTGATGTCGGAAACCAAACCTTGATTTATGAACTAATTCATAATCATCTGCCATTTCCGCTGCTAATCTCGCAGTTTTAACCCTCTGCTCTTCCACATGAGTTCTCACTACATCAGGAATTGAATTTTTAATCTCTTCCAAAAGTATAATTTCAAAGCCCTTATCCACCTATCAAAATTACTCTGTTTGAGCCTTTCAAACTCCATGTATGTTTGACCAAATTCTTTCTTTAAATTTCTAAATCTTTGTCTGTAAGCTTCAGGCACTAGCTCATATGCACCTAAGATGGATTTTTTCACCTCCTCATACGTCCCAGATACCTCCTCCGGTAGTGATGCAAACAATCCACTAGCTCTACCTACCAGCTTTGTTTGAATCAGTAATACCCACATGTCCTGTGGCCATTTCATTTGTTTCGCTACCTTCTCAAATGAAATGAAAAAGGTTTCTACCTCCTTCTCGTCAAACCTTGGCAATGCTTGGACATATTTAAATAGATCCCCACCAAGTCTTCGACTATGATGCTCCACTATCCTCATCAATCTCATCCAACTGATCTTTGTCTGTGAGACCTGAACTGCACCCACTGGTGCGCTTTCGGGGGGGGGTCCAAAAATATCCATGCCTGGAACCAGCTTTAGCCAGTGCGTCGGCTTTCACATTTCCAGTGGGGGAGGAACGATGGTGACTGTGGACTTTGATTATCCACAAAGTCCAGTTCTGGGCTCTCTCTAAAATGTGACGGAGCAATGGGGCTGAGGGGAAGGGTTTTCCGTCTGCGGAAACAAATCCTCTTGCTTTCCACAGGGGCAGGAATTCCGTGAGGCTGTTGCAGACATAGAGGCTGTCCGAGTATATGTCTGCTGGGCTGGGGAAGGAATCTGGGTGTTCCACTATATACGCGATGGCCGCGAGCTCTGCTGCCTGCGCGCCTAAGTGTCCTGGAAGTTTTATCGATATTTCCTCAAAGGCGCGTCTCTGCGCGTCCTCGACATATATACCGCAACCTGTTATGCGCGTCCCATCCAAGACTGTGGAAGATCCATCCACATAGATCTTTATGGGCTTACACGTGTCCGTGTGCTAGGGGCTCTGAGTTGAACTTCCTATCTGTCTGGGGGGCGTTTTAGCAATACAGGGGCCTGTGTTGTGGTGTGGAGAGATAATCTCACAGTCATGGGGGGTTCCGGGGTACTGTAAGTTGTCGGCTAAAAAGGTGTGAGTCTTTGTTCGTTTAACAGTGATGTCCCGTCCCTGCAAGAGAAGGGTTCACCTAGCTGCTCTAATCTGACTGACTGTACTGTCCTTGAGTCGTCCGTCCAGTAAAAGTTGGGTGGGGGTGTGTTCGGTCGGAATGGTGATGGGGTTCAGTCCGGTAATGTATGAAAAATGCTGCACTGCCCAAAATACTGCGAGTCTCACAGGCTGAAAATCCCTGCTCCACAGCATCTAAAATTCTGGAGACATGAGCTAAGGGCCTTAACTGGTCGTGCCGTTCCTGGAGGAGCACGGCCGAAAGGGTGCGGTCTGTGGTCGCTACCTCTATGGCGTAAGGGGAAAGCGGGTCTGGAACTTGTAGTGCGGGGGCGGCTTTGAGTGCCTGTTTTAAAGAATCCACAGCATCCGTATGCTGCGGAAGCCACTCCCAGGGGGCTCCTTTCGTTAGGAGGTCTGAGAGGGGTGCTGCCTTGCTGGCGAAACCGTCAATGTGGTTTTGGCAGTAGCCAACCAGTCCTAAAAACGACCAGAGGGCTGAAACGTTCTGGGGAAGGGGCAATTTAGCAATCGAGTCAATCCTTTTATGCTCGATCTCGTGTTTACCATGTGTGTTAATTGTTCCCAAATATATCACTTTTTCTTCCAAAATCTGGGCCTTTTTGGGGTTGACTTTACAACCGATTGAGTGTAATAGTTCCAGGAGTTCGGACAGAAGCTCAATGTGCTCTTCATTGGTGTCTGTCTGCAGTAGTAGGTCGTCTACATACTGAACCAGACATTCGGGGCGAGAGAATTTGGCTAAACCATTTGCCAGCTGTCGGTGGAAAATGGAGGGGGAGTTGTGGAAGCCTTGTGGCAGGCATGTCCACAAGTACTGCTGTGCTTTAAAGTTGAAGGCAAATTTGTACTGGCACGCCTTTGCCAATGGAATGGACCAGAATCCATTACTGACGTCCAAAATCGTAAAGAATCGGGAATTGAGTCCCTGCTTGAGCATGGTCTCGGGACTTGTTGCTACTGTGGGGGCTGCTGCGGGGGTGATTTTGTTGAGTTCCCGGTAATCGATGGTCAGTCGCCATGATCCATCGGGCTTTCTCACTGGCCAAATCGGGGCATTATTAGTGGAGGCTACTGATCTAAGTGCACCTTAGATGTACTTATAATCTAAGTATAAGTACTTAGATTATAATAAGTATATAATCTAATAAGCTTTCTATTACCTTTGAGAATTCTCCCTCTGCCTCATGGGGAAATCCATACTGTTTTTGGGGTCTAGGGTCAGGTCCTGTTACTTGTACGGAGCCAGTCATCCGTCCACCGTCATGCTTGTGGGTCACGAATGCTGCCCTGTTCTTTTGCAGAACTGCCCTAACCTACTTGTCCGTACTAAGCGTGGTCGGGTTGAACCAAAATTCACCTACTGCGCTAATTTTGTTCGCGTACTCTCCTATGTTGAGCGTTGCGGGGGCTCTTGCGGATTTTGCCATCTTCCAGACACACTGGTTGGCTGGATCGAATGAAAGATTATGGGAATTCATGAAATCGATTCCCAGAATGTGTTCTGCTGTGTGGGGCAGGTCAACTAAAACCACGGGGTGCTTGGTGGTGATGTTACCGATTTGAATAGGTACAGAGGCTGTGATGTGTCCCTGCTCTGAATGGCCTGTAAAGCCGCTGAGGGTGATAGTGGCTGTAGTGGGCCACATGTCTTTTTGAAACAGGGTGGAGGAATTTATCGTAGTCCTGTGTCCCAGAGAAATTCGATGGGCTGTCCCCGAATTTACACTGCAACTACCGGTCGTCCGGACCTATCCCAAAGCGTGTCGCAGACCGAACTGGGGGAGCCCGTACACCGTCAGTCCATTCCGGTCAAGTCCGTCTGATCCGAACGGGCGCTAACGCTATGAATGGGCTCTGTCTTTTTCTTACTGAGTGCCTGTCTGCTGAGCTCTCTGTGGCTTTTTAGGGGCATTGCACTCTCTTGCGAAGTGTCCCAACTGTCCGCAGTTGTAACACTCCTGTGACTTGGGTGGGGAGCTGTTCTTTCCTTCATTCACCCATGCGGGGTTCTGGTGTGTTTCTACTGCCTGCATATCTGCTCCGGCCTGCTTTTCCTCGGGATTCTTGACTGCGGGCTTACTTTGTATAGATTGCTCCCAAGCGCGGGACAATCTTTTCACTACCCACTTCTCGTTATGGGCCTCCGCTGAGGGATCATAACTCGCGCAAGCTTTCTGTCCTGTTTCTGTGGCATGGGAGATAAGGGTGCGGGTCCATTTGGCCATGTTGTCTGGGGCCAAATGGGCACGGTTTAAGTCTCCAAAAACTGCTGCAAAGTGGATCCACAGGCGTCCAGCAAACGCTGTGGGGTACTCGGATTTCTTTTGCCTACATCTGTTGAGGCCATCTACGGGGTCACCCCGGTTACACCCGATCGCATCCAGGATCGCGGTATGCATTTCTGCATTCTGTGGGTCGGGAAGGGCTGCTGCTACTGAAGGATCTAAACTTAAAACCGTGAGCTTTACATGCTCTCGCTCATCCAGACCATACATGGTCGCCTGATGCTTAACTGTGGCAAAGAAATGGTGGGGGTCTGAGGTGGGGAGGAATGGTGTGATCTTATCGCACACGCCCCGTAATTGGGTCACTGTTGAGGGGGTGGAGTATAGAAATTCCGCATCGTCCGATGTGGCTATGCGGTGGGTGGTTACTGGGTTCATTGGAGCTTGAACTATCTGCTGTGTGGGGGGTTGGGGCACTTTCCTTTTTTGTGGCTTTCCCTGCGCACATGTTCCCTGAACATATCTCTGCACTGTTTCGTTCAATTCGTCCCAATCAGGGCTGTCTTCCTGATCTAATTTTTCTCCGAAGGTTTCCTGGAAACCTTTCTGAACTGAAAGCAACGATTGCAGCTCTGCAATCTGCTTCCGGCAATTTGTGTGATCTAATGTGCTTTGTCTTTGTTCTGTGGTGGCAGCATGGAGTGCTCTTAATGCTGAGGTCACTACACTGTCTCTGTAATGCCTCTACCTGCTTTTCTGTTTCTTCACGTACCAGGACTGCACGTTGCGTGTCCTGATAGGCCTTTTCGTATTGAGACTGGAAGCTGCTTAAGTGCGCCAGACAAGATTGGTGTGCCCTTTTGGCATCCTCCACCTCTACATCTTTTGCTGCCAATTTCCTTCTCGATTCCAAATTCTCCTTTTCTACCTCGCTTACATCGACCGTACTCATTCGATGTATGCCTCTTTCCGGAGCGACCTAACGACATCCTCTGTGCCTCGCAATTGTGCCAAGCAGGACACGATTGCCATCGGCTTGCGAGCTTTCCCGAAGCTCTTTTTGTGGACCTCGCTCAGGTTCTCCCACCAAGTATGTCCTGTACTCCCGGGACCTGATTCCTCGTTGTCACAGAATTCATTCCATCCTTTCCCTTTGAGATATTTCCTGATCTCTTCCTCCCAAATGGGACATTGTCCCACTCTACTGCTGCTGGTCGCTGCGACCACAAATTTCTCTGGGTTCATTAGGCGCTGCATTGCCATCTTTCCTATCCGAATGCTGCTCCTCAAACTTTGGGACAGGGGTATTAATCCGAATGCTGCTCTTCCAATTTGGGACAGGGGTATTAAGGCGGTGCTGTAAATACAGGTACGGCTTTCGCTACTTTCTTCCGACAGTTTTGTCACAACAAAAAATCTATCAGTTTTACCTTATAGCCCTGTTAGTTACGCATGCATATACACACTTCCGAATTATGAGTCTTGATCAAAACTTGTGGTTTTCTGTTTCCAATTGGATCTCTAATTCAAATTCTGGGTTCTCCCGGAGCGGTTTTCCACTTCTAGATCAGGTCCCGTCAGGATGTCGCCAAATAATGTTGCTAATTTTCTCCTTGGTTCAATTGCTCTGTTTTATTACCTTTGCTCTCGAGTCGCCAGGTATCTTTATGATACCGCCACAAGGTTCAAGTCCGAGCAATTATCAATAATCCAATACACCGATTAGTAAGATTTAAATCAAAGCACATTTATTATACACAGTAATCACTACTCATGCATAAATTCTACACCTAAGCTACTTCTACAACTAACAGGCCTATACTTAACTTGGAACTGGCCACCTGGTCAGGGAAACAAATGGCCTTTCGTTCGGGTTCTGAGCCTGCGGGGTTCGAAGTTGGTACAGATTGATAGCTAGGAGCGCTTATCTCGTAGCGAGCGTTGAAGTAAGACTTACAGGTTCGATCGGCTGCTGAAGAGCGACAAGAGCTGGAAGAGCTGGAAGCGAGCCGGAGAAGAAGAGCGCGACTTGAACTTGGGGCTCAATTCTGATAGTCCCCAGGGGCTTCCCGCCTTTCAGGGCGGACCCTGTACCTGGTCCCAAGTGATTTGACTTTGTCCCAATCACTTGGTTCGATTTTCTCCAATGCTGGAGCGGTTCCCAGATCG
Organism: Scyliorhinus torazame; assembly: GCF_047496885.1. Classification (NCBI taxonomy): domain Eukaryota; kingdom Metazoa; phylum Chordata; class Chondrichthyes; order Carcharhiniformes; family Scyliorhinidae; genus Scyliorhinus; species Scyliorhinus torazame. The sequence goes on from NC_092709.1 coordinate 119,833,770, forward strand.
ATGGGCGGTCTTGAGGTGGTCGTTCACCTCCTTTTGTTTAGGCTTCTGCTGGCGCCGAAGAGTCTGGTTTTGCTTTGTGTGTCTAAATGTTGCTTATTGTTCCCGGGGATTGCTCATTAGTATGCAGATGGCTGGTGTTTTGTTATGCTGGTGGTTGCTGGTATCGATCTTGTCTGGCCTTTCCAGAGGTAAATACACAGCCAACCTGCAGCTGCTCGTTTTTGTCCTGTTGGCTGACTTTCCCATCAGCCTTTGCCATTCGCCATTTTAAATCGGGAGTTGGCCACTTTAAGTGGCTACAATTGTGAGCTATGGGGGGTTGGTGTGGCAGGGGGGGTGGGGCGTGGCAGTGAGGGCACCCAGTCAACGAGTGTCACTGTGTAGAATCAGGGGCCGAAGTGGGTGGTCAGTGGGTGCACAGCAAGATGGCCATCGTAATGGCGTTCGCTCCCTGGGTACCGCCTCAGTCCCATGGGTGGGTCACCCTGGCCGCTCGGCCAGTCCCCCCCTGTCCCCCCCCCGCTCCTCCGGCCCTGGCAGGGCCCACCGCAGCCAGCACTGCCAGTGTCTGCAGCTCCTCTCTCTCTCTCAGCAGCCAGCACACCAGGATCACGCCATGTTCATGATTTTTCAGACCACACGTGGACTGTGCTGTCAGGAACCCAGCCCATCGGAGGCAGTGAACCTGGGGTGGGCCCATGAATGATATGCCAATTTTGTTTAAACACTGCGCGGCCGCGGTGCATTTATGCCATTTTCGGAGTGCTGGAGAATCACGACTCGGCGTCAAATGGGCGCCTTCTGCAAATTTGGCATCGGAGGCTATTCTCTGGCCATTCTTGTTTCCCGATTTTGGCGGAGGCCGATGGAAAATCTCCATTTGGGAGAATAGTCTCCCAAATGGGGAATCCAGCTCCAGGTTTCCCTCATGTGTGAGTCTCTTCCGGGGGGCATGATTCTCAATTCCATATCAGCAGTTATCTGATGCAACATGCCCCATGTGGAGGCGGAATTCTCTGGCTCGGCAGCCGACCATTGTGGGGAGCCTCACACTGCTGGGAAATCCCCAGGCATGGACGTGGGGCTGGTGCAATGAAGAATCCCGACAGTGGAAAATCCAGCCCAGGATCTTTCAGAATTGGGTGTGACACTTCGGAATCTGGGATCCCTGCCATTTACAATGGTCCCCGGAGTCACCACAAGTCCAATAAAATTAGTCCAAAATCCAAAAGGTGATTATTTTAATTAAATGGTTCCAGTAACATCTGTCTTACATACGGAGTGAAAATAAGAAGTAATTTGGGCCTCCAGAAGAGTTCTTGAGCACCTTGCCACTAGGGATGGTTTGTCATGGCCGGTCTGCCTGGCCTGTCTTTGTGCTGGGGGTGGGGGGGCCCGGGGGAGGCCCGCGCAGACGCTGGGGGAGCGTGAGGACTCCGCACGGACGGTGGCCCAGCGGGGAATCGAGCTAGGACCCTGGTGCTGTGGAGCCACAGTGCTGTCCACTTGTGCTACCGTGCTGCCCTAAAAATTTTGGTTGATCAGGGAGAGCCAGCATGGATTCGTGAAGCGACAGTCATGCCTGACTAATCTGACTGAATTTTTTGAAAAAGTGATTACGGTAGTCTGTGGATGTCATGAACCTCCAGAAGGCATTCGATATTATCCCACACAAGAGACTGTTAACTAAAGTGGAAGCCCACGGAGTTGAGGGCAAGTTATTGATATGTTTAGGAAATTGGTTGAGTGGCAGGTAACAGAGTGGGGATAATGGATAATTACTCGAATTGGCAGGAGGTGACTAGTGGTGTCTCACAGGAAACTGTGTTGGGGCCTCAATTATTCGCACTGTTCTTAATTACTTGGATGAAGGCATAGAAAGTCACCTATCCAAATTTGCCGATGATACAAAGTTAGGTGGCATTGTTGACAGCCTCGATGATAGGATAAAATTGCAAGGAGATATTGACAGACTAGGTGAATGGGCACAATTGTGGCAGGTGGAATTTAATGTTGAGGTTAGCCATTTTGGACCGGAAAAGGATAGAGCAGCAGGTCTGGCAGCATCTGTCGGGAGAGAGAAGAGCTAACGTTTCGAGTCCAGATGACCCTTTGTCAAAGCTGTGACAAAGCTTTGATAGGGCGTCATCTGGACTGGAAACGTTAGCTCTTTTCTCTCCCTACAGATGCTGCCAGACCTGCTGAGATTTTCCAGCATTTTCTCTTTTGGTTTCAGATTCCAGCATCCACAATAATTGCTTTTATAAAGGGTAGAGCAGAGTACTTTCTAAATGGAACGAGGTTACAAAGAACAAAGAACAAAGAAATGTACAGCACAGGAACAGGCCCTTCGGCCCTCCAAGCCCGTGCCGACCATACTGCCCGACTAAACTACAATCTTCTACACTTCCTGGGTCCGTATCCTTCTATTCCCATCCTATTCATATATTTGTCAAGATGCCCCTTAAATGTCCCTATCGTCCCTGCCTCCACTACCTCCTCCGGTAGTGAGTTCCAGGCACCCACTACCCTCTGCGTAAAAAACTTGCCTCGTACATCTACTCTAAACTTTGCCCCTCTCACCTTAAACCTATGCCCCCTAGTAATTGACCCCTCTACCCTGGGGAAAAGCCTCTGACTATCCACTCTGTCTATGCCCCTCATAATTTTGTATACCTCTATCAGGTCGCCCCTCAACCTCCTTCGTTCCAGTGAGAACAAACCGAGTTTATTCAATCGCTCCTCATAGCTTATGCCCTCCATACCAGGCAACATTCTGGTAAATCTCTTCTGCACCCTCTCTAAAGCCTCCACATCCTTCTGGTAGTGTGGCGACCAGAATTGAACACTATACTCCAAGTGTGGCCTAACTAAGGTTCTATACAGCTGCAACATGACTTGCCAATTCTTATACTCAATGCCCCGGCCAATGAAGGCAAGCATGCCGTATGCCTTCTTGACTACCTTCTCTACCTGTGTAGCCCCTTTCAGTGATCTGTGGACCTGTACTCCTAGATCTCTTTGACTTTCAATACTCTTGAGGGTTCTACCATTCACTGTATATTCCCTACCTGCATTAGCCCTTCCAAAATGCATTACCTCACATTTGTCCAGGTTAAACTCTATCTGCCATCTCTCCACCCAAGTCTCCAGACAATCTAAATCCTGCTGTATCCTCAGACAGTCCTCATCGCTATCCGCAATTCCACCAACCTTTGTGTCGTCTGCAAACTTACTAATCAGACCAGTTACATTTTCCTCCAAATCATTTATATATACTACAAAGAGCAAAGGTCCCAGCACTGATCCCGGTGGAACACCACTGGTCACAGCCCTCCAATTAGAAAAGCATCCCTCCATTGCTACCCTCTGCCTTCTATGGCCTAGCCAGTTCTGTATCCACCTTGCCAGTTCACCCCTGATCCCGTGTGACTTCACCTTTTGTACTAGTCTACCATGAGGGACCTTGTCAAAGGCCTTACTGAAGTCCATATAGACAACATCTACTGCCCTACCTGCATCAATCATCTTAGTGACCTCCTCGAAAAACTCTATCAAGTTAGTGAGACACGACCTCCCCTTCACAAAACCGTGCTGCCTCTCACTAATACGTCCATTTGCTTCCAAATGGGAGTAGATCCTGTCTCGAAGAATTCTCTCCAGTAATTTCCCTACCACTGAAGTAAGGCTCACCGGCCTGTAGTTCCCGGGATTATCCCTGCCACCCTTCTTAAACAGAGGAACAACATTGGCTATTCTCCAGTCCTCCGGGACATCCCCTGAAGACAGCGAGGATCCAAAGATTTCTGTCAAGGCCTCAGCAATTTCCTCTCCACCCTCCTTCAGTATTCTGGGGTAGATCCCATCCGGCCCTGGGGACTTATCTACCTTAATATTTTTTAAGACACCCAACACCTCGTCTTTTTGGATCACAATGTGACCCAGGCTATCTACACCCCCTTCTCCAGACTCAACATCTACCAATTCCTTCTCTTTGGTGAATACTGATGCAAAGTATTCATTTTAGTACCTCGCCCATTTCCTCTGGCTCCACACATAGATTCCCTTGCCTATCCTTCAGTGGGCCAACCCTTTCCCTGGCTACCCTCTTGCTTTTTATGTAAGTGTAAAAAGCCTTGGGATTTTCCTTAACCCTATTTGCCAATGACTTTTCATGACCCCTTCTAGCCCTCCTGACTCCTTGCTTAAGTTCCTTCCTACTTTCCTTATATGCCACACAGGCTTCGTCTGTTCCCAGCCTTTTAGCCCTGACAAATGCCTCCTTTTTCTTTTTGACGAGGCCTACAATATCACTTGTCATCCAAGGTTCCCGAAAATTGCCGTATTTATCTTTCTTCCTCACAGGAACATGCCTGTCCTGTATTCCTTTCAACTGACACTTGAAAGCCTCCCACATGTCAGATGTTGATTTGCCCTCAAACATCCGCCCCCAATCTATGTTCTTCAGTTCCCGCCTAATATTGTTATAATTAGCCTTCCCCCAATTTAGCACATTCATCCTCGGACCACTCTTATCCTTGTCCACCAGTACTTTAAAAGTAGGTATGGTGGATGTCCAAAGAGACTTGGGGATTCAGATGCATAGGTCCTTAAAATGCCAGGAACAAGTGCAGAAAATAATCAAATAGAATGCTCAACTTTATCTAAAGGATTGGAATGTAAAGACACCGGAGTTATGCTGCAGCTGTACAAAACTCATGTTAGACCCCACTTGGAGCACTGTAACACCACACCTCAGGAAGGATATTTTGGCCTTAGAGGGAATGGCTACCTAAGTTTACAAAAATGATACCTGGATTACAGGGGTTGAGTTACGAGGAGCGATTACTCAAATTGGACCTGTTTTTGCTTGAATTTAGAAGATTAAGGGGATGATCTGATCAAAGTGTTCAAGATATTAACAGGGAAAGAGAGGGTCGATAAAGATAAACTATTTCCACTGGTTGGAGATTCTGAAACTAGGGGGCATAGTCTAAAAATTAGGGCTAGACTGTTTAGGAGAGATGTTAGGAAGCGCTTCACGCAAAGGGTGGTAAAGATTTGGAACTCGCTCCCACAAACAGCAGTTGAAGTTGGATCAGTAAGTATTAAATCTGAGATAGATTTTTGTTGAGCAGAAAAAAAAATAGAGGAGATTTACCAGGATGCTGCCTGGACTGAAGGGCATGTCTTATGAGGAAAGGTTGAGGGAGCTAGGGCTTTTCTCACTAGAGCGAAGAAGGCAGAGAGGTGACTTGATAGAGATGTACAAGATGATGAGAGGCATGGATAAAATGGATAGCCAGAGACTTTTCCCCAGGGTGGAAATGGCTGTTACGAGGGGACATATACTTGGAGGATACTCAGCCTATGGAGAAAGATCATGCTCATTACTCTTGTATAATCGACAATTTTAATTAGCATTAGAAGACCTGACGAATAGCTTGCCTCATAACAGGAAACTGTAACATTATTATTGAATGCATTAACCTTAGATTACTGTACCTTCGAAACATAAAACGATTTCCTGAACAAAATACCCACAGTCCATATCTTGCTAAAAGAAAACTGCCCATAACACTAATCCCAGAATCACACTCAATATGAGGACAAATTACAAAGCAAAACTCCTCTTGGGATTCTGTTGTTATCTCCTCTTATTATGGACCCTCAAAAGATGGACTGAACTGCCTATTCGGAAATCAGAAGCATATATCATGGGAAAAACACCCATAGAGGACTGGTGGTAGAATCAACCCTTTTCTAAACAGTTAGAAGGAAAAGAGGAATGCAACAAAGATGGACATTCATTCAATATGAACTATGACCATCTATCCTATCTCTGGTGGACATCACTACTTGCTTATCTTAGTACTGCTTTCTGCAGCGCTCTAAGTCCATTCGGCCAGTTCCTGGCAGCAGGTTTTCTTTGTTTTTTACCCAATCAGCAAAGGTTTGGGTGGATGACCTGGGGTCGTTCAGGTAGGTTTGGTAGGTGCTCACATGGAGTGGAGAATGACCATACATGGTTAATTTGGCTATTTCCATTTGCTGTATTTTTTGGGCACCCAATTGCCATGGACCAAATCCAAATTCGTGACTTACTTCGTCACAGACCATTTTCAGCGTAAGGTTGGAAAATTTAGCTTCCGTGTGCTCAAAGGCTGGGTGGCATGGGGTTTGGTTGTGTCCCTATCCATGACAGAGGGAGAATTTCTCGAATCCTTTCTTAAATTCATCAATTAATCTGTTCTCATCTCTGGCGTTCTTGGCATAGAGGATATTTTCCTATTCTGAGAGAACTGAAAATATTTCTTGGAAGTTTTGGGTATCAGCTTGTCTTATTACTTTATGGACGTCTTCCTGTCCTCTAAGGGACACTATCCTTTCCAGGCAGACCATCCATCTACCATCGTCTGGATAGGTCATACGGAAGGTGTCTGGCTGTAGGAGTTCTGCTAGTGTCATGGTATTTGGGTATTTATGCCTGGTTTGGAGGCAGTTGGCATATCCTCCTGCCCAGAGTATACATATTGGATTGAATGGAGTTTGCTGACCTGTTTCTTTTTCCATGGTCCGTATTTTGAGGGCTTGTTCAGGGGTACATCCTATTTGAGGTGCAATTTTATAAGAAGTTAATTTCATGATTATCTTTTCTGCCAGCCTAGAATCGGCTTCATAGTTGTCAGGTGCTTGGGGATCTGAGATTATTAGGTCAAAGGACCTCGAGTCATAATTAAAACAAATTTCTATTTCCATATTAAATTTCCATGCTTGGATCAAACAGTGCAGGCAAATGGGAGAGTACTTCAGTAAATATTCTGGTTGGAACAGGTTACACACTGGAATTGTGGAAGGTGCCTTTGCTTCATAGAACCTTAGTTAGGCCACACTTGGAGTATGGTGTTCAATTCTGGTCGCCACACTACCAGAAGGATGTGGAGGCTTTCGAGAGGGTGCAGAAGAGATTTACCAGAATGTTGCCTGGTATGGAGGGCATTAGCTATGAGGAGCGGTTGAATAAACTCGGTTTGTTCTCACTGGAATGAAGGAGGTTGAGGGGAGACCTGATAGAGGTCTACAAAATTATGAGGGGCATAGACAGAGTGGATAGTCAGAGGTTTTTCCCCAGGGTAGAGGGGTCAATTACTAGGGGGCATAGGTTTAAGGTGAGAGTGGCAAGGTTTAGAGTAGATGTACGAGGCAAGTTTTTTACGCAGAGGGTAGTGGGTGCCTGGAACTCGCTACCGGAGGAGGTGGTGGAAGCAGGGACGATAGTGACATTTAAGGGGCATCTTGACAAATACATGAATAGGATGGGAATAGAGGGATACGGACCCAGGAAGTGTAGAAGATTGTAGTTTAGTCGGGCAGCATGGTCGGCACGGGCTTGGAGGGCCGAAGGGCCTGTTCCTGTGCTGTACATTTCTTTGTTCTTTGTTCTTTGTTGTTCACGGGATGATTGTGGACAAAGATTGGCATTCCTGTGGTTAGATTACAATGGCTAGTATGGGCTTTCAGGAAGGCCTTATTCATAAGTCCTTGTAAAAGGGTTTCTTCTGGTCGCTCTGGGATGCAAGGGCAAGTATAGGAGTGAGAAGTTTCTCCTTTAGTTATTCCAACATAGAACTGCACTTTATTGCAAGTGAAGGTGCCATTATTAGATCGGCAAAAGGTTAACATGTCTCTATGTCCAGGGTCTTTTTCCAAATTTTCCAGGTGGTGTGTATAGAAGTTGAAATTTAGATGATCATCAGTGGGCATGGTCATCAAGGTGAGGCAAGATGCCCAGTCCTCGGTCCAGCGTGGGTATAGGAATTGGTATATCAATTCTCCGCATAAGGGGGCACGATGCTCAAGCAATAATTGTTGCAGCTTTCGCAGAGTATAGAGGGGCTCTTGTCTTTGTTGATCGGTTTGGATTGAGTAGTATTGATTTGCTGAGCCCCATTGTTGGAGGACGGTGCAGTGGGGGAGCAGAAGGTTGGATTGTCAGACATAATGGTTTGTAGATTTGTTTTCGGTTGGTCTTCTGCTTTGGTTCAAATTTTGGCTTTGGCAGTTGGAGCTCCAAGATGATCTGGGCCAATCTAGTATCAATAAGGCACAATATAATCAGGGTAAGAGGTATGAAGGCAAATGCCACAATATATCCTCCTTTAATAATGTCAAAGTTCTTTGTTCATAAGGCAATAGAGAATACAAGATTGGGAAAGTGTTAAGTTAGGTCAATACTATATATTGGGAAATTGGGAAAGTGTTACAGAAAGGTGAGGCAGACTAGGGGGACATAATCTGCAAATCAGGGGGACATAATCTGCAAGTCATAATTCACAAGTTGCTGGTCATATCCTCCTCTTAGCCACCTCGGCTGCTGAGCAGACCGGTGGAAATACTAGTGTCCAAGGAACCAAAAAGGGGAAGTGGAAGGGTCGTAAAAATTGTTCTTCCATCTTATAATTGTTTGTCAGAGAGAGACACATCGAAGTTACTGTCTGACATATTGACATCAACGTCTTGTAGTTCTGGAAGTATATCCAGTCTAAGCCCAACACTAGGCTAACCCTCAGCGAAGAGTCACGATTATCTGTCAATAAAGCAGAGGTAGAAACCATATTGTGTGAGGCGTGTGGCGTGAAAGGCGCAGCGCGTGAAGGGGTAAGGTAATAATTGATCAATAACTGTCAATTATCTATTTGGGCAAAGGAAATGTATTAGTACTATGCCTCCAATCCCAATTGAACCATATTTTAGGTATTTTCCTAATCCTAACATGTCGCCAAACCAGCTAAGCATTCTGGAGGCCATGTTGGCGGTGAAGTCAACAATAGATGAGAATGCATCTGCCAGTCTCTTGAAGGCGTTTTTCATGGTTTGGCCTAATACAGTAAAGAATTCTCTCCTGGCTCCCGTATTGGAAGTGTCTACTGACTCCAAATGAGCCTGGAGATGTTTTACCTGTTTCTCGATGTCCCAAGTAGTTTCTGTAAGGACTAATGGCTCCTGTATGATGACCATTGCGGCGTCCAGTATTTGTAAGATAAGCAGACTTAGCAATGGATCTACCGCTGGGGGGCAGTAGGTAGACTGCTTATGTTGTGTGACTGGTGGTAATAAATAGCCACAACACCTGGAATGGTTAACCGTTGGGGTAATCAGCCAGGTACCGACTGGAAGTGAGCAATCCTCGCAAAAGTTTGCCGTGGCTATAATGGTTGAGCCGTTGGCCATGGAGAAGTAGGAGCGGAACGCCTGTGCAATGGGTGTGGCTATCACAGGGCAACCATGTGCACTGGTATCGCAGAAGTTAACTGGTGTCCAGTCATCAGCAATGTAGAAGGATCCCTGAGGGCGTAATTTAGCCGTGAACCAGATAATGTTAGTTGAGGCATGTAATAAGGCCGTCTGGTTTTTAAGGGGCAGCTCACTTATATCAACATTATAGTCTGGTTTTATCTGTATCAGGTTACAGTGTTTGGCCCTACAGTGGGGAATGCCAATGTTGTCCAAAAAGTTGGTAAATAATGACACTCCATTTTCATGAAACATAGAACATAGAACATAGAACAATACAGCGCAGTACAGGCCCTTCGGCCCACGATGTTGCACCGAAACAAAAGCCATCCAACCTACACTATGCCATTATCATCCATATGTTTATCCAATAAACTTTTAAATGCCCTCAATGTTGGCGAGTTCACTACTGTAGCAGGTAGGGCATTCCACGGCCTCACTACTCTTTGCGTAAAGAACCTACCTCTGACCTCTGTCCTATATCTATTACCCCTCAGTTTAAAGCTATGTCCCCTCGTGCCAGCCATTTCCATCCGCGGGAGAAGGCTCTCACTGTCCACCCTATCCAACCCCCTGATCATTTTGTATGCCTCTATTAAGTCTCCTCTTAACCTTCTTCTCTCCAACGAAAACAACCTCAAGTCCATCAGCCTTTCCTCATAAGATTTTCCCTCCATACCAGGCAACATCCTGGTGAATCTCCTCTGCACCCGCTCCAAAGCCTCCACGTCCTTCCTATAATGCGGTGACCAGAACTGTACGCAATACTCCAAATGCGGCCGTACCAGAGTTTTGTACAGCTGCAACATGACCTCCCGACTCCGGAACTCAATCCCTCTACCAATAAAGGCCAACACTCCATAGGCCTTCTTCACAACCCTATCAACCTGGGTGGCAACTTTCAGGGATCTATGTACATGGACACCTAGATCCCTCTGCTCATCCACACTTCCAAGAACTTTACCATTAGCCAAATATTCTGCATTCCTGTTATTCCTTCCAAAGTGAATCACCTCAAACTTCTGTGCATTAAACTCCATTTGCCACCTCTCAGCCCAGCTCGGTAGCTTATCTATATCCCTCTGTAACCTGCTACATCCTTCCACACTGTCTACAACACCACCGACTTTAGTGTCGTCTGCAAATTTACTCACCCACCCCTCTGCGCCTTCCTCTAGGTCATTGATAAAAATGACAAACAGCAACGGCCCCAGAACAGATCCTTGTGGTATGCCACTTGTAACTGAACTCCATTCTGAACATTTCCCATCAACCACCACCCTCTGTCTTCTTTCAGCTAGCCAATTTCTGATCCACATCTCGAAATCTCCCTCAATCCCCAGCCTCCGTATTTTCTGCAATAGCCTACCGTGGGGAACCTTATCAAACGCTTTACTGAAATCCATATACACCACATCAACTGCTCTACCCTCGTCTACCTGTTCAGTCACCTTCTCAAAGAACTCGATAAGATTTGTGAGGCATGACCTACCCTTCACAAAGCCATGCTGACTATCCCTGATCATATTATTCCTATCTAGATGATTATAAATCTTGTCTCTTATAATCATCTCCAAGACTTTACCCACTACAGACGTGAGGCTCACCGGTCTATAGTTGCCGGGGTTGTCTCTGCTCCCCTTTTTGAACAAAGGGACCACATTTGCTATCCTCCAGTCCTCTGGCACTATTCCTGTAGTCAATGATGACATACAAATCAAAGCCAAAGGTCCAGCAATCTCTTCCCTGGCCTCCCAGAGAATCCTAGGATAAATCCCATCAGGCCCCAGGGACTTATCTATTTTCAGCCTGTCCAGAATTGCCAACACCTCTTCCCTACGTACCTCAATGCCATCTATTCTAATAGCCTGGGTCTCAGCATTCTCCTCCACAACATTATCTTTTTCCTGAGTGAATACTGACGAAAAATATTCATTTAGTATCTGTCCTATCTCTTCAGACTCCACACACAACTTCCCATCCCTGTCCTTGACTGGTCCTACTCTTTCCCTAGTCATTCGCTTATTCCTGACATACCGATAGAAAGCTTTTGGGTTTTCCTTGATCCTACCTGCCAAATACTTCTCATGTCCCCTCCTTGCTCGTCTTAGCTCTCTCTTTAGATCCTTCCTCGCTACCTTATAACTATCCATCGCCCCAACTGAAACTTCACCTCATCTTCACATCGGCCTCCTTCTTCCTCTTAACAAGAGATTCCACTTCTTTGGTAAACCACGGTTCCCTCGCTCCATGCCTTCCTCCCTGCCTGACCGGTACATACATATCAAGAACACGCAGTAGCTGATCCTTGAACAAGCTCCACTTATCCAGTGTGCCCAACACTTGCAGCCTACTTCTCCACCTTATCCCCCCCAAGTCACGTCTAATGGCATCAGAATTGCCCTTCCACCAGCTATAACTCTTGCCCTGCGTTGTATACTTATCCCTTTCCATCATGAACGTAAACGTCACCGAATTGTGGTCACTGCCCCCAAAGTGCTCTCCTACCTCCAAATCCAACACCTGGCCTGGTTCATTACCCAAAACCAAATCCAACGTGGCCTCGCCACTTGTTGGCCTGTCAACATATTGTGTCAGGAAACCCTCCTGCACACACTGTACAAAAAACGGCCCATCTAATGTACTCGAACTATATATTTTCCAGTCAATATTTGGAAAGTTAAAGTCTCCCATAACAACTACCCTGTTACTTTCGCTCTTATCCAGGATCATCCTCGCCATCCTTTCCTCTACATCCCTAGAACTATTTGGAGGCCTATAGAAAACTCCCAACAGGGTGACCTCTCCTTTCCTGTTTCTAACCTCAGCCCATACTACCTCGGAAGATGAGTCCCCACCTAGCATCCTCTCCGCCACCGTAATACTGCTCTTGACTAGCAGCGCCACACCTCCCCCTCTTTTGCCTCCTTCTCTGAGCTTACTAAAACACCTAAACCCCGGAACCTGCAACATCCATTCCTGTCCCTGCTCTATCCATGACTCCGAAATGGCCACAACATCGAAGTCCCAGGTACCAACCCATGCTGCCAGTTCCCCTACCTTATTTCGTATACTCCTGGCATTGAAGTAGACACACTTCAAACCACCTACCTGAACACTGGCCCCCTCCTGCGACGTCAAATCTGTGCTCCTGACCTTTATACTCTCATTCTCCCTTACCCTAAAACTACAATCCAGGTTCCCATGCCCCTGCTGCATTAGTTTAAACCCCCCCAAAGAGCACTAACAAATCTCCCCCCCAGGATATTTGTGCCCCTCAGGTTCAGATGTAGACCATCCTGTCTGTAGAGGTCCCACCTTCCCCAGAAAGAGCCCCAGTTATCCAGAAATCTGAATCCCTCCCGCCTGCACCATCCCTGTAGCCACGTGTTTAATTGCTCTCTCTCCCTATTCCTCATCTCACTATCACGTGGCACGGGCAACAACCCAGAGATAACAACTCTGTTTGTTCTAGTTCTGAGCTTCCATCCTAGCTCCCTGAAAGCCTGCCTGACATCCTTGTCCCCTTTCCTACCTATGTCGTTAGTGCCAATGTGGACCACGACTTGGGGCTGCTCCCCTCCCCCTTAAGGACCCGGAAAACACGATCCGAGACATCACGTACCCTTGCACCTGGGAGGCAACATACCAAACGTGAGTCTCTCACGCTCCCACAAAATCTCCTAGCTGTGCCCCTGACTATCGAGTCCTCAATTACTAATGCTCTGCTCCTCTCCCCCCTTCCCTTCTGAGCAACAGGGACAGATTCCGTGCCAGAGGCCCGTACCACATGGCTTACCCCTGGTAAGTCCCCCCCCCCACAAGTATCCAAAGCGGTATACTTGTTTCTCAGGGGAACGACCGCAGGGGATCCCTGCACTGACTGCTTCCTCCCAGCCCCTCTTACAGTTACCCATCTATCTCCTATCTTTGGTGTAACTAATTCCCTAAAGCTGCTATCTATGACCCCCTCTGCCTCCCGAATGATCCAAAGTTCTTCCAACTCCAGCTCCAGTTCC